>NC_141759.1:118690658-119293735 GCF_982258835.1 Parasteatoda tepidariorum
ACCATACCACTCAAATACAAAAAGCCCCCCACAATTTCGCTTCAAAAGTCCTCTCATGGTCCGTTATGCAATAGATCTTTGAGTGCCCCCCTGCACCCCCTAATTCACCTATAAAAATTTAATCCAGCCATTATGTTTTGACCATAGTCACCTACTTATGGTCCGAGTTTGAAAATTATAACTTAATATTAAAGGGAGTTAGACGGCTTCGAAATTCGAAACCCCACCCGACATTTTATTTTATTTTTTATTTTTTCATTATTATTCCTTTATGCGTTCTTTAACAAAGAAAGATGCACTATTCTACTCATAGAAAACCTTACACATGATAAACTGTCGAATATATTGTAAAAATAATTTTAAACAGTGGAAATAAACCAATTTTCCTGGATTTTTCCAGTTTTTCCCCATTATTCGCTATTTTCCCAAATTAAGAAAAATTATTTCCTATATGCAGGATCCTCTAAAATATAGAAAAACACATTGAAAAAATAATATAATGCAATATAAGCGGAAGAAAAGAAAAAAGAAATTTTTTAAAAAAGTTCCTGAGGCTGGGATTCGAACCTGCGAACCCCTGTCCACAGACGTCAGTTACTAGCCCGGTGTCTTGACCACCATACGACTCAAATACGAAAAGCCCGCCACAATTTCGCCTTAAAAGTCCTGTCATGGTCAGTTATGCAATAGATCTTTGAGTGCCCCCCTGCACCCCCTAATTCAAATATAAAAATTTAATCCAGCCATTATGTTTGGACCATAGACACCTACTTAGGGTCCATGTTTTAAAATTAAAACTTAATATTAAAGGGAGTTAGACGGCTTCGAAATTCGAACCCCAACCCGCCATTTTATTTTATTTTTTATTTTTCTATTATTATTCCTTTATGCGTTCTTTAACAAAGAAAGATGCACTATTCTACTCATAGAAAACCTTACACATGATAAACTGTCGAATATATTTTAAAAATAATTTAAAACAGTGGAAATAAACCAATTTTCCTGGATTTCTCCAGTTTTTCCCCATTATTCGCTATTTTCACAAATTAAGAAAAATTATTTCCTATATGTAGGATCCTCTAAAATATAGAAAAAAGCATTGAAAAAATAATATAATGCAAAATAAGCGGAAGAAAAAAAAAAGAAATTTTTTAAAAAAGTTCCTGAGGCTGGAATTCGAACCTGCGAACCCCTGGCCACAGACGTCAGTTACTAGTCCGGTGTCTTGACCACCATACCACTCAAATACAAAAAGCCCGCCACAATTTCGCCTTAAAAGTCCTCTCATGGTCAGTTATGCAATAGATCTTTGAGTGCCCCCCAGCACCCCCTAATTCACCTATAAAAATTTTATCCAGCCATTATGTTTGGACCATAGACACCTACTTAGGGTCCGAGTTTGAAAACTATAACTTAATATTATAGGGTGTTAGACGGCGTCGAAATTCGAACCCCAACCCGCCATTTTATTTTATTTTTTATTTTTTTATTACTATTCCGTTATGCGTTCTTTAACAAAGACAGATGCACTATTCTACTCATAGAAAACCTTACACATGATAAATTGTCGAATATATTGTAAAAATAATTTAAAACAGTGGAAATAAACCAATTTTCCTGGATTTCTCCAGTTTTTCCCCATTATTCGCTACTTTCCCAAATTAAGAAAAATTATTTCCTACATGTAGGATCCTCTAAAATATAGAAAAACACAGTGAAAAAATAATATAATGCAAAATAAGCGGAAGAAAAAAAAATTTTTTTTTTAGAAATGCTCCTGGGGCTGGGATTCGAACCTGCGAACCCCTCGCCACAGACGTCAGTTATTAGTCCGGTGTCTTGACCTCCATTCCATTCAAATACGAAAAGCCCGCCACAATTTCGCTTCAAAAGTCCTCTCATGGTCAGTTATGCAATAGATCTTTGAGTGCCCCCCTGCACCCCCTAATTCACCCATAAAAATTTAATCCAGCCATTATGTTTGGACCATAGACACCTACTTAGGATCCGAGTTTGAAAATTATAACTTAATATTAAAGGGAGTTAGACGGCTTCGAAATTCGAACCCCACCCGCCATTTTATTTTATTTTTTATTTTTTTATTATTATTACTTTATGCGTTCTTTAACAAAGAAAGATGCACTATTCTACTCATAGAAAACCTTACACATGATAAACTGTCGAATATATTGTAAAAATTATTTAAAACAGTGGAAATAAAGCAATTTTCAGGGATTTTTTCAGTTTTCCCCCATTATTCGCTATTTTGCCAAATTAAGAAAAAATATTTTCTATATGTAGGATCCTCAAAAATAGAGAAAAACACATTGAAAATATAATATAATGCAAAATAAGCGGAAGAGAAAAAAAAATTTTTTTTTTGAAAAGTTGCCGAGGCTGGGATTCGAACCTGCGAACCCCTCGCCACAGACGTCAGTTACTTGTCCGGTGTCTTGACCACTATACCACTCAAGTACGAAAAGCTCGCCACAATTTCGCTTCAAAAGTCCTCTCATGGTCAGTTATGCAATAGATCTTTGAGTGCCCCCCTGCACCCCCTAATTCACCAATAAAAATTTAATCCAGCCATTATGTTTGGACCATAGACATCTACTTAGGGTCCGAGTTTTAAAATTATAACTTAATATTAAAGGGAGTTAGACGACTTCGAAATTCTAACCCCAACCCGCCATTTTATTTTATTTTTTATTTTTTTATTATTATTCCTTTATGCGTTCTTTAACAAAGACAGATGCACTATTCTACTCATAGAAAACCTTACACATGATAAATTGTCGAATATATTGTAAAAATAATTTTAAACAGTGGAAATAAAGCAATTTTCCTGGATTTTTTCAGTTTTTCCCCATTATTCGCTATTTTCCAAAATTAAGAAAAATTATTTCCTATATGTAGGATCCTCTAAAATATAGAAAAACACATTGAAAAAATAATATAATGCAAATTAAACGGATGAAAAAAAAATGAAATTTTTTTAGAAAAGTTCCTGAGGCTGGGATTCGAACCAGCGAACCCCTCGCCACAGACGTCAGTTACTAGTCCGGTGTCTTGACCACCATACCACTCAAATACAAAAAGCCCCCCACAATTTCGCTTCAAAAGTCCTCTCATGGTCCGTTATGCAATAGATCTTTGAGTGCCCCCCTGCACCCCCTAATTCACCTATAAAAATTTAATCCAGCCATTATGTTTTGACCATAGTCACCTACTTATGGTCCGAGTTTGAAAATTATAACTTAATATTAAAGGGAGTTAGACGGCTTCGAAATTCGAAACCCCACCCGACATTTTATTTTATTTTTTATTTTTTCATTATTATTCCTTTATGCGTTCTTTAACAAAGAAAGATGCACTATTCTACTCATAGAAAACCTTACACATGATAAACTGTCGAATATATTGTAAAAATAATTTTAAACAGTGGAAATAAACCAATTTTCCTGGATTTTTCCAGTTTTTCCCCATTATTCGCTATTTTCCCAAATTAAGAAAAATTATTTCCTATATGCAGGATCCTCTAAAATATAGAAAAACACATTGAAAAAATAATATAATGCAATATAAGCGGAAGAAAAGAAAAAAGAAATTTTTTAAAAAAGTTCCTGAGGCTGGGATTCGAACCTGCGAACCCCTGTCCACAGACGTCAGTTACTAGCCCGGTGTCTTGACCACCATACGACTCAAATACGAAAAGCCCGCCACAATTTCGCCTTAAAAGTCCTGTCATGGTCAGTTATGCAATAGATCTTTGAGTGCCCCCCTGCACCCCCTAATTCACCCATAAAAATTTAATCCAGCCATTATGTTTGGACCATAGACACCTACTTAGGATCCGAGTTTGAAAATTATAACTTAATATTAAAGGGAGTTAGACGGCTTCGAAATTCGAACCCCACCCGCCATTTTATTTTATTTTTTATTTTTTTATTATTATTACTTTATGCGTTCTTTAACAAAGAAAGATGCACTATTCTACTCATAGAAAACCTTACACATGATAAACTGTCGAATATATTGTAAAAATTATTTAAAACAGTGGAAATAAAGCAATTTTCAGGGATTTTTTCAGTTTTCCCCCATTATTCGCTATTTTGCCAAATTAAGAAAAAATATTTTCTATATGTAGGATCCTCAAAAATAGAGAAAAACACATTGAAAATATAATATAATGCAAAATAAGCGGAAGAGAAAAAAAAATTTTTTTTTTGAAAAGTTGCCGAGGCTGGGATTCGAACCTGCGAACCCCTCGCCACAGACGTCAGTTACTTGTCCGGTGTCTTGACCACTATACCACTCAAGTACGAAAAGCTCGCCACAATTTCGCTTCAAAAGTCCTCTCATGGTCAGTTATGCAATAGATCTTTGAGTGCCCCCCTGCACCCCCTAATTCACCAATAAAAATTTAATCCAGCCATTATGTTTGGACCATAGACATCTACTTAGGGTCCGAGTTTTAAAATTATAACTTAATATTAAAGGGAGTTAGACGACTTCGAAATTCTAACCCCAACCCGCCATTTTATTTTATTTTTTATTTTTTTATTATTATTCCTTTATGCGTTCTTTAACAAAGACAGATGCACTATTCTACTCATAGAAAACCTTACACATGATAAATTGTCGAATATATTGTAAAAATAATTTTAAACAGTGGAAATAAAGCAATTTTCCTGGATTTTTTCAGTTTTTCCCCATTATTCGCTATTTTCCAAAATTAAGAAAAATTATTTCCTATATGTAGGATCCTCTAAAATATAGAAAAACACATTGAAAAAATAATATAATTCAAATTAAACGGATGAAAAAAAAATGAAATTTTTTTAGAAAAGTTCCTGAGGCTGGGATTCGAACCAGCGAACCCCTCGCCACAGACGTCAGTTACTAGTCCTCCGGTGTCTTGACCACCATACCACTCAAATACGAAAAGCCCCCCACAATTTCGCTTCAAAAGTCCTCTCATGGTCAGTTATGCAATAGATCTTTGAGTGCCCCCCTGCACCCCCTAATTCACCTATAAAAATTTAATCCAGCCATTATGTTTGGACCATACTCACCTACTTATGGTCCGAGTTTGAAAATTATAACTTAATATTAAAGGGGGTTAGACGGCTTCGAAATTCGAAACCCCACCCGACATTTTATTTTATTTTTTATTTTTTCATTATTATTCCTTTATGCGTTCTTTAACAAAGAAAGATGCACTATTCTACTCATAGAAAACCTTACACATGATAGACTGTCGAAATATTGTAAAAATAATTTTAAACAGTGGAAATAAACCAATTTTCCTGGATTTTTCCAGTTTTTCCCCATTATTCGCTATTTTCCCAAATTAAGAAAAATTATTTCCTATATGTAGGATCCTCTAAAATATAGAAAAACACATTGAAAAAATAATATAATGCAATATAAGCGGAAGAAAAGAAAAAAGAAATTTTTTAAAAAAGTTCCTGAGGCTGGGATTCGAACCTGCAAACCCCTGTCCACAGACGTCAGTTACTAGCCCGGTGTCTTGACCACCATACGACTCAAATACGAAAAGCCCGCCACAATTTCGCCTTAAAAGTCCTGTCATGGTCAGTTATGCAATAGATCTTTGAGTGCCCCCCTGCACCCCCTAATTCACCTTTAAAAATTTTATCCAGCCATTAAGTTTGGACCATAGACACCTACTTAGGGTCCGAGTTTGAAAATTATAACTTAATATTAAAGGAAGTTAGACGGCTTCGAAATTCGAACCCCAACCCGCCATTTTATTTTATTTTTTATTTTTCTATTATTATTCCTTTATGCGTTCTTTAACAAAGAAAGATGCACTATTCTACTCATAGAAAACCTTACACATGATAAACTGTCGAATATATTGTAAAAATAATTTAAAACAGTGGAAATAAACCAATTTTCCTGGATTTTTCCAGTTTTTCCCCATTATTCGCTACTTTCCCAAAGTAAGAAAAATTATTTCCTACATGTAGGATCCTCTAAAATATAGAAAAACACATTGAAAAAATAATATAATGCAAAATTAGCGGAAGAAAAAAATTTTTTTTTTTAAGAAAAGTTAATCAGGCTGGGATTCGAACTTGCGAACCCCTCAACACAGACGTCAGTTACTAGTCCGGTGTCTTTACCACCATACCACTCAAATACAAAAAACTCGCCACAATTTCGCTTCAAAAGTCCTCTCATGATGAGTAATGCAATAGAACTTTGAGTGCCCCCCTGCACCCCCTAATTCACCTATAAAAATTTAATCCAGCCATTATGTTTGGAACATAGACACCTACTTAGGGTCCGAGTTTGAAAATTATAACTTAATATTAAAGGGAGTTAGACGTCTTCGAAATTCGAACCCCTACCCGCCATTTTATTTTATTTTTTATTTTTTCATTATATTTCTTTATGCGTTCTTTAACAAAGACAGAAGCACTATTCTACTCATAGAAAACCTTACACATGATAAATTGTCGAATATATTGTAAAAATATTTTAAAACAGTGGAAATAAACCAATTTTCCTGGATTTTTTCAGTTTTTCCCCATTATTCGCTATTTTCCCAAATTAGGAAAAATTATTTCCTGTATGTAGGATACTCTAAAATATAGAAAAACACATTGAGAAAATAATATAATGCAAAAAAAGCGGAAGAAAAAAATTTTTTTTAGAAAGGTTGCTGAGGCTGGGATTCGAACCTGCGAACCCCGCGCCACTGACGTCAGTTACTAGTCCGGTGTCTTGACCACCATACCTCTCAAATTCGAAAAGCCTGCCACAATTTCGCTTCAAAAGTCCTCTCATGATGAGTAATGCAATAGAACTTTGAGTGCCCCCCTGCACCCCCTAATTCACCTATAAAAATTTAATCCAGCCATTATGTTTGGAACATAGACACCTACTTAGGGTCCGAGTTTGAAAATTATAACTTAATATTAAAGGGAGTTAGACGGCTTCGAAATTCGAACCCCAACCCGCCATTTTATTTATTATTTTTTTTATTATTATTATTCCTTTACGCGTTCTTTAACAAAGAAAGATGCACTATTCTACTCATAGAAAACCTTACACATGATAAACTGTCGAATATATTGTAAAAATAATTTTGAACAGTGGAAATAAACCAATTTTCCTTGATTTTTCCAGTTTTTCCCCATTATTCGCTATTTTCACAAATTAAGAAAAATTATTTCCTATATGTAGGATCCTCTAAAATATAGAAAAAAACATTGAAAAAATAATATAATGCAAAATAAGCGGAAGAAAAAAAAAAGAAATTTTTTAAAAAAGTTCCTGAGGCTGGAATTCGAACCTGCGAACCCCTGGCCACAGACGTCAGTTACTAGTCCGGTGTCTTGACCACCATACCACTCAAATACGAAAAGCCCGCCACAATTTCGCCTTAAAAGTCCTCTCATGGTCAGTTATGCAATAGATCTTTGAGTGCCCCCCAGCACCCCCTAATTCACCTATAAAAATTTTATCCAGCCATTATGTTTGGACCATAGACACCTACTTAGGGTCCGAGTTTGAAAACTATAACTTAATATTATAGGGTGTTAGACGGCGTCGAAATTCGAACCCCAACCCGCCATTTTATTTTATTTTTTATTTTTTTATTACTATTCCGTTATGCGTTCTTTAACAAAGACAGATGCACTATTCTACTCATAGAAAACCTTACACATGATAAATTGTCGAATATATTGTAAAAATAATTTAAAACAGTGGAAATAAACCAATTTTCCTGGATTTCTCCAGTTTTTCCCCATTATTCGCTACTTTCCCAAATTAAGAAAAATTATTTCCTACATGTAGGATCCTCTAAAATATAGAAAAACACATTGAAAAAATAATATAATGCAAAATAAGCGGAAGAAAAAAAAATTTTTTTTTTAGAAATGCTCCTGAGGCTGGGATTCGAACCTGCGAACCCCTCGCCACAGACGTCAGTTATTAGTCCGGTGTCTTGACCTCCATTCCATTCAAATACGAAAAGCCCGCCACAATTTCGCTTCAAAAGTCCTCTCATGGTCAGTTATGCAATAGATCTTTGAGTGCCCCCCTGCACCCCATAATTCACCCATAAAAATTTAATCCAGCCATTATGTTTGGACCATAGACATCTACTTAGGGTCCGAGTTTTAAAATTATAACTTAATATTAAAGGGAGTTAGACGACTTCGAAATTCTAACCCCAACCCGCCATTTTTTTTAATTTTTTATTTTTTTATTATTATTCCTTTATGCGTTCTTTAACAAAGACAGATGCACTATTCTACTCATAGAAAACCTTACACATGATAAATTGTCGAATATATTGTAAAAATAATTTTAAACAGTGGAAATAAAGCAATTTTCCTGGATTTTTTCAGTTTTTCCCCATTATTCGCTATTTTCCTAAATTAAGAAAAATTATTTCCTATATGTAGGATCCTCTAAAATATAGAAAAACACATTGAAAAAATAATATAATGCAAATTAAACGGATGAAAAAAAAATGAAATTTTTTTAGAAAAGTTCCTGAGGCTGGGATTCGAACCAGCGAACCCCTCGCCACAGACGTCAGTTACTAGTCCGGTGTCTTGACCACCATACCACTCAAATACGAAAAGCCCGCCACAATTTCGCTTCAAAAGTCCTCTCATGGTCAGTTATGCAATAGATCTTTGAGTGCCCCCCTGCACCCCCTAATTCACCTATAAAAATTTAATCCAGCCATTATGTTTGGACCATAGTCACCTACTTATGGTCCGAGTTTGAAAATTATAACTTAATATTAAAGGGAGTTAGACGGCTTCGAAATTCGAAACCCCACCCGACATTTTATTTTATTTTTTATTTTTTCATTATTATTCCTTTATGCGTTCTTTAACAAAGAAAGATGCACTATTCTACTCATAGAAAACCTTACACATGATAAACTGTCGAATATATTGTAAAAATAATTTTAAACAGTGGAAATAAACCAATTTTCCTGGATTTTTCCAGTTTTTCCCCATTATTCGCTATTTTCCCAAATTAAGAAAAATTATTTCCTATATGTAGGATCCTCTAAAATATAGAAAAACACATTGAAAAAATAATATAATGCAATATAAGCGGAAGAAAAAAAAAAATTTTTTTTCGAAAAGTTGCTGAGGCTGGGATTCGAACCTGCGAACCCCTCGCCAGAGGCGTCTGTAACTAGCAGATCACCGAAGTCAAGCATCACTGGCTGCGGTCAGTATGCGGGTGGATGACCACTTGGATCAGGACTTATCATCCACTTGGATTTATCATTAATCAATGAACATCTTTTCCTTTGGTTATCCCTCATTTGCGATGAATTTTTATTTAATTTATTTTAAATATTGCTTCGCCATCAGTTATCGCAATAGTACAGGTGTCATTCTCGCGTGAGAATGTTTAGAAACTACATGTAAGAGGATGTGCTCGTGCATTTGCAAGAAAGAGCGTAACGTGAAGGCCACAAGTATGGAGATTTCAGGGTCCCAGAGGTTCAAAGCGAATGGTTCAGATCCTTTTCATCCCGAATACAGCTCAACTCATCTCAATTCGAAAAATTACTCCCGCCTACGCGGTAAGCTGTTTATATTTACCTTTACTGGCGTGCTGGTAATAATACGGTTTCTGTTGGATCTTTAAGGTTTAGCATTTGATTTTCCTGCTTTTATCATTTAAATTATAAATAACAAATTTTTTCAATTGTTTTTCTTTAAAGCGGCAATTTAAATATTATCTTCGTTTGATTCTGAATCGTGTAAATCTTTGCTTAACCCGAGGGATAGTTTGCCTTCAGAACTTCAAATTCTTTTTCTCAGGAAGATTTCTTAATTTCGGACGTTGAGAAAATTTTATATTTTTTTGGAAGATAAGAAAAAAAAGGAGACGCCCAGCATAATTGTACTTTTTCTGAGATTATAGCTTTTTCTAATCGTAGAAGTGAAAGAAATGCTTTCGAAAGTGTTTTAATATTTTACTGGATGTTATGTATACACATAGTTTTAAGTTAATTAGTAATTTATCGATTTTTAAACTATTCTTGATAGAATTTGAAATTCGTGTAGATTAATGACCATGGCTATTTATGAATGTCGCATTTCATTAATACTCTTTTTCTTTCAGGATTTATCTTGAATATTTGTCCTTTGACACTTCAGATTTTTAACTTGTTTTTACTACGGTTTGACATTTGTGTATAATTAATAAGATAATTTATCGTAAAGTATTATTAATTCTTTTTTAGCTATTTCACCCTGGACTGATTCAGATTGACTTCAATATATAACTTGCACTCTGCGTAGTAGAGCACAGCTGCTGAATAAAGACATCTATGAACTGCTCGTGATGTGTGGGGCTGGGTCATCGGTGGCTCGGGTGAGTGGCATTTTCGTCTCTTTTTGTTTTTCTTTCGCATACTGTTGATAAACTATAGTGCATTTATTGTAAAGTACTCGATGTCCGTTGCGTTATTTGACCCTAGTTCATACACTTCAGGGACACATGCATCCCATTTTAGCACGTGCGTGTCAGGTAGCTTTTGCTCCAAGGTATATGTATTTGTTGTAATATCTATTGTAGGAATTGTATGTATCCAACCTGCCAAGTATTGTGAATACATTGAGGTATATGGTGTCACGTATTTTTTAAAGCCTTTAACATGAAACTTAAAAACCCACTTTGATTTTGGTGAAAAGTTATTAAAGATTTTTGCTGAGTTCGAAAAAACCTTATTTAGCTATCTGGGTATAATGTTTTGTCTTTAGTCTGGTTAATGTAGATGTAACATCTCTAGGACAATCGAAGTCTGTGGTCAATTGTAGTATAAATTTGTAACTGTTTATGTTACGATAAGATTTATATTTTTCAAAGTACTCCAGTAATGAAATATAATATTTACTTTTGCGAGTGTTAAGTTGGAGACTAAAACTACTCATATGGAAAAATTTTGTTTTAAAAATAGATCAGCATGTTAACTTGATTGTTTTCGTTTTAGTTATTTTTAGCGCATGTTTTTCTATAATAGGTCTTTGACTGTAAATTCTTTGCTTATCTCAAAAGTTCCTTTTATTAATAAACATTGTCTATTAGTAAAAGAAATTTTTTTTACTTTACTAAAAGTAGCAAAGCAATCATATTAATTACTAATTTTCATTAATAAATTAACATATGTATCAAGCTAATTAGCTTGGTAATTTATTTAAAATGCATGCATATATTAGTAAAATAATAAATGTATGTTTTTAAGTGTGTATAGATAGTTATGATTTAATAATTAAAATGATTAATAATAATTATGATTTAATGATAGTGAAAGTAACTGCAAACTTTCAAAGACAAGTGCAACAAGGGGGTTTGTTGGCTATTTTTCCTTTCTCATATAAATCTTTGTATTGACAGCAATGACAAACTAAATAAAAAGTGTTAAAAATAACAGTTTAAGAAATCCATTGTAGAGTTTGGGGAAAAAATGAAGAGTTGAGGAAAGAAAGAGCAAAAAGGGTATGGATCAGGACACTAATTTACTTCAGGGGCAACAGGGTGGATTCTTTTGACTAAAAGGGCAGTAGGGTGCTGCGCCCTGTTTACCCTGCCTAGAATGAGCTCTGGTACTTATACACTTACCTTTGATATATTCTCGGATTTTGTCTCAAATTCAGGATATGTCTGTATTACTGTTTAGGGGATTAAAATAATCCTATTGGAATAACATTTTTTCAAACAAACATCAAAATAAAGTAATTTGTAAATAAACAAAGCATTTTGGAATGTTTATCAATTACTTTAAAATTTTTTAATAAGATCATTTTTATTTAAAAAAAAAACAATGTTCTGTTCTTTAAATCAGTAGTTATAATGAATCGATCATAATTAGATATTTAAAAAAACGGTATGGATATGGGTATGTATGGGTGTGGCAGAAGTCGAATTCTTGGCCTTAGATGGCATCACTGGAAAACAAGAACAATCTCACCCCTCAGCCTGAACAGGCATACGCCAACAACAACAACAAATTAAATTATGAAATGAAATTTTGATGTCACCAAAATAAAAAAAAAGAACGAAATAACAAAACAATTAAAAAATTAATATATTTTTACTAGGATTTAAAATAAAAATGAAGTTGCATATTGTGACAGCTTGAAACTTAGATCTATAATTATGAATAAACTAATAAATAAGACTGTTAAGAATTTATTAAAATAAAAATTTCTTCATTTAAAATTAGATAACGTTTTTGAATATTCTTTTTCATTCGTTTGAATTAAGAGTGAGAAATGGTCTCTTCAGTCCTTGTGTTAAGGTAAGTAGTCAGTTTTAGTTACCAAAATAAATTACATATCCTAATGTAATTTATTTTCTTTGTTTTTAAATAAATGTTTTGTTAAATTTTTAATAATGCACATTTAATTCGTTAGGTACTTTAACAGTATAATTTTTAAAAGTTGAATTGTCAGTACCTTATATATTTAAAATAGTTGGTTCCACTTTAAAAAAGGCTTTGGTTATCTTTATTATTGTAGGATTTTTAAATTTAATTTAATCATTGTACCTCTTTTCGGAACTTGTTACATTGTGGTTAGCCTTCCATCAGACGAATATGGATTGTCGAGAGCCTCCCTTCTCTACTACTTGTTATTCAAATGATCTGAATAGTTGTAATTTCAGCGAATTATTTCAATTGATTGATTACTCTAAGCTATTATCTCTATAGTATGTTTTATGTTGATAACTATAAATGCAGTCCCTGGCCAAATTATTAGACATACTATAAGATTCTATGTAAAATTTAATTATCAGGTGATCCCTGTGGCAGAATCACAGCGACATTGTCGCGGAACATTACAAAGTTCTTGCAGAAAGATTTTCTTTTAAGAAGTAAAAAAAAAAAAAATTACTATTCTTTTCAACAAAAGTTAACACGTAATATTTGATGCATTTAGGTAATCACTTTTTGACTATCTCAATTTACGTCGATAGTATCGTAAATAGATGTAATGTTTCGATTGTATATTATTGATTGTTGATTTTCACGTGGATTTAATATCCAGTTACATTTCAAACAATTTGGAAAATTCGAATCGTGCATTTGAGTATTTACTTTTTAAGGCAATAATTCTATCGATTTTTGACAGTTATTGCTATTGATTTCTCCATAATTTTTAAATTCAATATTTTTTTACGATATTATTTATTATAACAACCTAATCTCCAAACGAAATACGCATTTGAGAACTCTGTTTTGCATGATTTCGTCGTCAATTTTTTTCGGCTATTACTACTAGCGATTTCATGATTTTTAATTTTTTTTTTATTGTGATGATTATTTACAAAATGCGAAGAAGGAATGATTTGTGCATTGCTCCCCCCCCCCCAAATTTTTTTGTGTGAATATAACCCATAATATTGGAATAAAAAATTATTACAAGTTCTATTATAAAATTAAAAAGTTTTTTTTTTTTGTAAACACAGCGCTTTTGAGATTTTAAATCAGTAACATATTAGTAGTTATTATTAAAAGTATCTTGCTGAACGATAATAGTGCTAGAGAATTTTGTCGCAGATAGCTCGAAAAAATTCTGCCACAGGGCAGGTGATACTGTTTAACTGTATTGTTTTTATGTGACTGAAACCGGTTTGCACTTGTTTACGTTAGTGTATCAATGGGTTAAATTAGGCGATATATAATCTAAATTTGACGATAGGATAAATTAGACGATATATAATATAGAATGTTTATAATAGTTAAATCAAATTATTAGACGAGCTGTAGTTTTTAATAATGACATGATTTACACTAGTTTATAGGCAATACTTTTATATTTAAACGTACATTTAATGGGTTTTAATTCAGGAGATTTTTTATATACTTATCAGTGCTTTCATTACAGACAAAAAATGAGAGAATTTCTCACCCTTTTTCTAAAACACGATGAGATCTCAAAAAGATTTCTAAAAATTAAAAAAATGCGAATAGACTTGGAAAAAAAATATCTCTTTAATTATAATACATTTTTAACATCTTCTAATTTTTAAAGCATTGATATTGCTGCATCATCATATGGAAAACGTTCTATATCTACTTTTTCATCAGCTTTTCTCATTAGGTTGCTCAAATGTTTATCAGTCATTTGTATAAGATATTTTGTCTTAATTCGGTTTTGAGTGCTAAATGACCTTGCAACAGATGCTGAACAATTCGGAATCATTTAGTAAATTTGTAGCATTGAAAAAAATTTAGACGTGTTACATGAAGAAATCTTACCTTCCGTTAATATGTGGTTGCAGAAAATTGTGTTCTGCTGTTCGCACCAGTTCTGAACAATACTGGTAAATAGGGAAGCTAGATAACATGGATCCATGTAATGAAAGATCAAGGAAGAAAAGTGAAACGAATTTTATTCAAAATGTCAGAAGACTAATTTTTTTCCAAAATTCACTCATTTTGAATAATAGAGTGCACGATTTTCTCGCGTTAATAATTTTTTAATGTAATGCGCTGTAGTGAAAACACTGCTTATATACTTCCTATTTGTATTTATTTTTAACATATTGCATTACAATGTTGACCAAATGATACAAGGTCGTGAACCTGTTTCATCCGAGTAAACCCAATACAGCTGTATAGTATCACCTGATAATTATATTTTTACATAGAATCTTATAGTGCGTCTAATAATAGAGCCAGGGAATGTAGATGTTTTAAATATCCTTACAAAAAATGTAGTTTGAAAAATCACGCATATTTGGTATTCGCAGAACAAAAATGCTTTTAATATCTGAGAAACTATGATTTTGTTTAATAACAGGAAGGAAAGGTTCTCTTGCTTTTAGCGTTCCAACAAGGAAATGTGAAGAGGATTTCAATAAAAATAACTTTTAGTGATCAATAAATATGTTTAGTCAGGGTGGCCACCCACCTTGAAAACCTGGAATTATCAGGGAATTTTTTTATACTGAAAAAAACCTGGAAATATCAGGGAAATTTGGATAAAAACCTGGAAAAATCAGGGAATTTTAAAGAAAAGCTGGAAATTTTTCTTTGATTTTTTTAATTTCACTAATTTAAATTATTTGCTAATTTTCTTAATTTAAATTATTTCATCCACTTTTTTTTTTAACGGAAATGTATCGCCAAACAGTTGAAATATCATCAACTTAGCGATACTTTGCTTGCATCAAAATTTGCTCCATTATAGTTCTGTTAAACTAGAATGCCATATAAAATTCTCCCACGGTTGCTAAACAAATGTGGAAACCTTTGACTGCTATGGGAATTTAGGAAAATTTAGGAAAGATTTTGGTGGAAAAAGGGATTAGGATATGAGCTTCTGTTTTTAAATTCTGTCCTTGGGCTGAATCCATTTATGGCTCAAGTTTGTTCCGATGCTTTGGTGGTTATATTTTTTTCTCTATTTTGACAAAATGTTTTTGTATTTTTAACTTTATAAATTCTCCAAAAATTAGTTGGTTATAATTTTATGATAATAGATTTTATATCGCACTCTTTTTCTGAAAGCTTTTCTACTCCCATTCAAAGAAATCTGTGAATTATTTTTTTTTGAGCAAACCAACCAATCACACATTTTTTTTACAATCGCTAACAGCAATGTTTGTTGACAAATTGTTACAATTGTTGCATTAATGCTAATTTTTTCTATTTCATTTTAACCTCTTTTAACATATTTTAATTTTTAAAAAAAGGCTCCTTTGTTGGTCAATATATGATTTTTGATTCAAAATTTTGTACCAAAACATTAAAAAATAAATAAATAAATTATTTTTTTCAAGATGATATGTTAAAAAAATAGCACTTTGAATAAAATATTTTATAATATAGACACTTTTTTTGTACACATCCTATACTTTATAAGAAAAAAGAAACAAAAACCTGGAAATTTTAAGATTTTTATCTGGAAAAATCAGGGAAATTTGAAATCTGATTTGAGTGGCCACCCTGTTAGTGGTCAAGGTAGGAGGTAGATATAAAGTTCAGAGTGGCAAGGAAGAGGGCTAATTTTTTGAACTTTGACCTTTACAAAAGTAGCTTTTTCACGTAAACAACCCAGATTCAACTGTCATTTTTTTGCTTACCTTGTTTTTAGAAAAAATGTCACAATATCGATTTGAAAAATTCACAACATTTATGCAGTTTTAATAGGTACCTAATTTACTCATAAGATACTTAGTTTCTATATCGGTACCAAAACTGCACAAATGACCGTAATAAAAGTAGTGTATATTCACAAAAATAGTTAAACATCATTGTCGTCAGTGTGGCGTTTTTTTCCCCCCATGTCTTTTAGACAAATTGGTACCATTTTTCCATTTCTTTTGTATTTTAGCACATAACTTATGTTTTGTTTGAATAAATACCTATTGATAAAATAAAGATCAATAATAGTTTGACGATTTTTTTACCTTCTCTTAAATGAATTTGTGGCATTTCTTTTGGGTTTTTTTGTACAAGATTATATTTTTAATTTCAATTAGAAGCTATTAATAGTACCTATTAGCATCAGTGACATAAGAAATGGTATGGCAATTTTACTTCTCTCCTTTATGAATTGGTTTTATTTCTCCATTAGTATTTCCCATTATAAATTTATAAATATTTTCCAATTATCTCCTATTACCAAAATTAACCAAGCATCATTGGTGTCTGCAACTACATGGTGATTTTTTACGTATCTCCTGAACTAATTAGTACCATTTTTCCATTAATTTTGCCCTTTAGTACATAGATAACTTTTTATTTCAAATATTTCATATCACCAAAAGTAATAGAGTATTATTGGCGTCAATAATTAAATTTCAATTTCTTACAATTCTATTAAAAGAATTAATATTTCTCCATTAATTTTGGTTTTTAATACATATTTTTTTATTTCCTTTACCGTTAGATTTTAAATTATTTAGTTTTATAATAAATTCGTAATAAAACGTAGCTGTAATTAAATATCAGTCAATAATCAGTGGATAGCTATATAAATAAAACAGGGTGGCCACCCATCTGGAAAACCTTGAAAACCTGGAATTATCAGGGAATTTTTTTATACTGGAAAAAACCTGGAAATATCAGGGAAATTTGGATAAAAACCTGGAAAAATCAGGGAATTTTAAAGAAAAGCTGGAAATTTTTCTTTGATAATTTTTTTAATTTCACTAATTTAAATTATTTTATAATTTTCTTAATTTAAATTATTTCATCCATTATACCAACTTTTTTTAAACGGAAATGTATCGCCAAATAGTTGAAATATCATCAACTTAGCGATACTTTGCTTGCATCAAAATTTGCTCCATTACAGCTCTGTTAAAAATAGAATGCCACATAAAATTCTCCCATGGTTGCTAAACGAGAGTAGAAACCTTTGACCGCTATGGGATTGTGCAATTTAGGAAAGATTCTGGTGGAGGTGGAAAAAGTGATTAGGATATTAGCTTCTGTTTTTAAATTCTGTCTTTGGGCTGAATTCATTTATGGCTCAAGTTTGTTCCGATGCTTTGGTGGTAATTTTTTTTCTCTATTTTGACAAAATGTTTTTGTATTTTTAACTTTATAAAATTCTCTAAAAATTAGTTGGTTATAATTTAATGATAATAGATTTTATATTGCACTCTTTTTCTGAAAGCTTTTCTACTCCCATTCAAGGAAATCTGTGAATTATTTTTTCTCAGTAAACCAACCAATCACACATTTTTTTACAATCGCTAACAGCAATGTTTGTCGACAAATCGTTACAATTGTTGCATTAATGCAAATTTTTCCTATTTCATTTTAACCTCCTATAACATATTTAAATTTTTTTTAAAAAAAGGGTTTTTTTAAGAACCAACTATATATTAATATTTAATTTTACTCTTTTGTTGTTCAACATAGGAGTTTTGATTCAAACTTTTGTACCAAAACATTAAAAAATAAATAAAAAATCTTGAAAAATGTCAAAATAAATTATTTTTTTCAAGATGATATGTTAAAAAAATAACACATTGAAAAAAATATTTTATAATATAGACACTTTTCTTGTACACATCCTATGCTTTATAAGAAAAAAGAAACAAAAACCTGGAAATTTTAAGATTTTTATCTGGAAAACCTGGAAAAATCAGGGAAATCTGATTTGAGTGGCCAACCTGTAAAACTTTCATTAACATACTCAGCTTATACTACCGCGTTCAATTTTTTTCTTATAGCTATTGTTGAACAGCCAACTGAACTTTGAGTTTACGAATATCAATGTTAAACACTGAAGTCTTGTCATTTTGGACCCAATCCAGAAGACAAGGGAACTTTTGGACTAAGAATTGGAAAAAATTTGCCTTCAAAGTGGTTTTTTAATGACATTAACCAGGGTTCGCTGATTTAAATCACAATTTAAATCAAATGATTTTTTTAAAAAAAATCATTGATTTAAATCAACTGATTTATGTAAATGTATAGATATATATTATATTTATTTTAAAAGTTAAAAAACAGTGGTTTAAATTATTGATACTTTTATTATTTTCTTTTCTTAGTTTTAAAATTTATTTTAAATTAATTGCTGCGTTTATTAATTTTAGTTAACGAAATTACTTTCTTTCTTGGTGTGTGTTAAATTCCAGCACATTTGAAATTACATTAAAAATCTTTCGATTCTTGAGAATGAAAGTACAGATTAAAGTACACATTTAATGCTGTCTTAATATAGACTTGCATAGCTGTAGAAAGTTATTAATATACATGAATTTCGAAGGGAAAAAATGCAAATAATCTTTTAATTAAAATTCTACCTTTTGATTGAAATAGCTTGGAATTAAAATCTACATTATATTTTATTTGTGGAAAATGTATATTTCTAAAGCTTGAGGTTATATTAAAAGGAAATTACCCTAATATGCCAGAAATAGAAAGAAAAATAAAGGATAATGTATTCAGATATTTTTTTCCTGATATGGTGTCATTCTTCCCTTTCAAAGTTTATTTGAGGCAGTAGAGTTATTAACTGGTAACTGGTATTTTTTTCCTCATAATATGTTTACAGTATCTTTGACATCATCAGATTTTCTATAAGGAAATTTTGTGAAAGAAAATTCAAATGAGTGCGTAGATTTTTTAAAAATTTTTTTAAGCTGATCTATTTTGATATAGAATTAAAAATGAATATTTTGATATAAAAATGTATAGATTAAATATTTATTTATTTTTTGGTGAATGACTACATTTATAAACACAATCTGTTACATTTATTTTGTCATATTAAAAATCAAGAGAGAAAAATCACAATTTTAAATTAAAATTATGGTTTGCTAATTGAAACTTTAGTTTAATGGTTAAAGAGTCTGTCCAAGCCAAATTTGCTAGGATACCTTCACAAATTCAACTTTAGGAAAAATAATAGTTTCAAAAAATAGTTTTTTTAAAAATTCTATTTTTGTGTTTCGCAAGAAAGGAATAAATCTATATTTTTGTGTCGACCATTGAATATTATTTTTAATTTATTATGTCTAATTAATTAATTTTTAATTTATTATGTCTAGACACAAATTATGTCTAAATTTTCACAAAATAAGTACCTCTCAGAAAAACCTAGATAGACCCCTTTCATTAAATTCTCTATTTAATTTAGTCTTCAAATTTCAACTATGCATTTGTTTCAAAATGGTTGCTATGCATTCAAAACTATATATTATAATGAAAAATTATATTAGTAAGTTAGAGCTTCTAAAATATTGTTATAATATTGTTTTAATATTTATTTAATTTTGATTAAACATTTATAAAGTATTTTTTAATCATAAATGAAAGTTCTTACAGTGTGTTTGAATAAAAATCAAAAAAATCTGATTTTAAAAAAAAAAAAATAAAAAAAATCACGAACCCTGAAATTAACCCAAATTTGCGTTTAATGGAAAGGAAAAATTTGAAAACCTCCTACTGTTAGCCTGAAGGAGAGAGGACTCGAACATATGATCCGCCTATCATTGAGGATATTTTAATTGAACACAGTGGACGTTGCAAGAATTCGTATCGACCAACCATCGTTGGAATTTGAACTCGGGGCTCCTCATTTGAGGGTGAGTGCTCTATCTTCTGAGCTGCCACGGCTCTGGTATTTATCATTTAGCTTATTAGCTATAACGAATAAAAAATTATCAAATCTTAAAGAATGTGCAATAACCTACTTTCGTGTATTTCTCTGTTAAATTTCTCCGCTAATAACACATTTAAAAATAGGAGACAAGAATTTTGAAATACTCCTTTCGGAAGTTTGAAATATATTGCTCCGTTATGTGTTCTCAAAAATGTGAAACTGCGGACTGAATTTTGATAAAAAACTGGTTTCTAATTGGTCCAAGATTTCAGATATCTCCCCTCTATTGATAATTTAAATTTTCAGTAAATAAACATGTGATTTAACAAGGTATTAGAGAAACCCTTGTCAAAGAAAATAAGTTTTTAATGTTTTGAAAATATATTAAAATGCAAACGGGCAAAAAACTTTTCCATAAAAAGCCTTAGCTGTGGTCATGGAGAGGGGAATTATAGAGGCCTCTTAAGGCTCTAACTCTCTCTTTTAATACACACGTACTTGAGTTCTGTTAGGGCTCTCTCAAATTCAGCTTAGTTAAGGCTTTCTTCAAATGAGCTCTCGGACTGGGGCTCAACCCACCTGAGCTGGAACTTGGGCTCTACCCAGTTTGTGTCGGTACGGGACTGGGTCACTACCCGGTTGTGCAGGTTCGGGGTTGGGCCTCTACATGGCTGTGTAGGATCGGGATTGGGCTTTCTCAAATTCAGGTTAGTTAAGGCTTTCTTTAACTGAGATCTGGGATTGGGACTCTACCCTCCCGAGCTGGAACTGAAGCTCTCTACCCTCCCGAGCTGGAACTGAAGCTCTCTACCCTCCCGAGCTAGAACTGAAGCTCTCTACCCTCCCCAGCTGGAACTGAAGCTCTCTACCCTCCCCAGCTGGAACTGAAGCTCTCTACCCTCCCCAGCTTGAACTGAAGCTCTCTACCCTCCCCAGCTTGAACTGAAGCTCTCTACCCTCCCCAGCTTGAACTGAAGCTCTCTACCCTCCCCAGCTTGAACTGAAGCTCTCTACCCTCCCCAGCTTGAACTGAAGCTCTCTACCCTCCCCAGCTTGAACTGAAGCTCTCTACCCTCCCCAGCTTGAACTGAAGCTCTCTACCCTCCTCAGCTGGAACCGGGGCTCAACCGTGCCGGGGCCGGGCCTCTACCCAGTCTGTGTCGGTACGGGATTGGGCCTCTACCTGGCTGTGGCGGGTGGGGATTATGCCTCTACCTGGGGGTGGGGATTGTGCCTCTACCTGGCTGTGGGGGGTGGGGATTATGCCTCTAACTGGCTGTGGGGGTGGGGATTGTGCCTCTACCTGGCTGTGGGGGGTGGGGATTATGCCTCTACCTGGCTGTGGGGGGTGGGGATTGTGCCTCTACCTGGCTGTGGGGGGTGGGGATTATGCCTCTAACTGGCTGTGGGGGTGGGGATTGTGCCTCTACCTGGCTGTGGGGGGTGGGGATTATGCCTCTACCTGGCTGTGGGGGGTGGGGATTGTGCCTCTACCTGGCTGTGGGGGGTGGGGATTATGCCTCTACCTGGCTGTGGGCGGGTGGGGATTATGCCTCTACCTGGCTGTGGGGGTGGGGATTGTGCCTCCACCTGGCTGTGGCGGGACTGGGACTTTTTTTAAAAGCATGATTTTTCTTGTTGAAAATATGAAAATTGCTTAAGAAAATTGCTAAAAAGCTTAACGAAAATAGAAAACATTTACGACTTTTGCGCCGTTTTTTAACCTTTTTATTCGAAAAGTCTTATCTAAATTTCTGAAAAAACCTCTTAAATGTCCGTTGGCGTTACCATTAAGTTCTAATTTTTGTTCAGGAATTAGTGAAACGAAAATGAAATATTTGATAATGTTCTTTTTATAACAAAGTATTATAAAGATTTATTTTTCAATGCTGACCCCTCGACGTGCAAGATATTTAATCAACGATCCCTCTATTATATACCCCGCCCATCCTTGGTTTCACCATGACTTTAAAAATGAGCTGAACTTATTGAATTGTCATCCTACTTATGCCATTGCACATTAATTGCGTTTGGCATGCGAGGCCTTTTGGGTAGGATAGCTCAATTGGAATTTTAGAATATACTATTTCCAAACCAAAACGAAAGGGGGTTGTACCGAGGGTGAAGAAAATCCCTCTCCCTGGGTGCAAATTTAATAATTTTCAGTCTTTCCCTCAATTGTTGAGTAATTTGATTGCGCAAACATTGGAAGAGACTAAAGTGTTTTTGAAGGAAAAATTATAGTCCATGCGGTTGATTATGGTTATGATTACAGAGCAGGCGAGTATAATTAGTGGGGTAGGCAGCATTAGTTTGCGAGAGATGTCCTTCCATATTAGGGCTATATCCTCTGAATGGTTGAAAAGCGTGTGGCATCAAATATTATGCGTGAGTTCTGGCGAAATGCGCATGCGCCCGTGAAAAGATGTCAAACTTACGTAAGTGAAAATAAGAGTTTTTAAAAATCCTTAAGTTAAAAGCTCTAACGTAGTGGAATATCTTTTTAACTTGGACCACAAAATCAAAACAAGCATTTATAATTGACGTAGACTCTATTTCATTAAAGCTATTTCTTACAATTCCAGATGCTTTGCTCTACCCAAAATTGCGGATCTATGAGCAGAAAAATTCGGTAGATCAGGGTTGAAGAATGCAGCTTAATTTTATTATTATTAATATTCAAAAAATCTTTTAACTTCTATTGAGAATTTAACTAAGTTATATATTTAAAATAAATAAAATTTAAATAAATTAAATTCATACTTAGGGAACAGAGCACTCACCTTTCAAAGAAACAACCCAGATTAAAATCCCAGCGATGGTTAGTCTATACAAATTCTGCTTGCAAAAACAGTGGTGACAAAAAATTTCTGCTGTGGCAAAATGGATCACAAGTTAGGATCCTCATGCTGTTTGACTAGCCGTCATAGGCTGTCATGATTTTCCTCTCGATATGATGCGATTTAGTTTCTTTGAAATAATCCTCTAGGAAGACTATACTTTACTCCATTGTTAGATCAAAGCGTTCCTTTAATCTCTGGGCTGAATTCAAAATTAAAAGGCAGTAGGGCTTAACATTGATGGCTGAAAGCCCTAAAAAAGGACAGACTGTTCAACACTGGTTATAAAACAATTAAATAAGATGAAACTCGCTAGATACTGTTGTATGTAATATTTTGTCTGAAAACCATATTTCTTACTATACATAAAAATCTATTAACTGTGTTGAAGTTTTCCTTTGCTGTCCGTGCATTTTTATTGGTCAGAAAATTGCGTGGCCGGATCCAGTTTTTTCTTATTTATTTCCATGTTATTTTGGTTTTCAGACTGCCTAAAATTTATAAAAGTCATAAAGATAATGTTTTTCTATAAATATTTTTGTAACCCTAATTTAAAGTTATTTTTCCTGTACTGCTCATAATACAATTTTAATTAAAGAGTTTAAAACTAATAATTTTTTTTTTTTTTTTTTTTAAAATTATTATTAAAATATAATTCTGCTCTACATTTTAAGATAGTTATTTAGAAAGGTGGTCTAATCTTATTAACCGTTTTACAATCATTATTTTTGTACAAATAACATAATATACTGTTATAAATTACAGCTAGACCTGCTAAATGATTTAGAAAAACGATGAACGTCATTCACAATGAGAAGCAAGCAAAAATAGCTTTTAATATTTCTGCCCGTTTGGTGAGCGAAAATATAAAATTAGGGCTGTGAACTCATATTTGTTTGAACAATATGTTTTAAAAGAAATGATTGCTTAGAAAAATTACTTTTGTTCACCAACAGATCTAAATATTTATATTACTTATCTATATATAAATGAATGTTTCTGTGTGTGTGTCCTTTATAGACTTTAAAGCCATCTGACCGAAAACTATGAAACTTGGCACACAGTTCAAAGCACTAGGAAGGTCACTATTGACATTATAACATTCGACGACTAATCGTTCTAGCGGGGTGAGCAGAAAACGAAATGGAATTTTCTGATTGGTTAAGCGTTAGTCATTGTCTTAAATATAACTGTAGACGATTCAATTCGTCACATATTTTAAAGAAAACGTTCGTTATTATTTCTATCTTATAGTTCTATTTGTTCAAAAAATAATAGTTAATTACACGTATTTAAATACTCACTTTTAAATTCACTATGTCAGATGGATTCAATGTTCGACATTACGTGGTATCACGCGTGGGCTATGTTGCCAAATTTATAGTTTTAAAGTTTTCTGGTACTTGTTGACTTGTTCTTTTCTATTTATTAAATTTCTTTTGAAACATGTTTCTAAAAAATTTGTTTGTTTAAAATCAGCCTCAATAGAAAAAATACTTAGGTATTTAAAGGCAAAATTAATGGGAATGTGGCACTGTGGTACTAATTCGTTCAGTAGAAACATAAAAAGTCACCATATTTTTGACACCTTATTACTGATATAATTGAAGTAAAAGAAATAAGCCATGTACTAGAAAGCAAAAGTAATGGAATTTTTTTTTTCTTTTAAAGAAACCTCAGAAATCATCACACTATCATTGATTACAACGATGCTTAAATAATGTTGGTAAAATTTTAATTAATATAAAAAAATCTTATGTACTAAACAGCGAAATTAATGGATTAGAGATAGTTATTTTGGGAAGTCATAGAAAGTTACCGTATTATTATTGACACTAATGCTATATTGATATTATGTATTAATTTTTTTTTAAAAAAAAGCTATGTGCTAAAAAGCAAAGTTAAGGGAGAAAAGGTAAACTGGAAATTCATTTAGGAGAACTGTAGAATATCGCCATTCTAAGCTTAATTATTGTGTACTACAGACTACTTGGTAATTGGTGCAGTTTTGAGAAGAATTTCCATAGTTTCAGAAAATATTTTTTCCAGTGGTAGCAAAGACAATGCATTAGTATTTTAATGAATTAACAATAAAAGAACTTTTCCACCACAACTTATATTTTAATAGTAAATAAAAGGGCTGATATAGAAATGGCCATGCTCCAAAGTCCTTTTCAAATTTTAACAACAGTTCTATTTTTAAAAAAAAAAAAAAAAATTCAGATTTAGTTGGTTGCCACTGATGAATGTATTTTTCACTAAATTCAAATGTTGAAGGATTATGTAAGAAGTACCTAATATACTAATATAAGTATAAAATATTATATTGATAGATATATAGTTATTATTAAAACAGCGCCAATACTAAGCAATTTTAATAGCGATACTTTTAAAATAACTGTTTTACGGCCCCTCGAAAGGGATATGTTCATGAGAATATTACTTGCTCTTATTAAATTTTAACTATTATGAGTTGACTGCGAGCAATAGTATCATGCCAAGTGATGCTAAAAACATTTTATAGTTATTCGAATGGGAAGAACTAAAAAAAACAAACTTAAAGCCACCGAAAAGGGCAACAAATATTAAATAAAAAAAATTAATTATTTCTAGCCATATTAGTTGAAAAACGTAGTGGAAGAATCAGGTAAGTGACTTTTTTAGAACGAAAAAAAAGATGTATCTGAACTATTTCCTTACCAATTTCTTAAAAGGCGGACTAATAATTTTTTGCTTCATTTTATTTACCACTGACTAACTTGATATATCAAGTTAATATGGGTTAATTATGCTAAGATTAAACTGATGGCAAAAACAGTTACATTAAACAAACCCATATTGATGCAACCACTTTTTGCTATTTTCTCTGAGTCACTAATAGCCCTAAAACTTTCTTACTCAGTTTTTCGGCTAATCTCTTTAATTATATCGGTATTGGATTTTCAGTTTTGAACTGGATTTCGCAGTGTTTCTCAGTACTGATTTATTGATTCTTTTTTTTTTAATCATCCCGAACCAAGAACGGGTATTCAGCTAGTAGATAATAAAAATTTGGACGAGGGAAGTAGAGGCAGAAGCTTAAGCAAACATGCCCTGGCCATATTATTAGATGCCCTATAAGATTCTTTGTAAAAATATAATTATCTGGTGATACTATACAGCTGTTTTGTTTTTACTCGGTTTACATTTATTTACTTTCGTGAATCAATTGGTTAACATTTCAATTTAATACGTTAAAAATAAATACAAATAGGAAGTATATGAAAATTCTCCTGAATAAAAACCCATTGCAGTACATTTGGAGTAGAAAAGTACATTTGGAATTTGCTTACGATTTTGCTAGTCAATTGCAATTTTTGTTACAATGCTTGCAAAATCTTAATGAATCACTTAAACAAGAAAATCCAATCATCAGCTGAACGATGCAATGTCACTTTCGTGGCTGCCGTAACAAAAATGTTAATTTTAGAGACAGAGGTTATATCACTCCTTGGAATAAATTTTTGTTGAATGATAGTAGTATCAATAATGAGGAAAAAAATCCATAACCAAAATAGAAACGCTACTGTATGAAATTCTAAATATGGAGGATTCAGTTTTCTCACATTAATTTTCATATGGGTTTGATTGTCAGCGGATGTGTAATAGTAGTAGGATATATAAGGTCTTGTGCCCTAAAATATCGCTATAGTACTTAATTTTTGTAACAGGCATTTACTGATAATTGAAGGCGCTTATTGAAAATGAGTAAATAAAAACTGAAATTTGAGTGATATTTCAAGTAAAAATAGGAGGTCATAATAAAGTTGTTATTATGTATTCTTTGTTTAGATGGTTAATAAGTAGTACATGGTTGTCTCTGTTTTAAAAATAACTTTGAGTTACGCAATGTCGAATGAAAAATACTAATTGTGAGGATCGAGTTAAATGTACATTTTTCTTTGCAGTGGGAAAAATCATTCGCTAATACTTTCGCCAAATTTATGATTTTATCGCATTTGGCGAGATGGCGAATGCTTAGCGGGGGCCCTGCTTATGGAAATGTACACCATACATTTATGGTAAGCTTATTGGCCATATTTTTATTCATGCAAGGAAAGGGTATGTTATTCATATAATTTCAAGGAGCAGAAATAAAAAATAATGCGTAATGGAAAGAAACATTAAATGTCAAGTTTTTATCAATTACATGTTCAGAAAACTACAGATTTTTAAAAAAAATAGATTAGCAAATAAAAAGAGCTGAAATTTTGTAAATATAATTCTTGATCAACAAATTTAGCTAATTCAGGGAAATTATTTAAAGTTTATATTCTTTTCATAGAAAGTGCTTCAGAATCATTTTAAATGTGTTCGAATTCATCTTTGTATTGCATTTTTTTTTCCAGTCGACAGTAGTTTGCTGAGCGTTCTGCCAAAATTGCCCAATGTTACGTACGTCACAGTACGCAACGAAACAACAAAAAACTCAATTTTAACCTGTATTATTAAAGATTTACTTAAAATGAAAAAGTAAAACAATGTTTCTGTAAGAGTTACTATTAAAAAAATTTCCTAAATTTATCGTAGTTATTGACAGCTAAGAATGCGAAAATTGTTTTTACAAATTGCTGTATTTCATGCAGTGAATTCGACGTTCATAAATTCCATATGTACCATAATTTCTGTGCTTTTTATGCATATTATTTTCCTTAATAATTGAAATCGAACATAATAAATATCTCTCTGGTCAATCATTCAAAGTTTCAGTATTTTTTATTTGATCAAGATAGGTTATTTTATAGCATATGGGTGTTCAATTTTCTTGAATTCCTACTATTAATGCATTGTTTTATTTCGGTAAAATGTAATACTGTCTTTATACACATCCTCTTTCAATTTAATTGTTAATTTATTTCTAAATTAAAAAAATATTTTTTTGAGTGATGATTTTGTTTTGTGTGGTCCATTTAAGTCGAATGTTGTGTTTTATATTTTTTAAATATCACCTTTTCTTTCTCCTTTTTTAATTTCTTTTCCGTGCTTGTAAATCTAACATTTTATCATTCTTGTGATCTTATAATTTATTGTATCCCAAACTACATATGCAATCGGGTCAGAAGGTTTGTGAATCAACTTTTTTTGGCTGTGTTGTGAACTTTCTTTTTATTCATTATCTATCTGTCACGCACGTTCAATACCTATCTTTTAGATTTATTCATTCGTTTCATATCCAGAAATCAAACATTTAAATTTTTCAAATTTCTGAAAATTTAAAAAACAGTTTTTTTTGTTGATTCTTTTAGCACTTTTCTTTCTGTTTGTGATATATCTTTTGAAAAGAACCTAAAATACATTGAGTATTTATGAATTAAAATCCCTTGTATGAAGTTTTTTGTTTGTTTTCAAAGTCTTTTAATTTACCCGAAAAATTCACCCTAACTTCTTAGTATACTACTAACTGAGCAGTTATTCTAACTACTTCTTATAACTTCTCAGATATTCATAATCTATATTTTGCATTTAATTTAGTAGTTAAATGAATTTGATTTTATCACATATTTAATAAACTTGGCAAATCTACCGATTTTCAGTGTTTTCTTTTTTGAAAAAGTTGCTTCAAGAAATTCGTTCAATTCCTTGAACAACTTTTTAAAACAACTTTTTTTCCCCCTAAATTTAAAAATTTATGTAATTGCTTATAAGAAAAATCCCATCTTTCCTGCAACATACGGGGCAGCTATTTAAAGTAATTTCAACAAAATTTCCTTAACAAAAATTTGTTTAATTTCACTTAAGCATAATGAAACAGCTTGTATAGTCGATTAACCATATCAAAATGAAATTTAATGGATTAAAGTTGAAATCGCACATTCTAAATCTTTTAGAATATCAATATTTGACAAACTGCTCAACCACTTTGAATTTTTAACAGTTGGAAATAACACATTTTTCTATTCATTCAATTCCTACTATTAGTTTACACTCTCCCTATATCTTGTATGCTCGACTCCAATGTTACTTAGCCTCACATCGACTGCAGTTGAAGCAATGCCTGTAAGCATGGGTGCAAGTTTGAAAAAAGGCCAAGACTGAAATTTTTTTAACTGAAATACCTAACATACACAATACCCCCTCGACATATGCAAACTGTCTAAGATAGCTTTACCATAATACATCAAGTTTAAATACTGTACAAAAAATATTTATTCATCTGTCTTTTGATAAAATAACAACAGGACATAAAAAAGTAGACCAATAACGTAGACCTAAAGAATATTTTTATGGACAGAAAAAAAAAAATCCGATTTCCGTCTTCGAGTCAGTCTTGTTTCCGTCTTACTTCCGTCCGCGGACATTTTCGAAAGACGGAAATCCGTCCTGGGGACGGAAGACTTGCACCCATGCCTGTAAGTTACAGTGCTGGTAGCTCCCGGAGTTACTGCTCGGCTTGTACGTTGCAGTGCTGTATCTTCGATGGTGGAGGTGGTTTATGCTCGGCTCTAACGTTAATTAAAATATTAAGGAAAGAACTATTCGGCAGAATTTATTAAAACTTAATATAATACTTTAGAGATCCTTGCAAATATGTTACTGTACTAATAGTTTGAGTAATGTAAGATAAACTTTTTGTTGATATTAAAATAATGATTTTTCGATAAAATTAGATTCAGTATCATTAAAAAAAACTAAAGTATTAATTTCTGCTTTTGTAAAATATATCATAACTTTTTTTTTAATTACCGTTACATTCCGGTAAACATCATATAAAAGGTAATACCTCAATCAAAAGAATTTTTCACTTCAACATTTACATAATCTTACAGTTATGTAAATGTGGAACATACACTGTCCCAATTTGAGGATTATTTTGTAACTGCTTTTTGCTATAGCTTAAAAATATTGAATGAAATTGAATAAAAGATTCAAAGCAATTTTAAATTAATTACAAGATAATGATTTTAAAATTGAACAAAAAAAAATCGTTAAAAATTGAGCGAGATGTGAGCGTATTAAGTATTTATTTTCATATTGCCCATGCGCAGAAAAAAACAATAAAGAAAACTTTTTTTTCTTCAAAATTTTGTCGGAAATTGTAGTTAGCAACTCGTGAAAGAAAAACTGATTTGAAAATTTTCAAAAAATTATACTGCAAAATTAGGAAAAATTATTTTTGTCAGCGCAGGTGGGAAAGAACTACTTTAAAAATGTATGTTTTCCTCAATTTTAATGGAGTTTTTTTGTTGTCTATTTTTAACGTGCTTGTTGTTAATGAAAAATTGCTCCTAAAACTTTTATTTTATTGAATATATTTGATGTTTTAGGAAAAAAATCGTATAACAAAAGTTTTTATGATTTATTTATTTTATAAAAATTTCCGTATTTTCATAATATGCGAGCTAAGCTTACGAAATTTTATGCAACTATTACAAAAAAATAACACCGTCCTTTGAGTTAATAAATTTTTTGTTATAATTAAATAATTAATATACAATTTTATTATTGCAAGTGAAAAATGGTATGGAATGAAAAGCGAACACTTTTAAAATGTATTAAAAAGTTTGCTTTTAAATATTTTTATGCTACATTGCGTCAATCTTTAATAAGTTTGTTTTTTTAAAATGGTACTTTAAGACTACCTATGTGTAGTTTCTCTACATTGTCAAGAATTCAAAAAAAAAAAAAAAAAAATTTGTGGATCTCGTAATTATGAAACATCCAATTTACAATTAAATTGCTAATAAATTAATATTAAAAAATGAGTGACGAAAAGAATGCTGTTCTTCGTCTTGTTCAGTTCCTAGCATGTGGCTGCAGGCTGCATTAAATCACACTAATTTACTAATTATGCTGTAAATAATCAATAAATTTTAATAATAAACACACTAAAAAAATTTCTAAAGAAATTCTATATTTAATTTACTTTATGTTTTATAAAGTGCTGAGAGCAAAAGGGATTAAAAATGTTACAAAATAAATCTACAATATTGATATTTTAATTACATTAAAAAAATATTTAAAAATAATAGCGTGGAAAAGAAAGCTATTTAAATATCCCGAATTTTATTCTTGTTTTGTAAAATCATAACATTTTGTAAATAATAGATATTAACGAAAACAATAAATTAATTTTTAAACGAATTATGATAAATAAGTTTTTAAAAATCACGCGGAAAGGAAAGCATTCTTTAAAAATCCCGAATTTTATTCTTTTGTTCAATTCATTTGTAGCAAGTTGTAGCAATTCTAATCACTTTAATCGCGATTTTTCAACTTTCTTGCTTCAAATAATGACTGCTTATCTATAGTTGTAGAAAACTTAATTCATCTCTTGTGCGATTTTCATTTCATAAACTCGTGCTTTACTTCATGTCTAAAGTGAATATGAATAAATGTAAATATGAAAAAAAATGAATAAATAAGATTAGATGTTACTAGTTATAAATGCTAACATATACATCGAAATTCTAATAATGCTGCCTGTAGAAAAATAAAACCCTGGATAATAAAACAGCTTCCAATTTGAGCTGTTAGAGTGATGTAAGATTATCGTTTTTCATCATTAACAAGTAAAATGTCTTCTCATCAATTATTATTTTTTATTGAATCAACGTGTTTTGTATTTCTAAGTTTAAATTTTTTTTTCAAGTATTGCTGATTTATCCTCAAACATATAAGGGCATATAAGCCCTATCCTTCAAACATATAAATCCTATGTTAATCTTTCATTATGCAATGATTAACATATTAACAAAATGTTCCTCTCTAGAAATATAAAACTTGCACATTTTATGAACAAAATGATAGTAATTTTTTATGAAGAAAAAAAAATCGACTTTTAATGTTAAAAAAAAATCGTTAGAGACAAGCTATCTCGGGGGTTGTAGAGCGGATCGATCTGAAGTGGTGTCCACTATTACATTAGAAAATCATATGAAGCCAATTTTAAAGGTTCAGAGACTCTCACTGTTCAAGTTGACCCTTAATATCATGTGTCGGAAAACCGAGAATAAAAAGTAACTTAGAGCAGTATTACTCGAAAATGATTTCAGCTAGCTTTACAACAATGTGAAAGCAAAGACGTTATTTTGAATTGCTCTGTTTGTTTTCTTTTAGTTTTGTTCGTCTATGTGCTTTACATTTAAATGTTATTAATTAAAATATCTTTTTTCATTTATAAAATCGAGTAGAGTTTCTTATGAAAGATTTAGGTGCTTGTAATTTATATAAATTCTCTATAAGAACACAGTCTAATCCCTGATATCGGAAAGAAGACACTCATCCAAATAAAGGTAAGGTCTTTTATTTACCTTTTCTAATGGTGAAAATTACCTTCTCGTGAAGTTGGAACATCATGCATTCAAAGTTGATGCTTTCCGACAATAAGGTGTCCCATAGTGGACTGGTTTTACAGAGTTCCGAGTAGAACACCGAAGTCAAGCATCACTGGCTGCGGGTAGGGTGACCACCTTGATCACTCTGCTTAGAGACCGAGAATGCGTCGTATCAGTCCTCGTTAAGCTGTTCTACCGTAAAGTTCTCGACTTAGGGTGCAGGTCGTCTGGTTACCGAAGGGGAGGTGCCATTCCCTCTGCAGAAAATCAAAATTGTGAAGGCATGTCTTGCTGATCATCCTCAGAGATGTTTCCCAGATCCGTCACCAATAGCCCATAAATTAACTACAACAACACCAATAAAATTTCCCCTATTAAAGCAACATTAAATTTAATATAGGCTACGATTGAACAAGCTAATAAATGTTTAGATGTGTATTAGACACATGTTTTAACTAAAACTCCATTAGTATGATTTTCGTTCTTAAAGGATACCCTTCTGAGTAGATGAAGCAGGTAATGTCTTTGAGATACAAATTTCTTCATCCATCTCTCTCTTTCAGACATACTGTATCCATTATTTTACTCGTCTCTTGGTCAGATGGAAGAATCCCCACACTCAAGGCAACAAATAAATGTCCATCTACACTGGTCATCTTTATTTAACAAACTTTTCTTCTTGATTGGCACATCATAGTTTTATAAATTCTCTTTTTTTCTTTTCTTGTGAAAGTAAACTGTTTTTAAATTGCAAAGCGTGCATCTTTTTTCCCTACCAGAACGCGTAACAAAGCGCAGTTGAGCGAAAAACGGTGGCACTGGGGAGAGAATCACGTCAATTTTACTCTGCAGGTAAAGGGTTAATTTGAATCTTCGTTCTAATTCACTTGATTCTAATCAGTTACTCAAATCATGTTATTTAGATAAACTATTCGAATCAAGAGATTCAGATCAACGGATCAATGATTCAAATTATGCGATTCGGATCAAGGGTTCAGACTATGCGATTTGGAACAATGATTCAAATTATGCGATTTGGAACAATGATCCAAATTATGCAATTAAGATCAGTGATTCGAATTATGCAATTAAGATCAGTGATTCGAATTATGCAATTAAGATCAGTGATTCGAATTATGCAATTAAGATCAGTGATTCGAATTATGCAATTAAGATCAGTGATTCGAATTATGCAATTAAGATCAGTGATTCGAATCATTATTTGGATCATTGATTCGAAATTAGTTACTCAAATAACTGATTCTTATAAGTGATTTGGATCACTATTCAAATCAAGTGACTCAAATTAGTGATTTGAATCACATGATTCAGATCACTGATTCAACTCATGTGATTTGAATCGCTTTTCGAATAAAATGATTCAGATAAATTATTCGAATCGTCATTTTCTTCAATAATTCGAATTAATTTATTCAAATCATTGTTTCAAATCAAATGATCTGATTATCAGATTCTTATGAAGTGATTCACATCACTATTCAAATTATGTGATTCGGATCAAATGCATCAAATAAATTTTAAATTTCAAAAAAATCGAAAATAAGTTTGCTTAACTACCACTATTTTTCTTTTATCAAATGTGTTAGAAAAAAATTTATTATTCTTTCTCATTAATGAACTATACGAAAATTATAATAAGTAAATAATTAAACTTATTATAGCTTTCATATAATTACATTGCATACGTTGTTAATTGCTATAGATACTTTAAACTATGGTAAATTTGAAGTAACTCCAAAAGAAATGTTTTCTTCAATTGGATAATCTTACTTCCTTAGTAATGAATGCGTTAGGTTTTACAAGAAATGTTTAACTTATGGCATATCATAGTGAAACAAAACAAACTGAAATTTAAAAAACAATTATCCATTATAATTTTAATTTATTTCGATAGAAACAACTGTTGATTCAAATCAGTACCAAATTCTACTGTCCAACACATGAATCAATCGTAATGCAAAGAATTTATAAGTTTTAAAATATTATATTTAAAGGGACTAGCTTAATATTATTTTTTTAATATCTGAAGTAAAGACAAATAAAAAAATTATAGAAACACAGTTTTGAACTTAAACGATATAACAACTTTTAATCTGTCCTGTTATCCATGCGAAGAGCACTTGATTACGTATTTATACGGATCAACTTAAAAAATTTCTATTTGCTATGCACGGTAACAGCTTCCGAACTCAATAAAATAAACTGTCTAATATTTTTACTCAAGAATGTCACTAAGATTGAATCCCGTAGGATATTTCTTGTTTGTGACTCGAAGATGTATAAATACTGGAACAATTTTGAGTAAAATTTAATGTTAATTCAGTTGTGCGAATAGAGAATTATTTCGAATTAGTATTCTTCATCAAATTTAAAATTTCTTTACAAAGTTCGTCAACAGATAGCTCTCCTAACTGATTTGAAAGACCAGTTATAGGAACATAAAAAGAGATATGAATTTAAGGCTGCTATGTTCTGCTTAGGGAAACAAAAAAATATTTTTATATTAAATTTTGAAATTTGTTAGAAAGTTCATCAATAAACAGCTAAGCTAGCAAAGAAAACTTAAGAACAATGTTTTCTGTTGCATATCAGAAAATTCTAAATAAAATATTTGTACAAGCGTTGTGTTAATTTTTTTCTCAGACTACCCAGCATTTTTGCTGCATGTGATATTTGTTTCGTAGTGTTAATTTTGATCTCGCGGACTTAGCTGCGTTGTTGTCGCGTGGAAATGATGGCCGCGTAGCGTAGAAATGATGGTGACTTAGAAAAAATAAATTGCTACACATAGATTGATGAATTTTGCTTAAATTTTTATGTGGTTTATTTTCTTTTGAGCTGAATAGAACGCTGCAAAACCTTAATTTTTTTTCTAATTCTGTTCGTCATTAAAAGGTTCTTTGAATTGCCGGTAAATTTTTAGGCGTCCTTTGCCCCATATATGTAACTCACGGTGTCATATGTATTACGGTGAATTAGTTTACAGTGTCACATAAATATTGCTGTTGTGTTTCTAATTTATACGTACCTGTTTTTGTGTGCATAGATGACGGTTGACATGGTCGGTAACAACTCTCCCCGCATTGGTGACCTTCGGGCGCGATGTGAACACGCCTACCTTGGCAGAAACGCCCACTACGATTTGATCACTCCTACTTCGATGGATGGTTCACACTGAACAGTTAACTTGCTATTTGTGACTGCGACATTAACCACATCCTCGTGCTGTTGCTACTCAGTTTCGATCATGCGCATATCAGCACTCAAAAGTACGGTGATCTTAATACAGCTCTCCCGACTTCTCACAAACCAGCAATGAATCACAGGTATAATACTGGTGGGGGAGTACTGTAGTGTATCTACCACTACAAAAATATAATTCCAATTCATTAGTATGCAAGACATGTTAACTCGATTCTATGATGGGGTACCTTTTCATAGATGAATTGTCGATATCTACTCTCCCCACATCCTCATAGACATTTCTTAGATACTCATGAACACCAGCTGTGTCCTCGTTTACCCATTAGTTTTTGAGTTCAACATAGTTTTGAAGACATTGTAAAGGAGATAATGAAAGACGAACCGAACTCAATCTTATTCTTACGTGGACCTAAATATGATCACATTCATAAATTCCTTTTACACTTTTTTTTTTAAAATTGGGTATTTATACTTCAAGAAGACCTCCCATATCCACGCTCATGACCTATGATGTCAGCGCCAGCTAATCTTTATCAGAAAAATGGCGTATTAAAGTCGAGCTAAGTTTCTCTACATGAGTTAGAATGTTAATTAACGATCAGTTAATTAAATGTAGGGCCGTATCACACATCAAATTCGTTGAAAAATCATTCTTTCTCGCCTACTTCTTTTACTTAACTTAGATCTATTACTTGTTTATGTATTTTATTGTAACTGTAATATATGCAACTGTAAATATATTTTTGTTTTGTGTACCTGGCAACTTTGATGCATAATTTGTTTGTTTATATTGCACATGGCCAGGTGCCTGTCTTTGTGTAACGCCTCTTTGTAAATATATAGCGAAAGAATTGAAATATTTAAGAAAGAATTTAGAATGTGCCATTGAAGAAAATTGATAGTTGACGGGCTTGACTTACTGGAAATATAATGAAAAGAGCAGTTGCTAACGTAAACAAATGGCGCAATTCAGTAACCAAGCAGGGTCGAGCACACTACATCACTTGCAGGTATCCCCTTTTTATTTTTAATTGTTATTGTAAGTTCCTGCTTCTACTATCACTTTTAACGGGGCTACATTTTCACTTAGTAACTTTCATCAACTAATTCTACTAGTGAGTTTTTACTCAGCTTTAGTTTTGTACTTTCTTTCTGTTTTGTTTGTTTTTCATTTACATTTCTACCATCCTATACCTACATTACTATTTGCCACTAAATTTTAAAATGTTTTATTACCCATTAGCAAAATGGGTGTTATGGGTTTGATGGCGTGAGGACCTTATTTGCACGTCATCACACTTCTCAACTGTGTTCAAGAGCAATAGTAAACAGTGCGCATGTGTCGTCATTGCATGCGGTGCCATGGAGACGACTGCTGTTTGATAATTTACTTTAGAATTCTTTTATTTTTTTTCACTTTTAACTTTGCATTAAGTGGATGAGTTTAGTTTTGAGATATGGGGCCAGAGAAATCCCATAAATGCTTCTTGAGTTGTGAATAAAAGAGAATGTTCTCATTTGGGATGTATTTATGAGGAATGTTTTATATTCATAGTCACTCGAAATTCAATAAATGTGCAAGTATCAGTACATAGCAACTTTTGTGTGACTTAATTTTGTAATTCATTTTGTGAGAATGTAATTTTGCAATTCATTTCCTGAGAATGTAATTTTGTAATTCCTTTTGCGAGAATGTAATTTTGTAATTCCTTTTGTGAGAACGTAATTTTGTAATTCATTTGAATGTAATTTTGTCATTCTTTTTGTGTAAATGTAATTTTGTCATTCTTTTTGTGTAAATGTAATTTTGTCATTCTTTTTGCATAATTGTAATTTTGTCATTCTTTTTGCGTAATTGTAATTTTGTCATTCTTTTTGTGTATATGTAATTTTGTCATTCTTTTTGTGTAAATGTAATTTTGTCATTCTTTTTGTGCAAATGTAATTTTGTCATTCTTTTTGTGTAAATGTAATTTTGTCATTCTTTTTGTGTAAATGTAATTTTGTCATTCTTTTGTGTAAATGTAATTTTGTCATTCTTTTTGTGTAAATGTAATTTTGTCATTCTTTTTGTGTAAATGTAATTCTGTCATTCTTTTTGTGTCAATGTAATTTTGTCATTCTTTTTGTGTAATTGGGTATAATATAAAAAAAACACAACTACTTCCACTTAGTAGGAATAACATTCACCATGACGCGATGCTAAATTCTATGCCGCTATCCACATAAATGCCACTATCCACATAAATCAATTATTAATCAAAAATCGAATTTCAATTACTTTTCTTTATAATGCAATAAAATCTGGCGAGCAGCTATTTAAATGATCAAACACTTCGTTTGTTTATTTGTGGCTTGAAGTTTGGCTCGCAGAAAATGCCGTTCATGGGTTAAATTTAGTAGGAATAACACAACCTGTGACGTAGGCTATAGTATACCCAATTGTAATTTTGTCATTCTTTTTGTGTAAATGTAATTTTGTCTTTTTTTTGTGTAAATGTAATTTTGTCATTCTTTTTGTGTAAATGTAATTTTGTCATTCTCTTTGTGTAAATGTAATTTTGTCATTCTTTTTGTGTAAATGTAATTTTGTCATACTTTTTGTGTAAATGTAGAAGAGAGAAAACCCAAGCACTAGTGTAGAGCTTATTGCTTCAGCAAATTTTGGCTGTTTGAATTGGCAGCCAAGTGTGTTGCCAATTGGTGAAAATCATTAAAGCCTGAAGGAGAAACAGAAAGAGTTGTTGGCAATTTCACCAATAATGAAACCCGTTGACCATGCTAATGAGAGAAGCCTTGCTTTGTTAGAGGCGATGTTTTACAGCCAGAGTAAAGAGATCAACAGTCTGAAAAAATGTTTCAGATTTGTTAAGTAATGTGTTAAGTAAACCCGTTGACCATGCTAATGAGAGAAGCCTTGCTTTGTTAGAGGCGATGTTTTACAGCCAGAGTAAAGAGATCAACAGTCTGAAAAAATGTTTCAGATTTGTTAAGTTCCTGGCCTCTACTTTTCACGGAGAAAGGATTCTTTCTGCATTTTAAATTGTTGACTGGGGTTAATATTCCAGAGCTCTTTGAAAAAGGCTTCAGAAACAAAAATTCCTAGAATCATTAACTTTTTTTAAATCTTTGCCTAAGAAAAAAAAAAAAACAGTATACAAGACATATTGAAGAAATTTGAAAATGATGATGAAACTTGCAATGAACTGTTCTTAGTCATATCTCTGCTTTTGGAGTACGTTAATTGAAAAAGGGAAGCAATTTATATTTCAGTTGACATAAGTATTTATCATATATTTTTCTATAATTTTTTTGTACATATTGGGCAAATCTCTTAATTTCAGACATCTTCCTATAGTCAACCACAATAAGATAAAATATTTGCAGTTATTGACTTACCTTTTTTTTATTTCCAAAGACAATACAAAAAGGAACAACAGTAAGGCTAAAGATGTACCAAAAAAAAAATACTAGAAATTTTAGATCACAAACGCTGACCGACGTCATTGCCTCATTAAAAGTAATCTTTTTCGCAATACAATGACTCCTCAAAATCGATATGAAGTGGTGAGTTCGATTCACTGGCCTTAGCGAATCAAGCAAATACAGATTATAAAGAGAGCAGTTTGGATGTTCTCCTAGACAGTCATTACTACCATAAGGCAGAATTTAGCAACAGTTGCGCAACATGAGTTGGGAATGGACAAAAAACTGTCAATTCTCTGCAACATAATTTGTTTAATATACAGCTTTACAGAATGGAAAGGTATTTCCTTCCTCCCAAAGTAATGAGCTTGTTCGTTCTCATAAATTCTACAGTTGCCAGGTATCCACTGGTGTGCAACCCGCTTCTTTTTTAGGACCAATCTTTGCAAGTAATCTCGACATTGAAGGATTTCGTTCGATGAAGAAGCGCTATTTGAACTAATGACCTGGATTGCTGCTTGAAAATCAGAGAATAGAACCACTTTCGAAAATTTATCTTCAAAAACCAAAAACTGCTTTAGCGCAATGCGAATGGCTTCCACCTCTCCGTCAAAGACTGTTCTGTATTTCTCTACGGGAGCATCAAAAGGAAAATAGGTTCCATAAACTCTTGCTGTCATAATTGTTAGAGAAGGAGCCATTTGTATACACAAGTAGTCACTCAGAATCCGGAGGTGTCATGTAAATTGTTTCAAGGGCATAACATCTCAGCACAGCTGGAGAAGTATTCTTTCTTGTGCAAAGTGTCTCTAAGATATGAACTTGATTCGATCTCTACAATCTTCAGAGGATTTGCTGGCTTTGTTATTTCCTGAATATCATCAGATAACTCATATTCTTTCCGGATAATATTAACAAATTGAAAAAAAGCTGGATTTTCAAATTTCTGATGAAATTTGTGTAATTCATCCAATAAGGATCACCTATTCTAATCAGCTTCTCATATAAAAGCAATGTTTTTTCTTCAACAGTAGCTGTAATAGATTTATGGTTTGTCAAATTGTTGCCGTTCTAAATAGTATTATTATAACTGATTTATCACTTTCCCATAAAGATACATCTAGTCGTTTTGAAACAGTTACCTAATTTAAAAAATGGCTTCAGACTGCATCTACATGTGACTTCCAGAAATTACACTTTCAGCTTTTTAATATCTTATAAATTTGATTATTTTAACACTGAGTGTAGGTTAAATATAGAATTTATAAACTAGAGAATAAATAAAATTTATGAAACATGACCAAAATTATAAAATTCTATGTTTAATTAAATTTAACTTCCTTGCAAGATAATGACATTTTTTGTTAAATTAATCTATTAATTATTATGTCTGAGTTCTAAGAATTCTACATTTTCGATGGTAACACATTTAAGTAAGAACACATTTTAAAAGTTATTGTATTTTTTGTATAAAAAATGAAAATTTGAAATTTCATCAAATCCATACTGTTATCAAAATTCTTCATTTAAAATATAGCCATTTGTTATTTTAAGAGCTCCTTACCTGCCATAAAGATCGGAAATCTGGGCATAATGCCTAGTACTCCATGTCCGATTTCTTCTGGTAATTATAATAAAATTTTAACTTGTAGTACATTTATTTAAAAAAATATATATATACTGAAATAAGTTTTGAAAAATTAAGTTAATCATTTAAAATTTGAGCAATCTTATTCTTAATGAAACTGAATTTTTAATTATATCTCAAATATTATAACATGCTTGTTGATAAGTGTGTTTAACTGTGATGAAATAATTATATAAATCAGTTAAAGTTATCTGATCTGCATTTTCCTTAGTTTTAAAATGAAAGAGCTTCATAAAATTCATAACAGCCTAGCTGTTTCTTAACGAAAGCAAAATTTATGTAGTTTGTCAAGAAAATATGTTGATTAAATTTCATGATTGGAGGTTCTTAATTAGTTTTATTGAACTGCTTATTTTTTTAAATCAATGATTAATAAGACTAGCTTAAAATATTAGGGTACCATATAGTAGCACCAATACAGTTTCAATGGTTGACACCACATTGACATATATAGCTATAGAGTATTATCAGAAAGAGTATGCAAATAAAGTCTTAATTACATATAATAATCATGCAGAAAAGTCAGCTAACATCAAAGCATCAGTATTATTGTAATTGTCGGGCTTATTCTCTTTACCTCTACTTACAGTGAAGGTATTTCTTACTAATATAAAAGGATATAATTTGCATCTATGTTAGAGGCTCATTAGTTTTCGCAGAAACACAATGCCAACATAGTTTTATTGCAAATAATACACGAGGCGCATCCAGAAAGTAAGTTTCCCTAATTTATAAAAAAAAAGAACTCGCATTTTCAGGAACATATTTATTGGCAAAAAGTATAGCAATTTTTCAACATATCCACCACAAGAATTGAGACACCTGCTGTATCGTGGAATCAACTTTTGTATCTCTCTGTCGTAGAACTCTGCTGCCTGTGAATGAAACCAGCAAGTGACAGGCGTCTTCAGCTTTTCATCATTGCCGAAATGCTCACAGGATTACAGGAATTTCTTGAGGTGCAAGAAAATGTAAAAATCGCTGGAAGCAATATCAGAGCTGTAGGTTGGATGATCAAACAACTCCCAGCCAAATTCCGTCAAAACAGCTGCTGAGTCTCGTGCCGTATGTGGGCAAGCATTGTCATGGAGGAGCGCAACACCTGCAGTAAGCATTCCACGACTCTTGTTTTGAATGGCACGTCACAATTTCCGGAGTGTTTCACAGTAACGGTAGACGTCTGTCACACGCTGGTTCCATTCACAGGTGGCAGGATTCTACGACAGAGGGATACAAAAGTTGATCCCACGATACGACGAGTATCTCAATTGTAGTGGCGTCTATGTTGAAAAATAGCTGAAACATTGCTGTACTTGTTGCCAAAAAATATGTTCCTGAAAATGCGAGTTCTTTTTTTTTTAAAATTCGGGAAACTTACTTTCTGGATGCGCCTTGTAGTTGTAACAGTTTAAAATAAAACTTGATGACATTTGTAATTAAACTAAGTGTAACTATAAGTTTTAGTTTACACCCAACCCCAAAAAAAATCAAACTCGCCGCCGCGACATATCCCCCCCCCCCCAGAGAGTGGAGCGCAAAGGCGCCCGACTCGGCCAAGCCTTCATGTGGCATTTATTAAAAACTCAAACATTTAAAAGTATGTCGGATGGCAACACCACTATAAAAAAGCTTTTAATGGATAGTAAAAGTTGAACTTGTGCGGTTACAGAAGTGACGGCATTAATTAAAAAATTTTATATTTAGGTTAAGCAATTGGTTCAAATTAAAAGCAGAATGCTTAATATAAATGCAATCTTTTCACCATCACTCAGCAATAAATAAGTGGACTATGTATTATTATACGAGCTTATTACAATTATTTTCTAAAATATATATTTCATTTTTAGCTTTAAAGTAATCATTTTTGATAATATAATTGCATTATTAATTTCTGCTCAACTTTCAGGTGATGATTTTTTTGCGAACTCCTACATGGTTGCAGTCGACAATAAGGTCAAATGAAGAAATTCAAAGTGGCAAAAATGTTTGCTGCATACTACATTTTAAGCATTGAGTACGCTGAGATGGCTTGTAGAACCCTGGAGTTTATTCAAAGGTAAAAAATAAAATATATTCATTTTTCTCTTTTTATAAAGGATAGTGTTATTCGTAGAAATACACGGGTATATTTTCCTCAACGTAAATATTTTTAAATTATTATTTTATTTACTTTGAGTAACTTTTTTATTTATTGAAAGCATAGTAGTAGTGGATAAAACATTATATACTGAAGGAAATTTAAATAAAAATTATTTTAGTTTGTCTAAAGACTGAAATTGCCAAATTTTGTAGGGGTAAAAAAATTTCCAAAACACATACTATCAAGCAAATAATAAAAATTTCTGACTTTTTTATTAATAATTTTAAATCTCAACTTAATTAACAAAATGAATATTCATTTATTGTGCAGGTGTTTCCTAAAGGTGAACCCCGATAAAGGATCGAAGGCTTTAATGGATAGTAAAGAACGTAGAGAAAAAAAAGAACCGTAAATCCAAAAGTTTTATTGTTAAAAAAGCTAATGGACTTTGAATGGTGTCAATAGTGATTTTATACTGTATTTATTTGTATTTTTATTTTAACCTTCTTTATTCTTTTCTTATTTCCTTGCCATTCTATTTTTAATACTAATTTCGAAAGTATCAGCTATACAGGAATCAGTAAAAGGGTTTATAAGTTATAAGCATTTATAGTTTGCTAAAATGATTGGTAGCATTTGTAAATTGATTGTTAGTATAAAGCAGCATAAAATTACAACAAACCGGGGAAAAAAGGAATAATTTATGTAATGAAATCAGTAAAAAGAAAGAATAAAAAGAAAGGTGTACTTATATCATTTGACAAATTTTATAAATTCCTGTACCTACTTTAAAAATACATGCAAATTAGTGATTTTTATTGTTACCTTTCTTAAGTAGTGTAAAATGGTAAGAGCGAAATAAAGCAATAATGAAATGAAATCATTTTTTTCTTTTAATTTTATTCTTCCCTTTATGTTTTACGGAAGAAGTAAATTAAAAAAAAAGAAAGTTTGAGCTTTATTAATCATTCTTACATTGAAATAGAAACAAATCTGTCTTTAATCAATGTGAGATAAACCTCTTTTCTTTTCTTTTTTTAATTGAAATGTACCTAATAATTAATAAGTTTCTGTTAAAAGATTTTGAACAGACTAATCTGATCTTCAAAGGAAGAGGTGAAAGTCAAAATTTATTATCAAATGTTGAAAAAATATTCAACTGTTATTGATTAAAATTTAAGAGAGTGAGCTGCCCGATATCATATCTCAGCATTACACAAATCCACTGATCAAAAAACTGCAAAATAGTTCCATTTACTTTAAAAGTAGGGCACTAATTTGTATGAAATCATGTTTAAATGACAGATTATTTTATCCTGAATTAAATAAAATTATTGTTCTGAGATAAATATAAGATGATTCATTAGTCTTTAATGTGTGAATCGAAATAGCAGTAAAGAAACTATTTAGGTAAAAATATAAATGTGTACAACTTTTAAACGATTTTATTGATATTTTTGGTTTTCTTCAAAACTCTTAAATGATTTATTTTATAAATTATGTATTATCATTTAGTTAACTTTACATTGTGTGTAATTATATATGTATATATGTCATAATTAGTTTTTAATGTGTGAATCAAAATAGTGGTAAACAAATTATTTAGGTAAAAATATAAGTGTGCATAACTTTTAAACGATTTCATTGGCATTTGTGAAAATTTATGGTTTTCGTAAAAACTCATATGATTTATTTTATCAATTGTGTTTCATCATTCAGTTTACTTTGCATTATGTGCATTATACATGTATATGTATCTTTTTTTTTAAACAATGCCTAGCAACTTCAGTTATTTCATATAATTTTGTAAACAATTATACATGACATAATAAACTTGTTCTTTGCAAACATGTGGTATTTTGTTGTTTAAAAAAATAAATAAAAAAAAAAACAGATTGTAACGTCAATAATTCCACATAGTTTAAAAATAAAAACTTAATCAAATTTATACTATGGAAAAAAATTTTACTTCACTGATTAAATATTTTTCTGCGAATAGTTTAAAACTATAAGACATACATAATAAACTTGTTTTCATATTGTTAAAAAGAATGGTTCAAGTGATTTGCTTCACTGATTAAATGCATTCATATAAATATTTCAAAACATACAGATAAAACTTGTTCATTTTAGAAAAACTTGTTTTCATATTGGCTACGGATTTTCTTGTTTACTTTTGCGGAAAAATTTGTCCCTGAAACACCGTTGTGACTGCAGATTTTCTTTTTAAATTTTACGGGAAAAACTTGTTCTGTTGTGGTCAAAAGCTGTTGAAGGTACGGACTTCTTTCATAATTTTTACGTCGAAAACTTGTTTTTGTTTGGGTAAATACCGTTGTGACTATGGATTTACTTTGTAACTTTTACGGAAAAAACTTGTACGCATTTGGTAAAAAGCCGTTGAAGTTACGGATTTACTTTTCCACACTGTTTTAATTTTACTGTTTTCCACAACTAACCCAACTGCCGGTTTAAAACCGTCAATTTTAAAGAATATTTTTTACAGTGTACATGTCACCGAAAAGGAAAAAACACGCATCTTTTCTGGATAATCTTTCTCCATTGAAGAGTTCGTTTGCGTCATTTTAAAGTTATGAATCACATGCATACTATGATTTGAGTGAGTGCCAGCTATCATTAATAATGCCACACATTCTGACATGCTAATCTCATAAAACTAATATATGTACAAATTGTAACTATATACAAAATAACATAATGTATGATAATTTTTTAAGTCCATACACAAATAAACTCAACTTTTATACCATCATAGAAGTAAAAATTATAACTAACGTAATATGGAACTTCGTTTAGCATATCTCAGCCAAAAAATTTTATTTTGTTATATTTTCTGGTAATTCTAATTTTTGTTTCTAATTTTGTCTGTCACTAGAAATTTTGGTAAATAATTCTGCTGTTACTATTAACATTTATGATCGCTAATTTTTAAATTTCATGACTTGTATCATGAGTTCATTATTTCTAAATCCAGAATTTTCTCGACATTTTTTTTATACTTCCATCATCTATTTTCTAAAGCTACATTTTTCGTCTACATTAATCATCTAGATTATAATTTTTTTTTACTGGTTCAGGCGCAAAATTTTTCAACCCCGACAATGAGATATTTAATTTTACATCTCGGCATTTATTGTCCTAACTATCATGCCCCCAACATCGAGTTTTTTCTATATCTTTTTAAGTAAGTGTTTCAAATTCGCAAATTTTTCTTCATATACCGACTACTTTTTTGATCCATCATCATTTTTGTTAACGTTTTTTTTATTTTTTTGTTCTTCTCATTTTTTAGACCCTCATATTTTAGTTACCGTATTTTTTCGTTGTAAATCTAGAGACTAAAAACTTTTTTTTTATACTTTTAGAGACTAGAGCACTTAAAGTTTGACCTTATATTTCTACTTATCTTTTGCCATCCAGCAAATCTTGTATCCATAAAATCGAACTCCCGAAGCACATGAAACGATTAGTTATTGCATTGAGGAGGGGAGATTCTTCAAACAGAAAATGAAAGTGTGTCAACCGGGTGTGACCAATTCGAAGACAGGTAAGTTTTACGTCTGCAAGCGCAGCACTGACAAATGGAACAAATTGGATTTTATGATCTTTTCTTTGTTATTCAGAGACTACGCTTTATTTGTCATTTTCCTTAGTATCTTCTTTAACCATCATTTTGCGTTTTATAACTCTACCTGCATCTTGATGTTTAATTCGTTTTTTGTTTTCTACTTTATATATAATGTCACTAGATGCTGGTATGCCATTTTCTCTCTGATTGGCTTATGTAGTTTACCTCCGCTTGTTTTTCCGTTTTCTTTTTCATCATGCTATCTACCAATGCTTCACTTTTAGCAAGCAAGTATGTACCTCTACATTATTTCCATATCATCCAGATAATACTTTAGGTTTTCTAAATTATACAGCAACCTGGTTTCCTATTTCTTAAACTAGTTTCATTACTAGGCGTTAATTTTCACTTCGATTTTTTTAAGCAAACTGTCGTCTCAACTGTTTTGGTGGATTTTCAATCGTTTTCTGCTTAACATCAGTTGTCACTCTGCAGCTATCAATTTTTCGAACAGACTATTTCTTGCATGGTACAGTTTTGTTTCCAAAACATTTAAAACTCCTCTCATCCTTGCGAAATCTATCTGTTTCAAGGTTCTTGTAATTTCAGACCATGCTTTAAGAACTTCATTTTTTGGAATACTGAACTTCTTCTCCTCACATAGATCTGCATGCTTTAACAATTTATCAAAATTTGATAAAATAGTAGCAATAGTGTAAGTTACAGAATAAGAGAATAAATTAAGATTTATCTTGTGCTGATTCTATCATTAAAATCTAAGGTAAATAGTAATTTTCTTTTAGCTTTATATCATGTATAGGTACACTGGTAAATTTTTTACGGCTTATCAGTTTGAAGGTTTAGATTATAAGACTAACATAAATAAATTCGGTAATTATCAAGACAAATCTATTAAATTCCTACTTAATAAAAATGAACGAATTAACCCAAAACACAACCAGTTACTCAACACATCGTAATTTAGTTTTTACAAACTTTGTTTATATTTCTGTAAAAACCCAAATACTTGAAACAAAAAGAGACAGTTATTATAAGAGCCAAATTTATTTTATACCCGAACCTAATAAGAACATTTTACATAAAAGTTTTCTGTACTAAAAAAAGCTTTAATTTATTCCTTGCTGAAATTCAAAAAGCAAATAGTTTAAGTAAATTCTAAAACTTTTACTATTCTACTACATAATGTTGAAGATATTTTATCACAAAAATTCCGTGAACCCTTTTTTTTTGTATATTTATATCTTTTTTCATAGTTAATTTCTTGAGATTTTATGACTGATTTAACTTGCTTTAAACCAGACACTCTTGCTTGCCAACTTCAATATTTATATATAATAACAGGGCTACATCCTTGTTATCATTGCTGTATTCAGCTTGAATAATTCAGTCGTAAAGCACATACGTTCTCAAAAGGTTTATTCAAAGGTAGGCTGGTGGTTATAACAGTTCACATCCACACTCCACAAGGGAGGGGGTGTGGACAAAGCTCCGGATGGTTCGGTCAGATCTTACAAGGCATGTTAACATGTATGATCAACATGTTAACATGTATGATCTTACAAGGCATGTTAACTCGATTCTATAATGGGGTACCTTTTCATAGATGAAGGTTGGCATCGTAGATTACTGCTATATTCCCACAGGCTTTTGATAAACATGCTTCAAACATTTAGCTACTTAACAAGTTAAAAGAGGAAAAATATTTAGAAAACTTTTTTATTGCGTGATATGAAACAAAACAAAGGGAACATAAAAACTGAAAAGCACGAACAAATCGCTAGAGATCAAATAGAGCAAAGGAGGGATTAAAAACATTGTCTGTGTAGTTTATTTTAAAGTTTGACTTAAATAGTGCGGATGTTTTTATTAATTTTAATCGCCCTCTCTTTGTTTCCGACTCTTTTTCTTGGCTTTAAGCTTTCAAATGCTTTGGCGGAAAAGAGAGTATGAGAAATAATAAATTTTAATAATATGAAAACATTTAGCAACCATGTAAATGATTTCAAATTTTATGCTAAAATGTTAGGCTCGCGCCGACCACAGTGCTGACGTGAAACATCCTCAGTAGATCATGGGTTAGAGTCCCCTTGCCTTCAGGTTAACCGTGAGAGGTTCTCGTGCTCTTCCTCTCTATGTAACGCAAATGAGGGTTAGTTCCACCAAAAAATTCTCCACGAAAGCAAATTTCTCCCAATATTTGATCCAGGACTTCTCTTGTCTTCTGGATTGGGTTCAAAATAACAATGCTACGGAGTTGAACATTAGTGGCCGTAACCTAAAAAACTCTGTGGGGCTGACATTGCAATGAGGGAAACCATAGATTATCTGAGATTTAGATTGCATTATCAGCTTTCCTGGTTGTCTCACCTTGACTTTATCTATTACAAAGTTACTAAATTTCAAGCTAAACTAAACAGAATCTCTGGGGGATTGGCCCGGATGTTCGGAAATTCATCTACCTAAACAGCACTTAGAAACTTATCTTCTATGGAGAGGAAATTTGGTTTTCCCAACAGGTAAGAATCATTAATAGATTGAAAAAAAAATGGAAAGAACTTCTTTATTATCTATCACTAAGGCATACAAGACTGCATCTACTGACGCTCTCCAAGTACTTGCAGGGACAATTCCTCTAGATATGGCAGTAAACATAGAAGCTCAACTAAATAATATTTTTCAACGTGAAGAACATATAAACCAATACCTACACCTTATATTTATCATCCGGCTGAAGAAGTTTTACTTAAAATATCAACTAAATTTACCTACTTATAAAGGACTAGAATTATTCACAGATGGATCGAAAATTTTAGTTAACAATGAATTTAAGACAGGATGCGCATTCGTGGCCTATCCGGAGGGAGAACCTGTTGAAAGAAAAACCTTTCGCATCTCTGATCACGTTTCCGTGTTTAAGGCTTAATTATGGGCCATTCTCCAGTCGATTCGTTGGATTAAAGAACAAAGAATTACAGACACTATCTCAATTTATATGGATTCCCTGTCTAGCCTGCAAGCTTTGGAAAACAGCAACTCTAAAGAGTATTTAGTCCTTTTAATTAAACAAGAATTTACAAACAATGTTGTTTTACATTAGATAAAAGCACATGCAGGCCATATGGGCAACGAGGAAGCTGATAGGTTAGCCAAATTAGCCTGTGAGAGATCAACGGTCGAGCTGTTTGAAGATCCTAGCAGGCGGACTGCAAGAAAAACTTTGGAACGCGAAAAATTGATTGAATGGCAGGAGAGATGGAGTGACAGCTTTACAAAGGGAAGGCACACATTCGAGCTCCTCCCGAAAGTTCAAACGACGAAGATCATGGGGAATTTCTTTTTAAATCAATTCCCAGCTAATCACGGCTGTCATGGCCAGGTTTTTTGGGGGAGCTCAGCTGTGCAGTACCTGTCAGCTTGTTGAGGATTGGGAACATATTTTAATCCAGTGTACAAATTTTAAGCACATTAGAGAGAAATTTTTTCATTCAAAAACCACCTATGAGTTTATAAAGCAGCATTGGTCAAACCCTAAAATAAAAAAGAGAATTGAGGAAATAATAAGAAAATTGTTTAGTAACAAGGCAGCTCCTTGAATCCTGATGGCCTTTTGCTGCCTCTTGTTAGGAAAGATACACTTTAAATCACGGCCTATTAATTTACCTGTTATAATTTGATTTTTACTTGAATTTTCTCTTAAAATGTTTTTTTTGTGCTTTAGTTTCATGCTTTTGTCAATCTCTGCCCCTATGTGATTCCTCATTTTGAAAATTTTAATCACTTGTGTTCCTAGAGTTTTATATATATATATATATGTCTTTTTTGTTAAAAAAAATTCCTAGCATTTGATACTTTTAGTAGTGTTGTGTCAGCCGTAATTATATTCTGAGTTACAAACATCCTATATTTTCCATGTGAAATTGTTTCCTTTTATTAACTTTGCACCCCTACTGAAGATGCGACATCAATATCTCTTCTGATTGTTACTGTTTATTTTCTTTGTAATGTTTGTTTGCATTTAGTTTATTTCTAAGTAGCACTGTTTTCTGGATTTCATATTTAATATTCTACCTATTTGTTAAAACTCTAATTTGAAAATTTTGAATATGTTTGCTCATGTAATTGAACTGTTATGCTCACTTCGAACTTTCGGAGTGCCCCCTTACGGGGGCGGGAAGGGCTTCAGGTTGTTATTAGTGGCCGTAAGCTCAAAAAAATTGGGTCAGCTGTTCAACGCATAAAATAAAATATTTATTTTTGTTCCAATGATCTAACATTCAAATGACTTTCTGAGGTCAATATTTCGCTCAAATGCTTCGCATTTCGTCGGTGGTGGCTGTTTATAACATTCTATCCTATTCACCCCCTTCAAAAGAATGTCTTGTTTTCATTGTTTATCTGAAAGACTCCTACAAACAATCATTCTTTGACGTAATCCTGAGAAAAAATTTAAACTTGCAAAGTTGTCAAAATTTGATGACAATTAATCGAGGACTTCATGGTGGATTCATGATATATATATTACCGGCAAAGTATGAAATCCGGCATTGTATAGAAGGCCTAAAATTAGTCCAATCCCAGCGATGTCTAGTCGATACGAGTTCTGCATCCGGCTTGCACCGACCTTAGTGCTGACGTGAAATATCCTCAGTGGTAGACGGATCATGGGTTAGAGTCCCTTTGCCGTTAGGCTAACCGTGGGTGGTTCTCGTGGTCTTCCTTTCCATGTAACGCAAATGCGGGTTAGTTCCATAAGAAAGTCCTCGACGAAGACAAATTTCTCCCAATACTTAATCCAGGAGTTCGTTCCATTGTCTTCTGGATTGGGTTCAAAATGACAAGGCTACGTAGTTGAACATTAGTATTTTAATTTTAGCCTTTGCATTTTAATTTTATTTTATAACCGTCGTTGAACAGCCGACCCAAGTTTTGGGTTTACGACTACCAATGTTCAATTCCGTAGCCTTGTCATTTTGAACCCAATCCAGAAGACAAGGAAACTCTTGAATCAGCACCCCCAGAGGTATGATTTGTTGCGGGAACATGGAGGACTTTGAGATTCGACAGATTTAACGAGCATCAGTCATCATTTACTACAAGGGGAGTCTTCGGTCGGAGGGGATCGAACCTACGACCTCTTAGACACGGGCACAGTGCCCTACCATCCAGGCTACCCCGGCCCTAATCTCCTTAGCACTGTGATTTTGAATTCAACGCAGAAGGCAAGAGAACTCTTGAATCAAGCATTCGGATAAATCAGCGTTCATGGCATAATTTTAGCCGCATTTGCGTTATATAAAGAGGAATAAATCGGAAATCATCCACGGTTAGCCTGACGGCAAGGGGATTCTTACTCATGAGCTGCCTACCACTGAGGATACGTCAGCACTGTGGTCAGTGCGAGCTGGGAGTAGACTGTTAGCCATCCCTTTGATTCGAACCTGGGTCAACTCATTATCATCAACTCATACGCGAGCGCTGTATCCCCTGATATAAGCATAGCTCGGAGCAAACTAATCATCCGTGCAACCTTACCAACTTCACCTGTTTTCGCGCCAACCATAGTTCATGTTTTCGGTTGAACCATAGTTCGAACCGAAAAATCTTTTTATGGTGACTTACATAATTAAGATCATCTTCTGAAACTAGTTATTTTAGCATGATCATGTAAAGTCTTTGAAAACTATTTTGCATTTCGTTATCGTGCATAGTGCTTAAAATGTGCTTATTTTTTGTCGAAAGATTTGGCTGGCAAGGAACTCTGGGCAAGGGAACTCTAACCTATGATCCGTCTACCAATGAAGATATTTTACGTCAGCACTGTGGTCGGTGCGAGCAGGATGCGGAATTTGAACCCGGTTCACCTCATTGGAAGGCGAAAGCTCTATTCCCTGCAGAAGCGTATCCAGAGCCTGACTTAGGCAGGGACATAGTAGTTGCCTCGGGCCCCCAAATCGAGTAGAAATTTTATTTTACGTTCCCTTCTTTAATGAACTTTTTTTTAAACAAAATATCAGTATAATGTAAACTCCGTCAGTCTTGCGTTCATTAATCTATCATATGAACACAAAAAATCTATTTTTCGTAAATCCATGGCTTCCTAGGGCGTAATTCAGCTAAATATTCGCAATTACTTCGGATAAATTTAGCCTATCAAAAGCTTGTATTTTTACGTATCGCAAAATGCATTAATCCTTGTAAAAATACGGGATTTTAATTGGCACTATTGAGCCATCTTAATTGCGAAAATTTTGCTGAATTCTGTTCTAGTGTCAGCAAGGATATGAATTTTTCACAGCTAGATGACAATCAGAAAAACTGCATTCGACATGATGGACATGGAATTGTCAATCAATAAAATGGACGGAACGATTTTTTGTCTGACCATTGGAGGAGGGGGGGGGGGATTTTACAGCTATTTTAGGTTCTAGTCAATTTCCTTGTTTTGTTATCTATAATGAGGTGAAAAATTCAAATACCTCCATGAAGTTTGGTTCTTCATTACCGAAAAAGTGAAGCAGAGAGGGGGCCCCCCAAAGAAGTTTTTTCCCCGGGCCCCAATTAGGCTAAGTCGGACAGTGGGCGTATCTATGGAAAGAAGCGCCTATGCTTTGTATTTCAATAAAGTTAGATTAATAAATAAATAAAAATTAACTATAACAATAAAATTATCTCTTTTTAATTGTAATGTATTCAAGTGTATTCAAAATCATCATTGGTTAGAAATAAAAGTCTGTTTTAATCAGATTTATCTAAGATTCTATTGCGTTTTTTCAATTGTCAATAGAAATTTTGACAATTAGTTTAAATGAGCACAATTATATTTGTTCAGTTTATAAAACATTTCGCCGATAGATAGAGTGATATTTAATATCAATGAAAAACTTTTATTTTTACTTTAATGTTATTTAAAAAAAAAAAAAAAAGATTCAGTTATATATTGATTGCCATTAGAATCAAAAGCAAATCGATATTGTTATTAAATGTCTAAATCAAGATGTGAATCGAATTAAAATAGTAAAATTCATAGTCTCATTTCTTGGTATTTATAATTTATACTTTCAGATAAATCTTTTTATTTATTTATTTATTTTTTTTGGCAGCAAGAAATCGCAGGTAAGCCTATTTTAATAACATTTCAAAAACTTGCCAATCGAAATATTTTAAAGTTTTACAAATATAATTTGGTAACAAAAGTACGCACACACGATAAATATAGCTCTGGGTTAAAAAAGAACTATAACATAAACTGATGATTACCCAATATTTTTAAAATTCAAATTGAAGGAAATTGATTTTTTTTTTAAAAATAATCATGCTTTGCTAACATCAAAACAATAAAATCATCGCGATGTAATAAAAATTTTTAAAGATCACATTGTAAATAATTACGACTAGTTATGACAATCACAAGAAAAATAGTTACAGTTAAATGATATATTTTGGTTAGTTTATTTACTGTTCAATAAAAAAAAAGTATAATTAAGTTTTATAAACAGATAATAAGAAAAAATATACACATAATTACATACAAAACGGTGGACTAAATAGTGATGATAATAAACTTTTATGAGAAATAAATTAGATGAAGTTGACGTTTTATTTTAAGAGTATCCAGAGAAAAATAAAGAAATAAATCAGAATACATTCAGATCTATTTAATAAAATCAAATTATGAATGTACGCCGGGTTCATGTTCGTGGGTTCGAACCCCACCGACCGAAAACTTCCAGTGTAGTAAACTGGTGACTGATGCACTTTAAATCTGCCGAGTCGCAAAGTCTTCCATGTTCCCATAACAAATCAAAATCTCTGGGGGTACTGGATCGGAGATGAATCGTTCTCTGATTCATGTCTAGATTACGATCTGTGGATGAATGAATGAGTCCTCCCTATAAACGGGTATGACTTATTGGTGTGGCAGAAGTCGAATTCTTGGCCATAGATGGCGCCACTCAGCCTTAACAGGCATACAAAGAGAGAAATTATGAATGATCCTCGTCGCATCACAATGGAACAAATTACAGATAAAGCAAAAATATTAAAGAGATGCGAATTATAAATTTTTAGACGTTCAGAGAGCGAAAAAATATTAAATAGAATAAAACGGACAACCCTGATAACTGATAACTTTTGATTAAATGAAGAGATCTCCACGTTCTAGGATTCATTCTTAAGGGGTGGGGGTGACTTCAAATGTGCTAATTAGTAAGTGCAGGGGTTATATTTTGTTTACGAAATCAGACACTAAAACGGATTTCTGAACCCCAAAATATAGGGGTTAGTCGTAATCTGAGAAATAATTCGAGAGCTTTTCAAGCGAATTGAAAAAAATTTTGGTCACAATTATGAAGATCGTTTATAATTGTGCAAATTGTCTAAAAATAACTTTTAGTAAATATTCATTATTATATATAATAATGGGGAAAAAAATTGAATTGTAAGGTATACCATTTTTTACATCGTTATAAAAGAAGGTAATTTAACAAGGTAAAAAGTACAAAATTTGAACGAAATTGATCGAATCAAATATCCTGAGATATCAAATTTTAAAATATATGACTTTTTAAAATTCGATTTTGCAGGAATTCGAACTATGAATTTAGACCAACCTGATTTAATAAATTTAGATGCATAACAAGTTTTTTTTCTTTTTTTTTTTTAGCAAATTACATTATAAGAATATATATGCTTCTTATTTAAACAAGCTCTATTTTTTCTATGCATAAGATACTTATTGTTTTTTCTTTATATTTTTTAAAATAAAGTTAAGGATTTAATGTAAAAAATTACTGTTATTGTTCCTTCAATGATGCTACTTTTTTTTTTCAGACACTAAACTGTTATAATGGTTGGTTATAAAATACATATTATAGCCTTAATATTATTTTATTTTCATTTTACTTTGAGTATAAGAAACAAATATAATATATCAGTAAATGACACGTTATGAACCCTTTTAAAAACAGTAAAACAATTTTTTTCAAGTGATGTAATATTTAATGATATAAATGTAAGTGATACAGATAGTAAAAGACTTATAAAATTTAAAAAATAGTAATCATTTGATCGAATTTTTTTTTCGAAAAAAAGAAAATGCAATCAGAAATAAAAGGAAAGATTACAAAATTTTGTGCTCGAGATGCTATGGAAGCGTGTTCCATAACTCAAAAAAAAAGTTTGAGAAATATTAAACAGAGATGATTGTGCTAAGGAAAAAATCCGGATTATTCGCTGACCGCGATCCTGAAATCCAAGGTCCAGAAGTTTCAAAAAATCATCGAACAAATTTATGTATAAAAATTCTTGTTTATTTTATTTGCAAATATTAGAACTAGAATTTATACTTGGCATCTCTTTCATTTGTAAATATTTTTTCTGGTAGAATAATAAATGTGATCAGAGATATAAGTAAATTTCTGCATAAGTATTAATTTAAATGATGCTGCATATAATTTATTTAGAATTTCATGTTGTGAAAATATCAATGATTTAAATTTATAAAGACCTTAATTTTTTGAAATGCGTCATTAATGATTTTATTCGAGAAATTTTCAGGATTTTCGAGTTGGGCTCAAAATTACCCCTGATTAAATAAATGTAATTTAAAAATACTAAGCAAAATTTTTTTTATAAATTAAAAAAAAATTTTTTTTCCCTTCTAAATTGTAAGTAGAAGGATTATTGGAACTTATACTTAAAGCATTAAAATATCATATTTCTGTGGCTTTTGTGGAGGCGAATATATCCTGTTATGGAAGGATTTGAAATCAATTCAACAGATTCCGAAAACGTTTTTTCAAAGAGATTTTAACCCCTGATAAAAATTTGATGGAGATTTACAAGCCTTTTACTACTGACATACATTTTACTATCACATAATAATTAGTCTAGTATTAGAGTGGAACACCCCATGGTTTTCTTTGTTCTCTAGTCATCACCAAAGATATATCTGTGCTTGAAGGGGTTCCATCCATTTCCTCCCCGGAAAATTGCACTTTGATATGAAGAGGAACAAATTGTTTATCTTGTCTCTTTGCTTGTGGAAAAATAAATAAATTAAGGATTTATTCGAGATTTATGGATTCTCTGCATTCTGGTCTCTTTTTTTTACATTCTGCATTATTTTGTTAAAAAAAATGCCCTTTCCGTCTGGCAAATCGTGGGTAGTTCTCGTGGTCTTCCTCTCCACGTAACGCAAATTCGGGTTGGTTTCATCAAAAAGTGGCTCGTTGGTCTAGGGCAGTGTTTCCCCAAGACGCGTTCTTATGCGAAATATCTTGCAACAAAAGAAAATTTTATTTAAGAACAAAGCTAGCCATGAAAATTTAAGCTTACGTATTTTTTTGTTGGCTATTTTTTGCAGAGTTAACATTTAATAATTAGGGGTATCAACAGCCAGTTGTGATTTTTAACTTTTGGGCAATCTTTTTGCAGTAAAAAATATATTAATTTTGTATTAATGGTACACAGCGTTACGAAAAATTTAGAAAGGGTGCACAAAAGTCATAAGTTTGGGAAACACTGTTCTAGGGGTAATATTCTCGAGTAGGGTGCGTGAGGTTCCGGGTTCAAATGCCGTCCAAGCCCTACATGCTATGTTTTAGTAGGCCGGGACAGCCTGGTTGGTAGGGCACTGGGCTCATGTCCAAGAGTTCGTGCGTTCGATCCCCGCCGGCCGAAGACTCCCCGTGTAGTAAATGGTGACTGATGCACGTGAAATCAGTCGACTCGCAAAGTCCTCTATGCTCCCATAACAAATCAATACCTCTGGTAGTATTGATCCAGGAGTTCCTTGTCTTCTGGATTGGTTCAAAATGACAAGGTTACATAGCTGAACATTAGTAGTTGTAAACCCAATAATTGGGTCGGCTGTTCAACGACGGATTTAAAAAAAAAATTATAAAATTCTTGGAATAAAAAAAAAAAAAAAGGTTGATTCTGATCGATTTTCCGCCTTTTTGAAATAGTGCACATATGGCATTCGCCATGCTTGCCGTACCCGTAGATACGCTACTGATTCCCTGAGCCATCACAGCTCCTGCACGTGCATTATCAAATGTCTTTAATTTTACTAGACACGTCATGTTAATATTCTGTATGCACAAATGTATCTTATTATTCCATTGCCGATGTTTGCAGGGCTTCCTTTTTCCTCTCAGTGCATTTTTCCCTCCACTGTCTCAACTTCAATGATACAGCAACTTCAAGTGGAATAAATTTAAAATATTACAACACTTTTAATGAATTTAAAGTAGTTTGCCAAGCAATAAACGTTATAGTGCCCAAAATTTATAATTAAATATATAAATTTGTTTAGCTACCAGTCTTATATTAAGTTCATTGTTATTTAGTTTTTTTTATGAATTTTAAACAATAGTACTTACCTGGCGCCGGGGATGCCTTGTTCAACAAGGAGGCTCCCCCAAGCTGACCGACTGTACGCTGAAATGGATTGTGAAAACGTTGAATGGAACAATGTGAAAAGCACGCTTTTGCATAATATGGGGTGAAAAGCGAACGAAAAAAAAAATCTCATTTTTGAAAAGAGAAAATTAAGTACTTTTTAAAAACACTCAATGAAAAAGGCACCTTTAAGGGCTTTTAAATAACGAAAATAAGCACTTTTTAAAAACGCTACGCACCATGTATCAGTAGTTTTTAAATCGAAATTAGGATTTCTCTAGTAAATTAACTTTATCATATTGGTGATATTAAAGACGCATCCATCCAAAAACTAATAACTTCATTGAAATGCATATTACTTAACATGGAGGGTAGGTACCAGAGGGTTTTTTTCTCGTTCAGGCAAGAATTGATTCGACATTGAAATTAAAATTGCTTTTTTTTTTCGATCTCTCTCACTCCTTAGTAAACACTAACAAAATGTTCTAAGAAAACAAATGTTAAACTAAGACATTTTTATCATAAAAAGCCACAAAAGGGATTGCTGTAAAGCAGGGGTGTCAAACTCAAAAGCTAACTCGGGCCAAATAAACAATGCTTTACTTTAGGGGGCCGCAAGAAAAAAAAAATTTATGTTCATAGAAACAAATATTTTTATTTTGAATAGTATATTGTAATAAACATATATAAAGTTAAATTATTGTTTGATACTTGACATCTCTTCTCTGCTACTATCTTTCCTATTTCGGGAGAAATTTTATTGGCCGAGACTACTTTCAAAATTGACCCAACGTGAGTGTTCATAACAGAGTGTTCATTCATAACAGAAAATAATTGCTCGCACTGATAAGTACTTCCAAACATGGAAATAATTTCATGTGCGAATTTTCGAGTATTTTCAAACCTTGCCGGTAAATATTTGTAAAATTCAGTCACACTAACTTCAATGAATTTTGCCTTCAAATTTGAGTCGTACTGAATCTCAATCACATCTATTTGCATATTACTGGGTACTGAGTCTATATTTATTGAGAAAATTGAAGAAAACAAACAAAATTTGTCTTCCAAAGAATTAAAATCTTTAAATCTTGTTTTAAATTCTGTTCTAAGATTTGAAATTTTTTCTGCTAATTTTTGATACGATGCAGTATCCCTGGAATGGCAGGTGCCGCAAGCCAATTAGAACTTTACATTTTCGCGCGTACAATTTAAAATGATCCGTATTGTTTATAAATAAAGTATATTCTAATTTTATATGCTAGTTTTCTTTCTAATTCACATTTCTATTTTATTTTTACTTTGCGTCGGATATATTGACTGGGCCGCAAAAATGTTCATCTCGGGCTGCATGCGGCCCGCGAGTTTGACACCCCTGCTGTAAAGGGTTTTTATCAAATTTATTTTAATTCAGCCACTTTTTAACATTATTGTATATCGTGTTGGCCCTTGCAGGACCCTGAAAATCTCAGAATAAAGATTTCGTTTCCTGCAAAAATGTACAGAAAACCGTTTATAGTTGCGCATTTTAGCACTTCATTGATTACAGTCGTCCTTCCATAGTTCTGATATGTGTGGCCCTAGAGTTATAATCGAAAATTATCAACGAATAATTGATGTGTTTGGTAAAACTGATAAAAATCTAGCTAATTTTAATTCTCTCCTCACTTTTATTTCTGTTTCTAGTAGTAAAATATCATCTAGTGGCTTACGACATTTTCACTGTTTATCAGATAAAATGTTGCTACTCTCAATGAAATAATTTAGTCAGGCATTTATTATTTTTCTAATAATTTACACAGGCCTTAATAATTTACGAAAACCACTCTATTTGCCGATTATAATGTTACGAGTTTGAAGCAAAAGCCAGAGGACTATTTCAGCGGTCTGGTTCAGATTGGTGTTTGAACATAATAAAGTGAATATCGTCATGTCCAAGAGAAATGTTTTTGCCTCACTCTAAGGCTGGTATTAATTCAGTGGTGCATTGCATTCATCCAAAGATTGTAATGGGCTATTTAAGAAATTTTTTTCCTTCCAATTGTAGAATCTGAATTTATAATTTGACGTCATTTTCTTGACACATTATATTTAGGCCTTTTAGGTTTAGCTGCAAATGTTTCTTGCTGGTGCCTTTTTAAAAGTAATTAAATTTTCAAGTGTTGGTTGGCAACGCAACTCTCTCCAGCCACTCTTCTGCATGGCAGCCTTCCTTCATGACTTAGGGGATGACAGTTTGTTTTGAGTCACTTCTTCAGAGATAATATTATTTCGTTAAATGCAACAGTTGTGCTTGAGATGTGACAAGTTTGCTTCAGATGGCTATTAATATGGGATCATCCTTCATTGACTTTTACATCTATGTATCTCTTCAAGAGGGAAATTTATTCTATGAATACATCGTTGCGTGTTATAAACAAAAGCATACTTTTTGTGTACATTTAACACACACAACATGTAAATAAATTTTAAAGGCTATCTCATTTTATAGCCTTTTTTTCCCCTTCAATTTGTGCATCTACAAAACTAGAAATTTAATAAGTATTTGAAATGTGAATATATTTCAGTTTTAAACTATCTTATTTTAGGTGTAAATAAATACTTATTTTTTTTCCAGATATATAAACTTATTCTTTGCTCTTAGAGAAGGATAATTTTGCTACATATATTGCTGTTTGAAAAATAGTTATTTATCTATTCGCTATTGTGTCTGTATTTTTTTCAATAATTAAGTAGATAAAAGTTAGTTTTAAGAGTGCTGACGAAAGGTTTGAAGAATTTTGAAAAGATCTACGAAAGCAATTTGGGGGTTGTAGAGCGATAGATAGCAGGGTGTGATAGCTACCTAGTCATATCATGAATAATTACAATTGTGCAACGGATAGTTAATTCGTAGCAACAGATGGCGCTACCTCTCTATCCGCAAAAACAATAGTCTTTGTTCTGACTCTTACCTAGTGAGATGACGCAAGATAGAGAAACCCAAGCCTTCCCTGGTTCCCGTTTTACCCCAATCAGTTTAATGGGTAAAACTTTAAGTTACTTTCTATTTTAGTCAATGTTATGTTGTTACTCATTATTGTAAAAATGTATGTGTAAATGTATAATTAAAATACTGAGCTCTTCTTGATGGTGTTCCCTTCCCTGATGGTAATAAAATAATGCACATCTAATCGCGTTTAGGTGTAACAGCGCTCTCTCTCTCTCTTTTTTTTAATTTAGGAAAAATTCTTTTAAACATATCCTGCATATTGTATCATCCAAAAAGAAAAATTAGTTTGACAGCATTTAGTATGAACTTAATATTATCAAACTCTCTTAAATCAAAATCACTTTAATTTCTTAAATCATTGTAGGCGCAGGAAATCTTATCCTTAATTCATATTCTTAAAAACATATTTTTTTTCTCCAACTACAAATTTGATAAAATTCTTTTTAATTTTAAATTTTTACTTTAGAGAAAACCGTAAAAATTTAGCTTCGGTTGAGCGCGAACTATATGACTTGCACATAAATATCAGTTATCATCATCATAGTTGGCGAGACAGCCCAATGCCTTCATCTGCAGATTTCTCCTTCACGACTTCTGATTTATCTTTGATCTCCAATTCTTTTCATTAATTGCAATAAAATCAGACTCTGCGACTTCCCCACTTTTTTGTCCCATAGAGTCTAAAGAGCGATATCTTATTTATTGTATTGACATCACTCATTCGAATCACGTGGGCCATCCAATTCATTCTATTTATTTTTATGTATTTAATAATATCAGGTTGTTTATAAATCGTGTTCAGTTTAAAGTTAAATCTCCAGTTATTGTTTTCATATTTCTCAAATATTAGTGATTATAATTTTCTTCCAGTTTTGTCGCATATGGTCCAAATCAACCTGACAAGAGTTTTGTAAATTAAGAACTTTGTTTTTCTAGAAAGAAAATTTGATTTAATAAATCTTCTCAGCCCACAGACAGCCCTATTAGCTACATCAAGTCAGTTTTTTATTATGTATATAACTTTTTATAATGTTACGTACATATTTACTTTGTATATAATATAAATATGGAGATTTTATGTTAATTGCTAAATTAAATTTTATTTTAGGATATGTAATTTTTGGTTTGATTTGTTACATTAAACTAATTATAGAATTATTAATTAAATGTTTGATGACCTTTTTCATGTAACTCCACAACAATACACTATTAATATAATAACAAACCTTTATTAAAAAAGACTAATATTTCTTAATTAAAAATCTGTAAAATTCAAGAAGAAAAATAATTTTCACAGAATAAATACTTATTTGTTAATAAATTATGTAGTTAAAACATATTATTATAAGCTTCATTGATTATTATTAAAAACACCAAGAGGATAAATTAACAAACACTTAACGGTGTATTTGAAACATATAAACCTGGTTGCATTTTTAAAAAAGGTACTATTTTATTCATTTAAGCTAATTATTCCCTTTATTTATTAAATTCTTTGCTTTATATTGTTTAATATTCATATCAAATGATTAAATATAAAATTAACATTTCCAAGTATAACATTTTGTAATTTCTGTTTCAAATATCAGACCTACATTTTTTAGAAATATTGCATATGATAAATTAATACTTTAAAGTAATGTATTTCTTTAAAAAAAAAAATGCCATTTAATTTTTATAATCAAACAAAAAACTATACTAAAAACTTCACTCTAAACAAAAATTTTTGAAAAAATAGGCAAATAAAAAAATACTATTAGGGCATCATTTCTTAATACCTTAAAAAAATTATTATTTTTGAAAAATTTTTTATAACTGTTTTAAATTAAGCAAATGTATAGGATATTTTTAAAATATATTTTTAGTTCTGAAAATATCCCTAAATAACTTTTTTTTTCACTTAGTTGTAACTTGAACATTGTTTTATTGGACTTAAATGTGATTTACTTTTAATAAAGAAAATTGAAGGTTATTTGAAGAAACTGTTTCAGAGATTTTGTATTTAGAAAACCTCCAAACACAATTGATCATGAAAAATATAAATAAAATAAATGAAAAAAATGACAAAAAACCATGCATAATAAAATAAAAAAATTTATTAAAAATTATAATTTATTAGCAACAAGAATAGGAAAAATATAGAACACAGTAAATCATTAAATGTTTAACAAATATAAATGAAAGAATGAAAAAATTATAAAGATTAAGTAAACATACAAGAAGGATTGAAAAAGTTGTAACAAGAAATTGTTTAAATTTATGTTCAGTATGTTGGGGAGGTTAAAACAAATTATAGTCAAGGAGTGGTTCTAATAGATTTCTTATTTTTTTAAACTTAAATTGAAGGTAGGTTTTAGCTCATTTTTAAGTTGGTTAAAGACAAAGTAAAAATTTTGAAATCAAAAAATGCTGCAGATATTTCATGTAAATATAAATAACGTTATACCATAAAAGGGCAAGAGCATTTAAATATAACATACCAAAATGGTTACAACAGCTTAAGAAAAATTTCTTAAATATTTACAATACTAAAGTTAATAATTTTCAATTTAAAAAAAAAAAACAGTACAAGAAATCGATTACACAGAAATAAAGGAATATTTTAACTCTATTAAGGTGAAATGAAAGTTTTTTTAAGCATTGCTACAGAATACAGGCAATTTTTTAAACTTAAAAGGAAAGGAGAGTTACCCAGCACCTCAAAATTTTGGAAAAGTCACTAACTGAAGCAGATTCAACAATACAAATTTTGTTCATACAAGCAGATGCTGAACCCCATTACATTCTTTTGTTGTGGTGTGATATCATTTGCAATTATTATGAAAAATAACAAAATTTTCATAAAAAGATTATTTTTATTTATTTATTCTCACATGCATTATTGTATTTTTTAAAGAAAAAAATGTTTTTTTAAGTTTGTTTTGAAAACTTGATATAAAAAAATTACAAATAAATATTAATTCCAGGAGAGAATTCAGCCCATTGATCTTTTCTCAAGACTGATTTCAGTCCTTAAGACAAAAGAGTGGCAGGTGAGATTGTAATAGGTGTGGTCTGTTAATTGTTTAAAACACCATTGCCAAAATTATCATAGCAAATTTAATAATACCTTTAATTCATGAGAAATATAACTAACTTTAATTTCATTTTAGCGATTCCACAAATATATTTTTAAATTTTTAAGATCATCTATTCCCAGAAAAGCGTAAGCAAAAGATGTAATTAGAATTTTTTTAAAGTTATGAACTGATAGAATAAAAACAAATTTTCTAAATAATAGAGAGAAAAAAATTGTGACGAATAAATAAATAAAAAAAACTTATTTTACTTATCTTGCAATAAATTTGGTAATAAAGGTAAGAATTATTGATACAACAAATCATGACTACCACCTCCTATAGACCGAAACAAGGCTCTACAAAGAAGGAAATAATTATATGGTTCTTTAGCACTTAAAGCTAGCTCCATGGATCTATTTACAATTTAATGTAAATAGAGCTAGAAAGGGGGAAAAAAGGTTACTTTAACAATTAAGAGCAACAACAAAAAAGTATATTTAAAATATTTTTTTAAATACCAGTAATTATTAAAGAATCTAAAAATTACTTTTAGCATTTCCTCATTTTAAGCAGGAAACAAAGACACTGATCCAAAAACCAGTTCAAAAAGCTTCAAGTACAAGTTAGATCTGTCCATATTTGCTCTGAAGAATATGTAATGTTATGAAATAAGTTCACTTGTTTAAAAATAAAATGTGCAGAATAAGTTTTTTTTTACACATGTAAAAAATATATTTGTTAATTACAAAACCTTAAGAAATTCATTTTACAAAAAATATTTTAAACGAAATTCCTACTTAACAAATATACGTTCACATGATAAAAATGTATCATTTTGTTGTCTATCATCAGTACCCAAATGACAATTATTTGCTTAAACATCATAGAAAATAACTGATAATAAAGGAATTGAATATATAAAAAAATTGTAACATTTGTTCAATGACAATGCAGATAATGCTAAATCGATAAGTATTAATAGTTATGCTTCATAATAAGTAAGTATATAAGCATTTATCACTTTTAATGTAATTATTATTTTGTACATTGAAAGTTCACCAGTACACATTTAATTTTGAGACATATGTTAAAATAATTTTTTGCAAAAAAAAAAAAAAAAAAAAAAAAAAGAATAAACAAAATTATTTGAAAAAGTTATCACAGTAAATATTACTAACATCCCTTTCTTCCATCCTTTTTAGAAGATATTCTACTAGCATTGTTGCAAATATGGGGGAGGTGGCAGTATTAGCAAGAAAAGAATGTGCTAGAATCTGAAATATAGACACACTCTATCTTATCAAACCAAAAGAGGTTTTGTATTTACAAAAATATTATGACTATAGTTAAACACTTTTAACTGATTGACTGTTTCACATTAGAACAAGTCTGCATAGAAATATATCGCAAACAAATAACTTTTTCATTTAATTACAGAATGAAACAATAGCTGAAAGAACATTTTTAGTTACTTGAAATATTCACTGTTACTCTTTTTCCATATAGTTTAATAATCTATACTATAATAATTATTATGAAGGCAATAAACATACTTGCAATGCAGGATTCTTGAAAATTTGTTCAACCATGTATTGAAACAATATAAAGTTTAGAATTATAATGAATAGTATTTAAATTGTAATAAATAGCATTGAAATATTATAAGGCATTTAGAGCTTACATGTATAGATGTTGAAAATACTTCTCTATGTTAATGGATGCATGTTACAATGTTAATGGATGTATCATGGTATACTGAAATGAAATTTTATTTTAGACAATCTAAAATAATTTTTTTTAATAAGTAATATACAGTAGAAGATCAATAAATTCAATTCTAAAAGCCCCACAAATCTCCATCACCTACATTAACTTTACATTATTTCTAATTCTCTTGATAACTTTAATATAAAAGTGGATATAAAAGTTTAAATATAAAAGTGGATATTTTTGTGTTATAAAGTATTTTTATTTAAAAACTATTGTAAGATATTAATATTGATTTATCCTTTAATATGCTTAGAATTTAAATTTAATGATGTGTGAATAAATCCATATAACACAAACTTCTATATAACGCAAAAGTCTCAGCATTCAATGCTTACTTTATAAAGATCTTTTATTGTACATCTAGATTCTAAAAATATTTTTTTCTTCAGTTATTATTACTAATATTTAAAGAAAAAATCTATAAAATTATTTAACAATGACTTTAATCCTGTTGTTATATGAAGCAGAAAATTTTATTACTGACTACACTAGGCCTATATTTTAGTTTGTAAAGTAATTTTGGTAAGCAAATGTTAGGAAATATATCTGAAAATCTTACAAAACTTTGTTTTAATATTTCTTTTAATCAAACATGTTTAAGATTTACCTTTCAATTTTGCAAGATTAAATATAATTTGAAAAGAAACTGATTCAGAAATTGGGAAAAAAATAACATAAATTACATACAATATGGTTGAGCATGAGGAAGATTTTTTTAATTTCCCTACACCAATCAGTGCAGTACAAAAACCTCCATCAAATGTGAATTGAATTAAAAACAAATACGAGTCTTCTTCAGCTCGACACTAAATATTGGCACAATTACAAAATAAAAAATCACTTTCTATATCAGTTATATTTTAAACTTTCTCCACATTATCTTAACTGAAGTTGAAATAGTGCTAAGAAAAGAAATAAAACTGTCCTACCTATCAAACAAGATGTTCTAAAATTTCCTTTTCTTCCTTGGAGCGAACAGTTTGTATGCTGAAAAAAATACTCATGTACGGGTGAATTGAATAACAGCAGTAATTCATAGTGTCATAATTAAAGTGGAAAGACAGACTCAAAATATTTAAAAACAACAACATATGTAACACAATAATTACATACTAATAAAACAATTGCAATACTAAACAAAACTTTTTTTGGTGCTTAAAAGGCAGGTTAACCATGAGTTAATAGAATAGAAATTAGCAAAATAAAAAAATTAAATCTGTTGGCAAAAGTAGCTAAATGAAAATTTTCTGTTAAAAAAGATAAATAATTAAAAATGACATTAAATTCAATTCTTGTACTACTTTCCGAAATTTTTTTTTGCACTTAACAAAGTTAGGCTCCTAATTTAACAATGATACTAATGACTACCATAGAAATCACACATTTAAACATGGCAGTGAAAAAAGAAAAGAAAATCAGTTCAAAGAAACAAGAGTTAGAGAAAAACTAGTGATTTCATTTCCACATTTGATTATCATGAGCGCAATGCCACATTTATATTAAAATCACACACGCAGGGCAAGAACAACACTTTGAGTGGTCTTAAAATAAAATTTGACAGGGAAACACTGGACAATATTAGAGACATTGAAGATTCAGTGGATAGAGGGTTTGTCTCCCAATGAGGTGAACCGGGTTCAAATCCCAGAGATGGCTGGTCAATATGAATTTTGCAACCGGCATCACTATATGAATTCTGCATCGACCACAGTGTTGCTGCACAAAATATCCTCTGAGGTAGACAGATTATGGGTTAGAGTCCCCTTGCCGTCAGACTAACCTTGGTAGGTTTTCCTCTCCATGCAACACAAATGCTGGTTAGTTCTATGAAAAAGTTCACCAAGAAGGCATAAACTACTTGATACTGATTACAATATTTTATTCTGGAGTTCTCTTGTCTTCTGGATTGGGTTCAAAATTACAAAGTAACAGAGTTTAACATTAGTAGTCGTTAACTAAAAATTAGATCAGCTGTTCAACGATGATTACAAAAAAATGAGTGCCCTGAATTCTAAAGTGAAATACAGGGCATTACAATGAGCAAAAGTGGGATGCTCTGAAGAAAAGTACATAAGTAAGAATGAGGTTATTCTATGAGCAGATCTATTGATGGGCTAAATTATATGGGAGAAAAATTAATTTAAAATAAGAGCAGTATTCTTATTGACACAATACTTACTTCATTGGTCGCTGCTGAACAACTTGTCCAGGAGTAGGGACTGTTAACTTATAAATATCCAAAGTTGGTTGAGCATACTTGATCAATCTAATAAGTTTCATTAGGTTGGTACTGCTTACTTGGATTAGTGTTTGTCCAGGAGTAGGAACTGTTAACTTATAAATATCCAAAGTTGGTTGAGCATACTTGATCAATCTAATAAGTTTCATTAGATTGGTACTGCTTACTTGGATTAGTGTTTGAATCTGAAACAATTTAAATAAAGGAACAAAATTAAATGTATAATTTGATAGGGAATACCTATTAAAATAATAGTGATGGCAAGTTAAATATTCATACAAAAACAGTATTTAAATAGTAAAGAAATAGCATAAAACACATTTTTTTAAAATTTTTATAATGATAAAGGAAAAAATAACTCAAATTTTATGAAGATAGCATGATAGAAAAAACACAAACAACTTTTACCTTTTTTTTAAAAAGTATGTAATCTTAGAAATTTTTTTATAATTCTGAAAACTATATAATTTTTACCAGAGGAATATAACACTATCAAATTTTATACTTGCACCCTATGGTGACAACAGAAGCATTGCAAAATAGCACAAAAAAATGCAGCAAAAAGATTAAGAAAGTATGCCACTAGGTATTTGCTATATTTTTCATGAGTTACAACAAAAAAACTCTATTCAAAGTGAGATTTTTATAAAATCATAGAGACATGCAATTTTAATGGTGTATTAATATAGAAATAAGGATGATTCTGGCCATATGTTTTTCAGTGTAAATAACAAAAATTAAAAAACTACTTTTTTAAAGTAATTTGTTTAAATAGTTTCGATAAACTATGCTTTAATGCAATTCCAATAAAACATGTACATTGAGGAATATGTAAAACAGTTTGAAATATCCCATTAGGATTAATATTAGACTTCTAAAGCATTAAAATAAGCTAAATATAGCCTAAAATATAAAAAAATTTACATATAAAGGTTTATATTCATCAATGAGAATAATTTTGCTTCCTAAATATTAAAAATCAATTTTAAATTTTAAAAAAAAAATTATAAGAAATTAAGAAACTCTGTTAAACATAACATGCATTTCATGATAAACAGAACCATACCATTAAAAAAAAAGCCATAAAAATCACTTGGAAAAAATATTTAACTTAAAAAAAAAATTTAAGCACATTTTCTGATATTAAAGTCTCATCACACAGCTAACTTAAAATTTCACCAAAAATATTTCTTTGAAAATGTATCTATAATAGAAAGTTTAAATATGCCCATAAATTAAGATATAAATAAATTACTGCTTTCAAAACTGTCATGCAATTTGAAGGTTTAATACACATTTTATGTACTATTAATAATAACATTAATAGGAAAATGAAGACAAAAAAAATCATAAACACTTATTTGTTGTTTCAAAAAGTCAAATAATTCATAAAAATTTGTGATGTAATGCAAAATGTTAAGTATCTAAATCTAAAATTATGCTTAACTTTAAAAAAGCTTAAAATAATGCTTAAACAAGAAAAGTTACAATTGTATTTACTTTATAAAAATATTCTCAGAATACTAATTAATAAATAAATTTAACAGCTTAATTACTTCTGGGCACAAGAAAAAAATTTAAGTCAAACTAAAAAACATAAAAAGGCTACATGCCTTATACCTTTAAAAGTATATATGCCTATATACCTTTAAGTATGATACCTAAAAATAGTTTATATCTATTTAATTTTTGAAAAAAAAAAAAAAACTATCTCTGAGTTTCTGATACACTTTAAGAACGGTACCAAAAAATAGAAAGGAAAATACATGGACTAAGTTCAGAAAAATTTATAGTTATTAATATCACCTCTTTTCAAATTCTGCTTATTTTTACTATCTAAGAGATATGTAAGTAGAAAAAAATCACATTCCATCCAGTACCTTATTAGGGTCATTTTCACATAGGGAAAGAATACTTCCTTTATTGTTAAATAAGGGATAATTATTTTCAACACAATTTTTAAATGACTAAAAATATTTTGATATATTTTTTGTTCAATTTTATTTAATTAAATGTAGCAAGAACTGACTTTCTACTGAAGGTAATTATATTCAACAGAACCTTAATTACCTTCAGCTTAGCTCATTCGACCATAATTATTTTTTCAATGAATAATAAGAAAGAAAAGATATTGATATTCAACATAAATTCAAAAATTTATATATTTTTCTGACGGTTAATATGAAATCCTTTTTCTGTCTGTACATTTTGTTTCTGTCTGTTCATTGAGTGCTATTATTATTTTTGCATTAGAATTAATTTAAAATTCAATACAGTGCAGGGATAAGCTACCGACAATGTCAACTGTCATCTATCTAAAGGTACCTCTAGATAGAATTGAGTTAGCATGTCGTATATAATAGTGAATTGGAATTGAATGATTGTAGTGGTAAAAAGCTACAATACTCCTCTTCAGAATATTATGTGTGATAGAATTCAATGAACGAATGCCACTAGTTGATTCATTGCTGTTTTGCCAGAGGCCAGGAGAGTTGTATTAAAATCACGGTTGTTAGAGCGGTCGCTCTTGTCTTGCAATTAGCAGTCGAATGCGTATGGGCTGCTGTATGTTTGATCAAGGCTGTGTAGCAACAGCAGAAGGAAAGCAACGTCACAGTCACAAATAGCAAGTCAACCTGTTCACAGTGTTCCATCTGTCAAAGAAGGAGTGTTCATATCAAAGTGGGCATTTCTGTTGAGGTATGTGTGTTCAGATCAAGTTGAAAAGTCACCAATGTAAAGCTAGGCTACGGACAGTGTCAACTGTTATCTATTCAAAGGTACCTCCAGATAGAATCGAGTTAACATGTCTTATATACAAGTAAATTGGAATTGAATAATTCTAGCTAAACTACACCAGATAATAAAACTTGTAATAAAAGGATATGTCTATAGTCAAATGGGTTATGGGTATGTATATACGTTATGGATAGTCATATAGGTTATGGATATGTCTATAGTCATATTAAAATAAAATTTTCTAAGAAGGGGTAAATAAAGTTTACCGCCAGAAAACTTGCAAGTCGCAATTCACCAAGTAACTGTTTTCGATCAACATACTAAAGTTTTGACTAAGCTTCTACATTCTGCTGTGTTATAATTAGATGCCTGAGAAGCAGGAAAACCAAATTTTGCCTGAAACTAAAAAAAAAACTATTAGAATATATATTCATTTAAAGCAATGAAACATTTCACTAATATTAAAAAAAATTACTAACAAAATAACAATTTTCTTAATAGTTAATAAATAATGATTTAATGAAATATACAGAAGCATTCATGTCTTTGTGTGACTACAGCACTTTCAACACCTTAATGATAGACTTTTTTTGCATTCCTGTTTCCTTATTTAGAATGAATAAAAATATAAGTTTCTAAACGCATTCTTTAAATCTATTGCAACATTTTTCAAAAAACTATTAAGAAATTAGTCTTATAGAAGATATACTTTGACTTCCATTTTATTTAAACATATACTTATTAACCTGAAACTTATGAGCCCTGTCAAGACATATATGGATGGGTACACCTACAAATAATGTCAAGGAACAAAAATTAATAAAATATTCTTAAAGTTGATTGTAAAATTATTATTGATGGTATAAAATTTTTTACACACAATGTATAAAATATTATATGTTAAAAATTAGGAAGAAAAAGAAACTAAAAATATTTGAGCCTGCTTTTTTAAATACTGTTGTTTTAAAATTCTAGCATAGAAACTTTTGTTTGAATGCAGAGTGAAAAATTATTGATTCTGATATTAATGAAAAAAATATTACAAATACACAGAAATGGGGATTTTAAACATTAATTATATTCAAGGTTCCAAGTCATTTATAGGATTAAAACACAGGTTTTCACATATTTTCAAGAAAATTTCAAGATTAGAAATCATGAGATTTCAAGATTATATTTCTTTGGAAATAATATATATATTTTTTATTCAAACTAATTTTTTAATAGGAAATATGCCTAATATTAAATTTTGTAAAATGCATTTTATTTCCCTAGAAGGGTTTTACACAAATATAAATTACAGACAAATGCAATATTTTGCATAAAAACTAGAAACTGAAAAACTCAATGAAACATAATTTATTAATAGAGTCATATCAATGATACAGTCTGCTATCTAACTTCTTACTAATGATCAAAAATCAACATTTATTTATACAGAAAACTTAATTTTCAAGAACTTTTTTATTTATTGATCTGGATTTATAGTTATATTTAAGAAAAAATTTGAAACCATAAATTGTTAAACCAAGTATTTTTTATAAATTAACATTCTAATTTCAATGTTCTAAAAAGATTTAACTATGTTACAGTAAAATATTAACAAAAAGAATTTAACAAATAAAAGTAATAGATATTGGACTTATTTATTTTGAAATTCATTGGCAACATATTGTTACTGCAAATTTTGAAATTGGTTATTTACACTCAAGGTCCTGCAAAATGTTTACAAAATTTTGAAACATTCAAAATTTAGCATCATTCCCCCCAACTCTTTTCTCCCTAAATAAATTCCCAGACATTTCCAGATCTTCCTTATCCAGTGAAAACCCTGATATTTTAAAGAACAAAAGCACATGCAAGCATTTCTAATTATTTAATTATTAGAAAATGCTGTTGCAGTTGTAGTTAATTCACGTTGCACTAAAGCTGCACAATGAGCTACTGGCGACGGTCTGGGAAACATGATCGTGATCCAAATGGTCACCCACCTGCACCGCAGCCAGTGATGCTTGATTTTGGTGATCTACTGGAAACCGAGTCTTACAGTCCACTGTGGGACTATTAGAAAATGCAGATCAGATTTTGCCTCATTTATTTTTTTGCTACAGAAACAATTATAAAAAGATAACAATTATAAAAAGATAAAGATTGAAAAATTATTTTTTAGCATATGACAATTATAAATATGTGTGTGACAAGAATGATTTCTAAAATGCATTTGCAGTTATCAGCACTGAACAGATACAAATTCTTTAAGACAATATTTAGTTTTTAAATATCTTTCAAGTTTTTTTCCTACTCTAAATGACTAATACTAATCAATAGATGTAAAAAACAGTGGATACAATTTTTTTTTCCTTCTTTTTTTCAAGGAGATTCCATATTTTCAAGTTTTGTTTTAAATGCAAGCACTATAAGCAACTATATAAATTTAACAGAAAGTAAATGTATGCTTATGCTTTTTTCTGCAGGACAGATAGTTGCAGCTTTGCAATAATTTTAAAACCAAAAACTTCAAGCCTCCTCATTAACAACTCACCGCCCTAAATAAAGCATAATTTTTTTTCAAAATATAATAAACATCATAGATGACTTTTTACTGCTTCATACATATTATACCAGAGCTAATGTTGCTAATAATATTATTATCATAGAAATTACTAATTTTCAAAAAAAAAATTCTTGAAAATTTCTACAATAGACTTAATAGTTAGCAAAGCGCAATTTTCATTACCAGAACAACAAAACTAGTATAAGATCAGGAATTATAAACTAGTAATAATACCATGAAATAATCTGAACTGAAATACACTTTAAGAATATTTAAGGTTTAAAAATAGTTGAAATTCATAGCTAAAAGCTAATGTGAAAATAAATGGCTGAAAGTATAAGGCTTTGATATCCTGCCAGATTCTCATGGTTATTGACATCATATTTTTATAGACATAAGAAGTGTAAGAAAATAAATTTAACTGCACAAGCAAACTCTCATGATTTTAGTAAAATGCAACTTTTATTCATACAATAAAAATTCTTCACAATATAAAAGCATTATTGCCTTGAATTACAATAAATTTAATTATTGGCATAAAATGTATATTTTAATTAATAAGAAAAAAAGAACTTACAATGCCATTTTCTCGATCAGATCTGATTCTAATGCATTCAACTAAATTTAGAATAAGCTTACAAGACATTGTTTGAATTGCAGTTACTAAAGATTCATCATGAACATTTTTTGAGAGCACGTTTACAGCCTTAGTCAGATCCATCAACTATAAATATTGTCTCATATGATGAACAAGATCAGCTAAAGTACTATAAGCAAGAGGCCTAAAAATATACAAGATTCTTACATTAAAATAAGTAATACTACAGTCAGAAAAGGCAATTAAAGAGCTGTGAAACATAATACATTTAACAAAAATTATAATTTAGAATATATTTTCCAAGCCTCATAATAAATCAAAGAAAAAATCAGAGCAATTTTCAAAAAAAAAAAAAAAACAAGATATACTTCGGAACAGTACACATTGTTAAACTAATTTTTAAAAAAAAGCAAATGACAAAGTAAAAAGGTATATTTTGTTCTACTAAAACAAAGTTCATTAAATGTTACAAAATGTTGGTTGTTAAAAATTTAAATAAAGTTAGAGTAGAATCAATTAATGCATCGGAAAAATTATTATGATACTGAGATACGAAATACACTATTTTGCAAAAAGAAAGGAGAGAAAAAAAACTTATATTACAATACAAAAAATGTCATTCTATAAACCTTTTCTTTTTCCAAGTAGTTTATTATTATTTTAAACAAAATGAGATAATTCAAAGAGCAACTAAAATCTAAGTGCTTCTAATAGCCCACAGACCACACAATAAAAGTTCTCTAATATATGTAGTTGATAGACGGTCCCTGAGTTGGAACTATTAAATTTTGAAATTTTAACTAGCATTATCAATCTATATTAAAATAATAAATAACAAAAAATGTTTGAAAACCAAAATATCTTTATTCTACAAATCAAATCTTTTAAAGTTCATGCTTGTAGAAAATGGGATGATCAGCAAATACACGGAAATCAGGAATATTAGATCAAAAAGTTAAAAACAAGATCCCTTTTTTTTATCACGTCAATCTGGAATATCAGGACAACTGTGAACTCTAAGGTTTTTCAGGACAAGAAACATTGATGATGCTTTTGTGTCTCACTGAATCATCTCATTCAGTTTAAAACAATTTGATAGGAAAATAAAAAATATTTGTACAAATAAATTTATTGCAGATAACTTGAAATACAAAATTTAAAGCAGAGGCTTAGAAGATTATAAAACTAGATGCCAAGTAAGCATAACAGAACACTTAATTAAGAATAATATATTTGACAAATTAGCATTTAGAGGATACTTTGAGAATTGCAATAAAACACAATTCATTAAATATTGGCATGTTAAGTAAAGCAAAAACAGAGTTTAAAAAGTCACATAATCTCTTTAATTAAACTTTTTTGTAATTTTTTCATGCTGTTATATTGTAGATATTTTTAGCATCTCTGCATATTATGATTTATCCATTTCAAACAGCAGTTCATAGATAAAATAAACTAATTATATCTCAATTTAATCTAAATTTTTTAACAAAACACAAATATGTTAGAATTAGAAACTTAAGAACCTATATTAAAATTAATTATCTCCCTCTTGCAATTGAATTTCTAACTATATAGAAAACTGTAACTTCTCTTGAAAGAAGGGTTAAAATAAATAAAAAATAAATTTTATTTGTAATCCCCCCCCCTCTATTAAAATATAGATACTGTACTGGACATGACAGAAACAAACCTGTTAATTGATGTATGATTTAAAAAGTGCTTGATAAAATAACTAGAGGAAATGAGTTAAGAGTTTTTGGAAAGAGCATTCAACCCTTTTTTTCCCTTTCAAAAAACTTATGAACATTTCTAGTTTGAATTCAAGTTTTTCTCAAAATAAACAGAAGTTTTATATAGATTTTTATAACAATAAACCAAACATTAAAAAAAAATTCCAGATAACATATGGGAATTCGTTAAATTAAGGTTAGCAATCTTTTTCAAAAACTCTATAACTGCAACAACTGTATATTTTCAACAGTAAAACAGGATGATAAACAAGACTCAATAATCTAAAATAAATATCATTTGTCATCGTAAACTCTTTTAGAGAATGATTTTCTTTAAAACAATAGTAATTTGGGTTGAAATTATGTTTAAAGTGAAACTTAAGAATTGGAGAAATCTGTGAGTTTGGTAAGCTCAGCTTCAAGGAAATGAGATGCTCTAAATAGCAACTAGCAGTTCACGAAGACTGCTAATTTTCAAGTAAAATATATACATTTAAAAAAAAATTTTTTTTGAACAGCTCTTCTGGAATTGTTTGTTTTTAAACACTAGTGATCTTCAAAGCACCTTTGAGCATTAGTTTGTTTTTGAATTGTAAGCTGAAAATAATAAAATCATCATAAAATCATTTTCCCCCTTGTTATTTAATAGAAAAGTGGGTAGCAAGGAAATTTTGGAATATTTATCCCAGAGGCTCAACCCTTGGAGGGCTAATAACATTCTTGAAACTAAAAACGTTTAAAAACCAATTAAATATTAAAACTATTATAAATTAATGCTAATAATACATACAGCCCCTCTTTTTGAGGTAAACATAGTTGATCTATAACTACTAATAATTAAATATTTGAATTCCAACTTTCACAAACCAAAATAAACTAAAAACAAAGAGTTTTAAATTTTTTATTAATTATTCGATATATTTTTTTAGTAATAAATATTTAATCGAGTATTCTTCATAGGATATTTAAGGCTTATTAACTTGACTCACTTAGAAAAGGAATTTTTATTTACTGTTCTAATTAGACATGTAAGACTTTTTTGGAGGAAAACAAAATTCACATTGAATAAATATATAAAGAAATAGTTATTACTGTAGAAAATTTTTTAAGATTTTTACATTATTGAATTTATGTAATATCGTAAGAACTATACAAGGATATTTTTTCAAATGAAACATTATATTTTTTAATTTAAACATTGATAGCAATTATGCTATTCAATAAAACTTTTTTTAGTTCATCTTAACAAATAATAGATATATAACAACATAGTTTATTTTTAAAATAATAGTATTTAAATTATAGATTATTTTAGACTGAGAAAGACTTTTAAAATATAATTTTGCTATTCTTGTTTCAAAAAATGCCGCTAATTAATTTTTAGATATAATTAGTAAGATATGCACAATTCTGAAAATGACGCAAAAATTAAAGAATTTCTCAAAAATAAGGAAAACTCGTACACACAGAGAACATTTTAAGCAGAAATATTTTTCAAAAATGGTATCTAAAGTAAAAATTTTTTTTAAAAAAATGAGTCATTTATAAAAAAAAACATGTTTTAGAATAAAGGAAAAAACAAGACATATTTAAGTAATAAAAAAAAGCATTTACTACCTCAGCTCTGTGGCTAAAATATGACGGGCTGCTACGAGCAATTCTTTGCACAAGTGGGCAACTTCTTGAGGACATAGATACAACAATCTTATCCTTCCTTTAGCAAACTGTGAGGAATGTTCATTCACAACATACTACGAAAAAAATAATCAAATTAAAATCAGAGCTGGGTTAAATTATTATTATAATTTGAGTTAAAATTAAATTTGCAACTAATTTAGGTTAATATTACTCAGATAAACATAAATACAGTGCATGCTGCCTATTAAAATCACATCCGTTTTGAGAACACTTGATAGTAAAAAGCAGCAAATTTTAAAAACCAAAAGGCAGGAAAAAGTAATTTCAAAGTTGAATTTTAAACTAAATTAAATTGATTAAAAACTAAATTAATTACTACATTTATGTTTTATTTTTACAAAACTTACATTTGACATTAACATTAGCTGCATTTTTTAACTTACAGGAGGGTTATAAAATATTATATTTGATAAGCAAAATTTCAAATTAAAAATTCACCATAGTTTGAAAGCATATAAGAGTTTCTAAAACATTAAATATCCTTTTATTTTCTGTAAAGTTCATTTTAAGAAATCAAGAGCTCTTTTGAAATCCATTGAAGTTAGATTTACCTCATTGAATGATTGAGGATCCTTGACATTGAATGATAGGCATTTTACAATTTTTCTTAGTACATAAATAGTTTTCTTTTGGATTCCTTTAGACTCTCTTTTTTCTAATTTTTTTAACTTTTGCCCTTCAATTTCAACACAAAATGCAATCAACACCAGAAACTTTGTTCATAGAGAACAGACAAAAAATTATTATTTATATGTATTCAAAACTTGAGAATATAGAAAATTCTAATCATTCAAACAAAAAACAGCAAAGTTTTTCATTGTTTTAAACAAAAGCCTTACAAAATGTTGTCTTTACATAATGGTAATAATAATTTTATTAGAAGATGGTTTTCACATAGTTTGATATTAAAATGACTCCGTTCCTGCAGATTTAATAGTAAAAAGCAGCTAATTTTACAATTCAGTGATTTTATAATTGGAGGTTTCAGTATTAATGATACAGTTAAATTACAGTAGTAAAAAATAAAATAAAATGGGCAGAAATTTTTTTTATGTTCACAACATAATAAAATGAATTTAATAATCAGAAAATATTTCAGTAGTCAGAATAGTTCTAAAAAAATAAATTTCCTCCTTCATTTTGAACCAATAAACAAGTAAGCAAGGAAATACGGGGGGGGGGGAATTAATAAAATATATCATATCAAGTTCACTTTATTTTTATTAACATGACTTTTCAATTTATTTTCCCTTTTAATGAGTTCTAGATAATATATTTTGTAATATACTTTGCACATTACCTCTATTTAATGTTTAAAGAGCAAATAGTTCAGCATCAGGGCTATTTAATTTATAAAGTCAAAAATTTGATTCCTAATGCATTGTGCAGAATTTTTTTTTATCATATTCTATGTTTCATTATACAATTACTAAAAAAATTAACTAGCGATTAATATGCTAAATGCAAAATGTATTGAAAAAATGAGCCTGGAAAATTAATTTTTCAACTAACATTATTAAGTACTCAATGTAAAGATAGCTCATTAATTTGCTTAACAGTAATCCCCCTGTTGACAACAAATCATTCATTCTGAAATCATTAAAGTGTAGTAAATCATTCTCACAACAGCCTGTTGTAGGTCAGGAGGGTCATAAAAGCTAAAATTCTACAATTCCTAACCAATGGCATGATTTTGTTAAGCAGAAGTTGCTTTTACTTCCTAACTCACACTTATGGATCTAAAGCTTCATGCCACGATTGAGTATCTATCCCCACTTCAGCACATGGATAGCTTGGTGTCTTTGACCTCTGAGTCCATTTTGAAATCATATCTGTGAGTATTAAAGTGTCTTTTAACATGTTGAGGTCCACATCAGCCATCAGTGACAGACACTGAACCTTTTGTTTTGGCCGTGTCAGTCACCAGTGAATGACAATGTTTGATATAAAACCAAAAAAATTAACATTGTTTTCAGTAATTACAGAAAACTTATTCAAAATTTGCTTAACTTTTATTTATTACAGATCACATTATTATTTATTTAAAACTTCTTAGTAATGTGCTCAACATTGTTATACCACATTAGAGTATTTCTAAGCAGCAAAGGGATTTCCTTAAAAATACGGGATAAAAAATATTTATTCAAAAAATAATGAATAATTCTTGATTTATTAGTCATTAACTTACTCACTTGATATATTCTAACTAGGTAAGCTAGAAAGGATAATGTTTTTATCTATGCAGCCATAAAGTTAACATAAACTTCTTTGTTGAAAGATGGATTGCTCCTAAAATAAAACAAAACAAAAAATAAAATTTCTGCAAACATTCTGCATTTTGTCTGCTTTTTTCTCCCCAAGAACAAATTAAATGCACAAAATTTAATGTTTAACTTTGTCCCACCTAGTCATTAAACATAAAATTCTTTCACAGAATACAATTGAATGAGTAAAAAACAATAATGTAGAGTTTTACTGTATAAAACCACTCTGACTTGATCATTTGGTATAAAATATAAAATAAGTAAAAAAGAAAGACATTAAGGTATATTCCGCATGCAAATAGTTAATTTAAAAAGTTTTTCTCTATATTTTCTACAATATCTTGGCTGTAAACATTATAAAAATGAAATTAAAATGACAAGCGAGTCAAGGATAAAAACAACAATCAAGATAAAAATCAATAAAATAGATTTTACAGCGAAAATCACGCAAGTTGACCATTTGTAATGTACCAATTTGATGGCCTAGTTTGAGAAGTGGTCAGTATATTAAGAGGTGATGCAAGAGTGGTGTTAATTATAGTCTTGGTATACCTAGTGGGCCGATCACTTAATAGGTTACATTAAACTCCATAGTAAAATGTTTGTTTCAATTAAGAAAGTTTTATTTTTAATAAGTGTAACAATGTAATAAAATACATTATACACGATATCGTCAATATTCTTTAGACTATTTTTTGAGTTAAATATATGACATTGTTTTGCAATATTTGGAAAAAAACTTACTCACATTTTGCAATATTTTTGCTGCAAGCTTTTTCAAAGGAAAAAAAAAGAAGACATTCCAGCTTTAATCAAGTATAAGAATAATGAGACCAATAAAATATATCTGATTTCATTTGGATACAAGATTTGTTTTAATTAAAAAAGATTAACAAGCTTTTATTTTTTAAAAAGATTAAAAAATGTAAAATTTTTTGTAATATTGACAAATATTTCTCAAATTAACTATTTCTTAATTAAATTATGAGCTGGTTGTAAGATATTTAAAAAAAAAAATAATATTCTAAGTTTAGATGATTTGATCCAAACAGAATAAGAATTAGAAATTATATATCCACATTCAGATGTATTTTATCAAAGAGAATACATTATCGTTATCTTATATAGGACATGCTGTGAATTAATTGAAACTTTATTGGAGGTATGAGTTTTTCTATAAAATTAGAAAATTATTTTTTAATGACTGTTCTGAAATTAATCAAAATTATATATTTTAATGATATTTCACACATCAAAACTTAAATTAGTTTTTATTTAGAAACAGGAACATTTTAATAAAACAAATACTTTATAGCAAATATGAGAATCAATGCCAGATTAATCAAAAGCTATGTAAATATTGACAATGATCATTATCAACTGAAAACTGCTTCCAATTTCTGGAATTTAAAGCAAGTGCAACATTTTTAATGCTTCCAGAGATTTCTTAGTTATCTTATATAGATAAATTATCATCTAAGAGTAATTTGGCAAACAAAGAGACAATTATTAAATTATATATCACTTCATAGACTATTTCAACATTGAAGCATAGTCACTAATATTAAACTTTCTATTATCAAAAAAAATGTAAGTAATATTAAAATTAAGTTACCTCTGTTGAGTTGTGGATTGTAAAGTAATAGTTGTCATAATTAATGGTATAAATTCTTAGACATCTTTATGAACACTAATTATATATAGCTGGTACATCAAGACAAAAATTATAGGTAGCTCTGCCAGTGCCTTTAAGGACATAGCTTTTGGGATTAAAATTACCTGTAAATTAAATCAAACATATAAACAATATAAAAAAAGAAAAATCACAAAGTAACAATTCTTAGTGTAAAAAAGTATAGAAGAAAGCAATTTTTAAATTTTTAGTTTAAATTTTTTTTAAATACACATAAAACTGGAGAGCCATGTTATTTAATTTGACTAAGAGAACTACCAGTTAAACTTTATTAATACAATAGATTGTTATGCCTTCATTATGTATTCAAAGCAACAAAGTATGACATTTATAAAAGAATGGGTGAGTTCAGGGACAGGGAACTTGCTCAAAGTCCCTTCGGTTTCTGAAAAGCAAACAATCATTTGAAAGTTGACTTTTTGAATAATCCAGCTCATATTTTTCACGTGACATTTTTATTAATTTAATAATTCTTTTAACAATATTTCAAATAATTCTATCAAGAAAAACAAACAACAAGAAAAAAATTCAAAAATAATAAAATACAATTCCCGAGTTTTGGAAACCTAAGGTATATTCTTACTGATTCTGGCTTGATCCTTCTGTTTAAAATGCATCAATCAAATTTTCAATTTCTAAGTTTCATATGAATTTTTATTTTTTTGAAAAGGATAAAATAAAAAACTGTCTGTGTATCATAGAAAATACTTGTATAAAAAATTAAAGTATATTTTCAAAATATTTTAATTCAGTACAAAATTATTTGTTAATAAAAAAAATTTAACAACTCTAATCTTTATCTCAAGATTGAAAAAAAATCAGTTTTTGAATTATATAGCTGGAATATCTAAGAGCAAGTTCCAAAATCTCCAAGGCAGAGAGCTAACCCAATGTAAAAGGACACAGGTAAAGAAATATTACATTAATACAGTGTCTTGTCAATGACTTAACAAGGTTATTTTTCAATTTTTTAAGTTATTCAAATTGAAACACAATAAAAAGTAAATATCTTGTAAAGTAAATTTCCAAATTCTAAATTTAAATTCTTTTTTTTTAGCTTGAATATATAATTAAAGACAGTTAAGTCAGCAGCATGTTTTAAAAAAAATTATAAAATATAAATGTAAAAAAAAAATTTATGCAATCTGTAGTCAAAAGAAATTGTATGTGAATCTTTCATATTTATTTTAATTTAATGTTCATACAGTGAAAGATTAACAATGCTTGACCTTCTAAACAATATTTTAATTTTCATGAAAATTAACATATTGTTATCATTAAAATATCTTCAGCTTAATTTAGAAAAAGTTTACTCTTAAAAACTTTGTATTAAAAATGCAACAAAAAAGCTAAATAAGTAGAGGAAATTCAAAACTGTGGGATAAGACATCCAACAAAGGATTAAAATTCATATGAAAATTCATATATACATATGAGCGGTAAGTATTCATAACAGCAACAGGATCATTAATGGGTGCTGATACACTCATTACTGGTATCCTTGCCATGCTCAAGGACTCCAGAAAAAGCTATTTAATGATAAAACTCACCTCCAATTTTAACAATTCTATAAAAAAAAATTTAATATTTTTAAGAATTTGCATAAATTGTAAGGACTGCAATTATTTATAGGCAAAATTAGTAAACATGTATTAGAAATTTTAAAAAAACAGAGATTATTCTGTTTTATAACAACAAGAAATGTTATTTTAGAGTTTTCACTTAAAGCTTCAGTCTCTAGCTGAGTTATATTCTATAAAATAATATAAATACTGTTGACGCTCAATATAATGACCCCTCTGGTTCAAACAAAAGCGAATTTATAAGTAGTGCACATATTTACTTAGGTTTTATACTAGATACATTATTCAGAAGTTAAAATCTAATTGAATGCTGGTCTAAACGGTACAATGACTTTAATAGTGCAGGGGTAATTGTGAGCCCAAGTCAAAATTCCGGAAAATTTCTTGAGTTAAAAAACATTTAAACAAGGTTTTTTTCCTTTTTCTCAATAATTCTTAGATTACTTAAAATATATTAAAAAATTTTACATATACCTATACCATTTACACGTACCTATGATGACCCGGAGAAGTAATTTAAATTTATAAATATGTCTTTCTTTCTTGAGTTTATGATTATAATAACTATCTACTGATAAAAATGAATATTAATCATGAATATAAACTTATAAAGTATCTGGCGGTCCCTTACAAACAAATAAAATAAACTGTGTTTTTAAGTTCCACCTTTGAAAATTTAATTTCTGGAAACTTCTGTGATCAATGATTTTTTTAAACATCTGGACCTACAAACTCCAGAAACTTCCGGATCACTGTTAGCGAAAAATCCGGAATTTTTCCGGAGCACAATCAGTCCAGATAGTGGCATATATAATCTACGAAATTATGAAAAATGAACTGTCATCCCTGAAACTGAAAAAATAAATTTTGAATTCCCCATAAAATGACATTCTGAATACAGCATTTTACTACAGAATTTACTATTAAATTAATCTTATTTCAAGCTCTCCACTTAATTCTTGTAAAGCTTTTAATTTACTTTCATCCTCTATAAAAGAAAATAAAAAGAGAAAATTGAAGTTTTGCAATATAAAAATCAGTAAGAAAAGTGAATTAATGACAGATAAATAAATAAAAAATAAAATACGCTATAATTACAGGTTACTACAATAAATGCATAAAATATATTTGATCAAAGTTTAGCTCTAAAAAGAAATGTGGATATGATTTAATTAAAAGTGAGAAGTAAGAATAATTAAGTATGATTTTTTATCAGGTTCAGATAAATACAATGATTTGTTTATAAGTATATAGTTATCTTAAAAAAGAGACAAAAATGTTGAAGAATGATTTTGTATTTGATGTAGACAAGTAAGATTTATTTATAAGTATATTACTTTGGTTATTTTATTTTTCATGAATATCAATGTATGAGGATTGTAAACTTTACCAAAATAAAAAACATCAGCCACAAGTATTATTCATTAAGTACATCTTTAGTTAAATGTAATCTCAAATACTAAATTGCAATGAGAAATTTTTAAGTGAAAATAAATTCTGATTTTTCAATTCGCAATGACTAATTATTAAACTTACTTGCAACAGGATCTTTGAGCATTGATACATAAGAGCGGTAAGTATTCATAACAGCAACAGGATCATTAATGGATGCTGATACACTCATTACTGGTATCCTTGCCATGTTTAAGGACTCCAGAAAAAGCTATTCAATGATAAAACTCACCTCCAGTTTTAACAATTCTATAAAAAAAATTTAAATAATTTTAAGAATTTGCATAAATTGTAAGGACTGTAATTATTCACAGGCAAAATTAGTAAACATGCATTAGAAATTTTAACAAAAAACAGAGATTATTCTGTTTTATAAGAACAAGAAATGTTATATTAGCTTTCACTTAATGCCACTTAAAGCTTCAGTTTCTAGCTGAGTTATATTCTATAAAATAATATAAATACAGTTGAAGCTCAATATAATGACTCAGCTGGTCCAAACAAAAGCGAAAGAGATAACATGTGTTTGCTATATCATGGTTATACCTATGTAGTGCACATATTTACTAATATTTTACACTAGATACCTTTTTAAAAAAGTAGAGTTTCAGTTATTTTGAGATTTCTAATCCAAAATCAAAACAATATATGACTACAAACTCATATTGCTTTAGGAACTGTAGATTTAATTTTTGCCTTTTACATGCTTACACTTTCAGATCTGGTCATTTTAAGATAATTTGATAAGAATAGGTAATCGTGGTGAGTTTGTTTTTATAATGTTTAGTACAACACATGCTGAAACTTTAGACAAAACAAATATGTTAATTAGTTCAATGGCACTTTTATGGATAACAAAAAAAATTTGCAACTTTATTATCATTGTGTTACAAATTAAAACATTCTGATGCAAGCCAGTGAATTAAATTTGCAAGTTTTGTTATTCGCCAAAACGAAACGAACTTTAATTGTTTTAAATTTATTTTAAGTTAGAAGAATGGAGAGATCTCACAGTAAATAATGAATTTGAAGGCAAAAAGAAGACTTTAAAAAATAATTAGCTTAATGACACCGTTGGAGAGATAACCAAGTAAATAAATTTCTACATTAAAAAATTAAAATAAGTCTTTACATTCACATGGTCAAATCATCAAATTCGTTTTGGAAATTAAAATAGACTTTCGATTCATTCAATTTCATTAAACTTTCTTAAGCATAGACAAAATATTTTTTTAAGCTAAAATTTTTTATTTTATAATATTTAGACACAGTATTTATTGTTTAGGCCTTTATTGTGAGTACACAAACATATAATTTTATTATGTTATTATGTTTATAATCTATGTATAAACATATATTGTGTAAATAATTTATGTATGCAGCTAACCACTGTAGGTGCATAATCCTTTACCCTTAAAATTTTTTGATTATTTATATACATTTTTATTTAAAGCATAAGACACTAATGAAAATAATTACGAAACGAAATAACAAAATAATGAATAACGAAAGAAACAGTTATTTTTTTTAAAAAGAATAAGAAAATAAGCAACACCTATATGGAAATAAGATATCAGAAGATTGTTAAGATGTTCGCCTCTTCCATGCACTGATATTGCAATTCAGTGGAGCTGTGACCGAGTTCGTGCAGAGGTACCACATTTGCTGCCTGAAGCAAGGAGCGTAAAGACGTTTCAAAACATAAAGCTTAGCTCAATCCTTGTTTTTTTTCAACTCATTATTAGTATAGCCAGTTGTCATTGTCTAGATGATGCCACAACATGTTCCACAGTTGGAAGACTCAAGGCAGGCCAATCATAGGCTACTTGTTGTAGGGAACTCAAGAGTTTCGAGAATTGTGCATTCCTTCGACTGTGATTCACAAAAAAAGACCACCTCACATGGTGCTGAGAACATAATTAGGGGGTAGCTTCTCATTAGTGACAAGTCTAGATTTAGTCAACAACTTAGAAAAGCACATGTATAAATTAGTGACTTTTCACTTGCACCCAGTAAAGCGAAAAGTACCGTTAGTTATACTCAAACAGCCATCAATTTGGTTAAACTTAATTTGTTTACCCTCATATAAGGTTTATCAATTATGTAATATTTTCACACAGATTAACTAAGAAAACAGAATTTTATTTATAATTATTAGTTAAGTTTCTATATAGTAATAATGAAGGGAATATTTCCATGTCGTGATCTGTCATGCCGGCTATAATCACCAAGGTAGCAAATTTATTTTAAACTAAAAGAAATAAACAAGTAGAAGCTTGTCTGAGGATGGCTATGAGTAATATCCTTTTAGTAGGCCCCCTTTTATAAAATTTTTTAGTTTCGTGAGGGCCATTGCCTGAAAGCTGCCAAAGCTTGGAATTTGTTTGGCTATAGATCACGATACAGAAATCTTCCTACAATGAGCTTCTTGATACAGCAAGGTATAATAAACTTACTGCAATAAGTGATTAAGGTAATAAAAGTTTAATAGGGTTGAAAAAAAATAGCAGGGGTCTGTCTAGGTTTTTCTGAGAGGTACCTATTTTGTGAAGATTTAGATATAAATTGTGAAAATTAAAAATTATATTAAAAAATCAACACAAAAATATGGATTTATTGCTTCTTACGGGATACAAAAATAAAATTTTAAGAAAAAGTATTTTGTGAAACTATCGTTTTTCCTAAAGTTGAATTTGTGAAGGTACCTCTAAACGGTACCTAGTAAATTTGGCCTGGACAGACCCCTGACTACGGTTAACCAATTTTAAAAAGGAAGGGGTAAAAAGGAATTAAAAAGATTATAGAAAAACAGTCATTGCAGCAACTTAGACTCATTGAAATTGTATAATTATAAAGATAAAGCAACTGCATTTATACCAGCACAGGGTTTGATAAACTTCCACGGCCCAAATGTAAAAAAATGTTACACAAAATTAATTTCTTCGAAAAATATTATTAGCATTTAAAAGTAAAATGCAAAATTGCTGAGCTTTTAAATAAATAATTCTAAACATGATTATGTTGAAAAATTAAAAAAACGTTATTGCGCTTATTATTATGAGAAATAAAAATAAAAAAGAACTCACACCATTCTTTAATTAACATTGACTAATGCTGATGCACATACAGGAATATTTCAAACTATTTCATTAAATAATTAAGTGTATGCTAACGCGAAATGTTCAACAAAGTCTGTTGTTTGTTTACGAACAGATTTCATGATTATGTAAAGGATCCGGTTGCCCATTTCTGCAAATGTTATTGACCAGTTCAAATGCAAATACTAAATTTGTTGTTGTTGCTCATTTACGTCGCACTAGAGCTGCACAATGGGCTATTGGCGACGGTCAGGGAAACATCCCTGAGAATGATCCGAAGACATGCCATCACAATTTTGATCCCCACTTCGGTAGCCCGACGACCTGCCGCGAAGTCGAGCACTTTACGGTAGAACAGTTTAACGAGGACCAAATCCTCACACCCTCGGTCCCTACGCAGGCTGATCCAAGTGCACACTGACCGTAGCCAGTGATGCTTGACTTCGGTGATCTGCTGGGAACCGTGTCTTAACGATCAGTCCACTGCGGGACATAAATTTGTAACAAGCCATTGTCACTACATGCAAAAATGAATCACATAATTTTCACCAATATCATGCGAAAGAAAATCTGATTCGCACACAGTGTTGCGGCGGCGAACAACTGAATCACCTACACGAATTCCGAGCTTCGTGGTTCCACATTGTTCTTCACTCTTTATCTGCACGAACTTATTGCTTCTTGGCTCCTTGTTGGTTCGGGTTGCTTTCGGCAGCATTGCTGTAAAATATTATTCACACTGAATACGAAAAATTCGAAAATGTGAATGGCTCAAATTTTAAAGTCATCTGCGGTGACCAGCTTTGCATCGTGGTTCAACGCTTCCTCTGATTTCTCAGCATTAGAATTTTATTGTTGTTGTTGTAGTTCATTTACGTCGCACTAGAGCTGCACAATGGGCTATTTATTTATTTATATTTATAACAGTCGTTGAAAAGCCGACCCAATTCTTTTGGGTTTACGACTACTAATGCTCAACTCCGTAACCTTGTAATTTTAAACCAATCCAGAAGACAAGGAAACTCCTGGATTAGTACTCCCAGAGGTACGATTTGTCGTGGGAACATGGAGGACTTTGAGACTCGACAGATTTAACGTGCAGCAGTCACCATTTACTACACCGGGAGTCTTCGGCCGGTGAGGATCGAACCTACGACGTCTTGGACATCGCTCCAGTGCCCTACCAAACAGGCTATCCCGGCCTGCGAAATGGGCTATTGGCGACGGTCTGGGAAACATCCCTGAAGATGATCCGAAGACATGCCATCACAATTTTGGTCCTGGATATTGCTCGAAAAATTCATTCAGCGTTGTTTAAAAAATTATTAATAGCATTTCAAAGTAATTTGAAACATTAGGTAATTAATTTTTAATGAGATTTATTAATATAAAATATTAAGTTTCCCGAGAGTTAGTTTTTGAGAAAAAGTGAAAATGACTTCTCCCATAGACTATCATAGATGTAGATTATTGCTTACAAAGATGCAAACAGTCTTACATCTACTAATAGAGACAGCCTCATTGAAATGTATAGTTTGTCTGTGGTAAGAACTTCCCCCACCACATATTCTGAGGCTGTCTGCTGCTATGGAAACAAGAATAGAGCATTTCAGGGAGAGTACGAACGCACACAGTTCTAACACTGTAGAACGAAGAAAAAGATTCTTTTCTTTCTCAAATCCGAGCTAAAACCTGTCTTATATAATGACCCCACATTCCTACTTGAAATAATTATACCTCGTTACCATAGTCACCGCCACGGGTCCAGACAAATGGCTTGGGGAGTAGGGGAGAGTGGGGTCAATTGTAACATTTTTTACTTAACTATTTTTAACTAACAAAAACCCAATATATTATTAGTATTAATTGACAGACGAGTAAAGTAGTCTATCTCTACTAGAAAAAAAAACCTTATTTTAAATGTTATTACATTAGTTATTAACAATTTTTGACAGTCGTGCACTTTTTACAATTGTCCCCACTTACGGGGTCAATTGTAACAGTTCATAAATTCAACTAAAGCATAGTTAATTATACGTATTATCATAGTTGTAATATACTTTTTTATTGATCAAAATAGTAGTGATATTTCAGGACTAAAAATAATAATGAGCGGAGACCTAAAGGGTTAAACTTTTAACTTTAAAGGGTTAAAAATTTTAATTTATGCTGTGAAAAGTGACAAATAAAATAATGCACACGCAACATAATATAAATGATATAGGAAACTATTGGTGGTTCTTAAAGAGTTAAGTAATGGTTTGTAAACATAACTTATTGTTACAATCTCCCTTGTCCCTTTACTTATTGTTACAATCGTCCTCAAGACATCATTTCAGCTTCATTTGTTATAAACAATGCTAGTTAATTAACAAAACTAATCTTTTATTTTATTTTTTTTGAAATGTAAATTAAGGTGTCCACTTACATATTCGGTTAATAATTTTTATTTGTTTAAACAAAATTACTTTGTTTCAATATAATATTCTAATACCAAAAAAAGTACTTACGTAGCATGAAAATATCTTTTCTGATGCAACTCTTTCAAAAGTACATAAAAATGGTTGCCAGGAAGGGATTTATTAAATACACCTTATTAAATACACATGTATATTTATTAAATACACCTTGTGCGCCACCTAGGAACCAAATCTAGAACCCGACACTCGAAATATTTACTCTGTTACAATCGTACCCTGTTACAATTGACCCCACTCTCCCCTACTTACTTTAGACAAACTATAAAGAATTTGTTTTCCGGAAACTTTTGAAGTTTTTCGGAAGTTAAAGCCGTTCTTATATTTTATATATTTCGTTAACGGGTCACAAAAAAAAAAGGCTTCACGGGCCTGATGCAGCCCACGGGCCGCCAGTAGTTAACCACTGCTCTAAGACATTCTGAATGGCATTTTCTTTTCAGCTGTCATTTTTAAATGTGCTTTTCGATATTTTAAATACATAAATTCCTTTTCGGAAAATGGTGAATAGTGCGTAAAAAAGGAAAAATCCCGGAAAATTAATGTATTTTTATTATTTTATATTTTTGCAATATATTCGATAGTTTAGCATGCGAAAGGTGTTTCTTATATAAAAACAAGTGTATTTCTTTGTTAAAGAACAATCTACAGTTCAGATATAAAAGGTTTTGGGCCCATTGTGGGTCTCCTAATTGCTCTATAAAAATTTCCATTGGTACGATTATTTGGCCAATGGTTCTTTATTTTCTGTTCGAGATTGAACTTTATAGCTTAATATTAAAGGGAATTACATGGTTTTGAAGTTTGCGAGTCCGTTTGGGTCCCTTTTTCGGCAATTATATGCATTATTCGCATCTTTAACAAAGAAAGATACTTGTTTTATATGTAGAACGCATTTTATTCAAGTTAAAATATCGAATATATTGAAAAAATAATATAAAATAAAATAAATAAATAATCCGCGGTTTTTCCTTTCTTTTACACATCATTAGCTATTTCCCGAATAATAAAAACAATATTTTTTATGTAGAGAACCCTTTAAAATATCGAAAAATACATTAAAAAATAACATAATTTTAAAAAAAAAATTAAAAATTCAGCGCTACACGAATTCGAACCCGTGAAACTCCGCTCAACGAATTTTACTCCCTCACAGCCCTACTGACCATGACCCACCATACACGGTGTTCCCACGGATAATTAGCTTAAAGAACCCTCTCCCGGCCAGTTACATAAAAAGGTTTTGGGTTCATTGTGGATCCCCTAATTGCCCTATAAAAATTTCCATTATTCGGCCTATGGTTCTCTATTTTCGGTCCGAGATGGAACATTATAGCTTAATATTAAAGGAAGTTACATGGTTTTGAAGTTTGCGAGCAGACCCGGTCCGTTTGGGTCCCTTTTTTTATTTCGGCCATTGTATACATTATTCGTATCTTCAACAAAGAGACAGCATCTAGATAATTTATTTATTTATTTTATTTTAACTTCTTTTTCAATATATTCTATATTTTAGCGTGAATAAAATGCGTTTTACATATAAAAACGGTTATCTTTCTTTGTCAAAGATGCAAGTATTGTATATAAAATCCGAAAAGGGGACCGAAGTGTACCGGATTGGTATGCACACGTCAAAACCACGTAATTCCCTTTAATATTAAGCTAAAATTTTTAAGTTTGGTACCATGGGCCGAACAATCGTACCAAAGGAAATTTTTTATATAGCAATTAGGGGCCCACAATGGGGCAAAAACCTTATTAGTTGACTAACCGGGAGAGTTCACCTTAAACTAAATATTTGTTTCAACACAGCAGGTGATTTATTTAAGCTTAATGTTAGTAGCAGCATCGTGTGAGGCATGGCGTGGTTTTGAGTGCAACGGGCTAGTAAGCAAAGAAATTTGTAGACGTAGGGGTCTGGGATTCGATACCGGTCAAGGTTTAATTTTTAATTTTTTTATTTATTTTATTCTATATTATTTTTTTTTACATCTTTTTGAATATTATAACTTGAATAAAGTGTTCTATATATTAAAATTATTTTCTTTCATTGAGAAAGAGAAAATAATATCGAAATTGATTTTGACTCCCCAGAAGGTCAACATATATTTTTGACCTTTGATCTTAAATATCTTTAAACAAGAATTACGAAAGATTATATGTTTTTACTACAGCCCTGCACCAATTTTTTTATCCTCTGAAAGGTTTTACAGATAGAATATAATATGATACAGCTAGGGTTGGGTTTTCGACGGTCAGAAACTGGTTTTACATAATGCGTCAAAAACCAGTCGAAAAGTGTTAAATTCGGTACCCTAAGCCAGCGGTTCTTAACCTATGGGTCGCGACCCAAAATTGGGTCGCGAAGCACATTTCTTGGGTCGCGCTGAGTCGAACCAAAAAAGTTAGTAATACACCAAATAATAAGTAATACCAACACCTCCTAGAAGAAGTCATTGTGGCTTACTCAGCCTAATTTTGACTTTTTTTGGGTCGCGACATGAACATATTTCTCAAATTTGGGTCGCGGCTTAAAAAGGTTAAGAACCACTGCACTAAGCCACTGCGTCTAATTATTGATGTATTTTATAATAAGAGAACATTTTTCATTTCAAACATTCAATAGCGCCACACTTTATTGATGTAATTTATTTTTTATTTTATAACCGTTGTTGAATAGCCGAACAATAGTTTGACTCTATGACTACCAATGCTCAACTCCTTAGCCTCGTAATTTTCAACCCAATCCAAAAGACAAGATGACTCCTGGAGAAATTTAATTTCATGAAAGACTTTTTGATGGATCTAACCCGCATTTGCGTTACATGGAGTGAAAAAAAAATCCCGCAAGCCTCCCATGATTAGCTTGACGGCCAGGGGATTCTAGCGCATGATCCGTCTAACACTGAGAATTTTTTCAGTCAGCACTGCGGTCGAGGCGAGTCGGGTGCGGTATTCGTATCGGTCAGCCATCTCAAGGATTTAAATCCTCTTCGGGTGACAAGCGCTCTACAGCCACCACGGCTCTTTATTGACGTATTTTATTTTACAACCATCAATTAACACCCGGCCCATTTTAGAGTTTACGGCTACCAACTCCGCAGCCTTGTAATTTTGAACCCAACAGAAAACAAGTCAACTCCTGGATCCTGGCATTGGGAGAAATTTGCCTTGGTGGAGGACTTTTTGTTTGAACTAACCCGCATTTGCGTTACATGGGAAGAAAAATCACGAAAATATACCCTGGACAGTCTGATGGTAAGGGGACTCTAACCCATAGTCCGTCTACCACTGAGGATATATTAGGTCAGCACTGTGAACGGTGCAAGCCAGATGCGGAATTCGTATCGACCAGTCATCGCTGGGATTCGAACCCGGTTCAACTCATATAGAAATCTGATTTGAATGGTTTTTCTTTTGTTCACACTCAAGTTTATCCGATCTTTAGATAACGTCTTGTAACACTGAAATATCAAAATGATTAAGAAGAAAACTTTATTAATGAGAAATAGTTTTTTTTGTAATACTGATGAATCAGGTAGTAAATTAAAAAAAAAACTATAACTAAAAGAAAAATTTAAAAAAATAAATAAATTGTAAGTGTTATATTTTATTCAATAATTTTAAAAATTGAAAATAACACTATTTCGAAAATAGTGATCTGTATAAAATCGTACCTTTTAATTGTATGCATTACGTTTTTAACTCTACGATTTCAATGCGTAGTAAAATATTTCGCTCTTGTGTTCTGATTTAAGTTAGTATTTTCTTAAAATAGTAAAGTATTTCGCCACTTATTTTAATACACTTCAGGATACTAGATGTAAAAATTCTATGTGAGACTTATTTCAAGCTTTTTAAATTGGCGAATTTTCATTTGGCGACTTTAGTTCGGCAAATTCCAGAAAACCAATTAGGAGAAACAATATAACAACCTTAGAAAATCAAAGCAGTATTCTCTTTCCTCTGGTGAGTAAATTTTAAGTTGATTGTGTAATTCGTTGTTGAAAGGCAAGGGTTTAAGTCTTATTTTTTATAAAGACTTGCGATCTATTAAGTAAGTTTACTTTTTTGTTGCTACATTTATTATAGATTTTTAAAAATACGTACAGTGAGACCTGTTTTTGTGCGGTCCTTTTTTATGCGATTCTGTTTTTGTGCGATTGGTTTTATGCGATTTTATTTTTGTGCGATTTATTTTTATTATTTATTATATGAATCTTAACGGCGTTAGCACCAGTTTAATGTTTCCTATCAATGTGCATATGCATGTTGTGGACGAACTCTGATTACGTGGTCTCCTTGACAACGATGTATCTGAACTTCGCGATGCTCTGTTTATTTACTTTCATTAGTTCATTTATTATCGTCAACTCCATTTTCTTTTCTGTTTAAAATTTATTCTGCGCTAAACAAGTTGAAGTAAATCAGTAAAAAATCGCTTGCTGTGTTAAAATACTTAGTATTTTAAAATTAAACCGTTTAAATTCTCGTCTGCGTGTATCTCAAATACTATACGCTTCGTATTCAGAGTTTTATACACGATTCAGTAGATTAAGGATTCATTTTATAGTGAGATTAAAGGTAAAAAAATTTATTACTTTTGTTTCTATTTATATGTAGTTTTTATGATTTTTATTTTATTTTATCTGATCATTGACTTTATGGTACCAAAAAACAAATAAATTTAAATCCTATCTTCAAGCGATTTTCAACCAATTCATTCCAAGAAGTTGCGCGTTTTGGATTACGACGAGTAGCAGCAAACTATTTAATGTATAATTTGAAAACTTCTACATGTATATGTAAAATGAAGAATTAAATATTTTTAAAATTTCTTTAGGTCTAATTTAATTATCTAGGTCTAATTTAATTATCTTGTTTACACGTGTAAGGTCTAATTTAATCAACCGCATAAAAAAAGTTTTTGGTGGTATATGGTACAAACTTGTTTATTACATGTCAGAATTTATAAAATTTTCGATTTTTTTTATGCGATTTCTTTTATGCGGTCCCTATCCACCGCACAAAAAAAGGTTTTACTGTATTTCTATTCTTTTACTTCATTTCGATTGTTTTTATCAATCGTTTTATTTTTAAGGATTTCGATAGTTTTTTTATTTATATTAAATTGTTCGAAGTTAAGAGAAAGACCTTATACTTTATAAAGGACTGTTTGTTGAATGGTTATCAAGTATTGAAGTTTATTAAGTAAAATTTTTATAATACTATTTTAAGAAAGATAGTCAATCAAATCAAATGTCGCGATTCGCTTTTACGAGACTTAGAATCCACTTATGGTGATTTCTATTTACCAGATTTAAAAGTAACACATTGTAATTTTCGTCAAATATTCAGAAATTGCACACCACGAATTGTTTCAAAATAACGCATCACAATTTATATTAATCTGATTTTAAAGAAAAACTTTGATTCGAACTTGGGCTGTTTTAAAAATCAAACATAACGATTTGTAATTACGCGAATTTAATATCGAAAATTTTGTTTTTCATACCCGCAATTTAAAAATCGCATATCACGATTCATATTCACGCAATTTTACTTTAATAATTGAGTTTTCATGGATTGAAAAAACTTAAATTTTGGCATTTTGCCTACTTATAATTCAAAATATATTTGTACCATTTTTGTTCATTATTCATGGATTCAGATAATTAAAAATTAAGATTTCAAGACATTTTTGGATCATTTTTCTGAAGCTATTATTATTTATTATTATTACTATTCAAGTATTCTCGGAATCTGTCGAAAATTGGAATATCATATATTATGAATTTGATAATATTGTAATAAAATTACAATATTATTATTATTATTTTAATTACTTAAAATAAAATGGCTCAATTACTTTTATTGCTTAAAATATTTTCATGAATTTAATTCATTTATACTTTTATTCTTAAAATTTCCCAAAATAAGATTTAAAATATATCAATTCCTCATTTATAAAAATTATAATTATAATTTACAATTTTCCATTAGCAGAATTTGGAGATACTCAATGATTCTATATGTCTCCTGCGTAAACTTGTTTTCCCTTTAAAATTTCGGGTATCACCTCTCTTATATACTGATGCTGAATTTTTATATTCAAATTTTTCTATTTTTAAAAATAATTTGTGATAAAAACAATAAATAACAGTTGAGATAATATCAATTTATTTAAAAGATTAAAATATATTTTTATTTAATTTTTAACTCTTTTCCAACATTATTTTAGAAAAATTTTATTTTATATTTAGCTAATGTCAATCTTTGACTCGAAATTTATTTATTTTGATCCCTTAAAATTCTATTTCTACAGTCTTCCATTGAATATTGAATTGATTGAGATTGATAATTATTGAATTGATATATTTAATAATAAATGGTTAATTTTATCTACCAAATATAAAACGCTGTGTAACTGCGTAAATTATTCCAGAAACTGGAAATCACCGTTGAGATAAAGCTATAATTTTACGGAGACAAAGTGAGACAAAGAACTGTTTTACTGAGACAAAATGCCATTTCTGCTGAGACCTTTTCTTATTTGCTGTATCATCCCTGAATGGTGTATACTTTTCTGTATTCGCTTTTAACGAAGAGTCTAGAAAAAAATTAAGGGTGGTTCTTACAAAACACCCTGTATATGAAAGCTTTTTCTCTAAACCAATTTACTCGACATTAAGAGTGATTTAAGGTAAAAACTAACATATATTTTATTAGCCGTCTCGAAATAAGTGTCTTATTATTGCATTTAGTAGAGTTAATAAAAGTCAGGTAAATTTCCAAAAACGAAGCCTGCAATTTCCAAAATGTTCGCTGCCTATCCTGTCATACAATTAAAAAACAACGTAAGTGCTTCACAATGGGATTTCAATAATAGCGACTTTACAACTATATCCATTGCTAATGCTTACAAAACTGAAACAAAATTTCAGAAAACTGATAAAAATATTTTACAATTTATAAGTTTTATTTCTTTCATTTTCTTCCTTTCTCTTGTTCTGAATTTTGTTTTTTTAAATCTTAAAACACATTTCTTACACAATAACGACAATTAGGTATCTCGAATATTTTAATATTTGTTTGTTCCAAACTATGTATTTTTTACAATTAGGAGCTTAACATATTATGGAACTTAACTGTAAAAAATAATGTTAATCTACTGTAAAAAAATAATAAATTTTCTAAAATTTTCATCAAAGAAACTTCCTTTAAAAATCTTTTTTTTTTTCATTTTTCATTTTTAACCATATATTATTGTAATTATTCATGAAAATTTTGGCGTTTGTGTTAATGTTTTAGGGATGCTAACTTATTGTTTTATAAGTTGACGTTTCTGGGGTAGTAAAACTGTTTTCATTTATAATTCTTACTTTAGTAAATTGATTTAATGTTATTTTAATGTTACGATATAACTTAGTCTTTCTAAACGTTTTTTAATTTATTTTATTGCGAGATATTTTGTGTTTTCTTCATCTGCTTCTAGTTGACAGGAAAGCAGAAAATATCTAAATGTGTTTTTACACATCTTATTTGGTGTGACAGCCAAAGGTGGACCAAAGCCTTCAGTTGAAGATTCCTTTGGACAATTTATTCTTTGACCTAGAGTATTTTTTCCCCAATCCTCTAAAATCTGATTCCACATATTTGGGCCATCATCGTTGTGGTCATTTTTTTTTTATGTATTTGCGTATATAATTTTGATTAAGGAAAAAGCTGTTCCCTTTAAATAAGTTACATTTTCCCTCATATATTTTGTGCTTGGCTTAAATACACAGTGAATAATCAACACTGAACTGATAATTTATGTTTCACTTGTGAATAAGTATTGGTTTCTTTTTAGGAATTCCTTTGGTGGAAATTGTTGTGTGGCCTGACGGAACTGTATATGGCGTTAAAGGGGCTCCGCGTCTACAGCTATTGGATTAGTTAACTGAGCACTCAGGGTAAGTACTCTTTGTTATTACTTGTTATATTCATTTTACGTTAAATAAAAATTAATTATAGTGCTATCAATTGTTTAATACCCAATGTTAACATTAATGTGAAAAAATGTAGAACTTATTTATTAAATGTAGAACCAGAAGAGGAGGCGAGGGGGATAAAACTCTTTTTTAAATTCATGAAATATTTAGAAATTAAACTTTTATTAGTGTGTTAAATAGAGATCAATCATTTCTATTACTTTGGTTTTTGAGCCGCGTTGGCTCAGGAGATAGAGCGTTTTCGCCGTCCCATGAGGCGAACTGGGTTCGAATCCCAGTCGATACGAATTCCGCATCTGACTTGCACCGACCACATTGCTGACGTGTAATATCCTCAGTGGTAGAAGGATCATGGGTTTGAGTCCCTTTGCCGTTAGGCTTGTTCTTTCAATAATTGATACAATTTCAATAATATATAAACGTATGGATTGATTTGGAATAATATGTTTATCAATTTCTTCAATATATATTTAATAATTATAAATACGAATACTTAGTCAACATTTTTGAACATCTCTCAGCATCTTTAATATCGTCTTAATCTTAAAACAAATTTGTTAATTATCTGTATGCACGTGTTTCGCAGAACTATTTTGCGAACTATTTAATTAAATTTTAGCATTTCTCAAAATCTTATTTTTTACGCTACCACGCATATTATTTTCTCATTTATATGCTAATAAATTGTTTTGGGAATATAGTTTGTTTTTCCTTTAAATTAAAATTCCTTTTGAAATTATTGTCAAGTTTTAATTAAAAGAAAACTTAAAATTATTGCCAGCTAGCTGAGATCTTGTTAAGAAATTAAAAATATTCTGCTGATTAAAATTATACGAAGCAGAACAGCTGACTAATTACGAAGCATACTATTTTCTTGCTTCGATATGCCTTGTTTTGTTAAACAGCGAAAATTGAAAATTGTAAAAAGATTCAAAAACTGTGCTATTTTTAGAATCGTCTCAAAATTTTTTTTATTTTCTAACTATAATTTCCTTAATGCTAAAATAAGATATATTAGGAGATTTCTGAATAACAAATTATTTTATGGATACAACTAATATGTTTAGCAAATAGTTTTATTATGCAATTTTTAGAAGTTATAAATATAAATTGTTCTTTTATTTTGCCGTAAAAAAGCAAAAATGTTAATATTTCTTTTATGCTCAATTGAATCGTGACAATGATTTATTTTAACCCCAGAATTGAAATCTGTTTGGACGTAACATTTAATTGCTTGGAACAGTTGGAAATATTTAAACTTATTAAAATTGTTAGAAATTAAACATATTCTTTAATTTTGTTAAAAGCTGCAGAAAAATGAGGAAAGGTAGTGAAAAGTCCCGTTTACCATCATATTTATAATTCATACATTTACTCGTATAACTTGAGTTATTTTATAAAAAATAAATAAAATGAAGGGTAAAATAAAAATTCTATTGAAATATGTCTTTAAAAGTATACACTAAATCATATTTAGAATAGATTTCGGATCGTTGGATAAAAAATATATTTCCCAAAAATTTTGAATTTGATGGAGAAGTTAACTTGTTTTGAAATAATTCACTTCTAATTTCTTAACTTTGTCATCTAGTTGCAGTTTGACTTTTGAAATTTCACTTATAGATGGAATTGTTTAACAACCTAAAAAATTTTTTTCATAGCAGCAGTCAAAAAATTTATAAAAAAAAAAAAAATTAAAGTAAAATAAATAAAAATAAAATAAAATAAAATCATTTAATAAAAAAATATTGCTTGAATTTTTTACGCAGTTTGATAAATTATATATTACTATTTTTTTTTTCAATCTAAGATTCATAACCATTATCCTACTTAAAACTAATTTTAATATCACACTAAATAATATAATTTAATGCAGTTTGTCATTAAATGAATATTCCACTGAAACTAAACTGGGAACATAAAAATTTCATTATCTTCCAAAAATATGAAAATGTAAATAAAAGTCAAATGTTTAGTTGACATTACAACATTTGAATTAAATGTTTAGCTAGCTGAAGAGACTGAAGGACTCATTTAGACTAAAGGAACACGATATAGAAATCCCTTTTCAAGAATACGATAAATCTATTGCTACACATCTTGGGGATCAATTTAATCTCGATAATGCCAAAATTCTAACCACCCCTGCCACATGAGCTCATCGTGATACCCGGGAATCTCGTTTTGTTCATATGAATGCCGATTATCTTGTTAACCGATATTAGTTCTCACACAATCTCTGAGTAGAGCGTGGAAATGCATTTTGCTATGATTTGCCTTTGTCTGCGTTTGCGGTTTTTCTAGTTTTTCTTTTATTTAATTATTTACTTTCTATTTCACTTTTGGGGCACTGCGGTTTCTCCAGTTTTATTTTCCACTTTTATATGTTTTCTCATTGCTACTTCATATTTCTGCTTTATATATACCAATCATAATGGATCTCTCTTGATCATTATTTTGATCAAATCGTTATGCTGGAAGAAGCAAACATTTGTAAATTATTATTTCAACAGGGTTCATGCTTTCCTTGAAGAATTTAAAATACTGTGGTACCTATATTGAAATAAAAGTTATTTTTAATTTTAAAATTAAAATTTCAAAACTTAAGATTTTTACAGATATTTGAATTCGTTTATTGAAATTGATTTTTTTAATATTTGTAAGCTTTAGTATTATCTAGTTTTAGTATTATCTAGTTTTGCTGCCACCATTACATTTTCTTAAGTACCTTACGAATTCTGTTTTAAAAGGAGACTATATTGTGTGAAATATATGTAAGCAATGATGGTAAGAAGCGTGAAATAAGTTTGTAATAAAAGGAAAAAAGCAAAGAAATTATAGTAGCAATATTTGGTGATCGTAACTGTTGAACATGTTGAGTGACATTTTCGGATGAATTTACGAAAACCTACTTAAAAAAGAACGCTATTTTCAAATTATCTTTATCTAAACAAAACCACGTAACTCACATATTTGTTGGTAGAATAAAATGATTCTTTAAAAAAATGAATCATACAATATTCTCAAAAATATATTTTTTAATCTTTTTAAAATGTCACATAACATTCACTAATTACTTCAATCATAATAAAAAAGAAATATCGCCGTAGAGAAATGTAAAAAAAAAAAAGAAATATACATTAAAAGTTAAGAATATGCGTTATAATTTTTTCTAGATATTTTACAGGTTTTACGGGATCTTTTTCGAGATTTGCCCTACATCACTGCATATAATTAAAATAATGCACATTCAGTTTTAGTATAAAATCTTCGTATTTAAAGAAGTTAAAAACAATTTCAATACAAATGGTACCTTATAAAAATTTCAGGTGTTCAAATACTGAAATCTTGGAAAATTGTAAATAATTTATAAATTAATTCAAATTTTATTTTTAAAGGAGATTAAAACGAAAGCAACCTTTACTTTTTGGGCAGTAATAAGTTAAAAACAAATCTGTTGCCTAGTAACTTTAAGATATTTTTCTATGAACTATTTTTAAAAGAAAAAAAAAAGCATTTCCGACCCGAGCTAACATAAAACGAAGAATAGCTTCAGTTTTTATTTCATTCATTTTTTATTCTCTTGGTTGCTTAGAAACGGAGTATTTCTCTATATTATATTTCTAATTCTGCTATGGTGATAATTCTTGCCATCTTTTTGGGACGACGCCAAATATATAAAATTTCATTACAGCCCTAAATTTTGATCCAATTTTTTCAAAATTTTGTCTACCCCTCTATTTTGAGGGGGGGGGGGTAGATTTCCAGACGGTTTCCTTAATTATTTATGTTCAGGACGTATTCAATGCTATTTTAACCAATGACAGCAAAAATCTTATACATACAGTGTTTTCATTACAGATAAAAAATGGGAGAGAATTTCTCACCCTTCTTCAAAAACAGGGTGAGATTTCAAAAAGTTAAGTGAGATTTCTTAAAATTGAAAAAAACACGAATAGACTTGGAAAAAAATTATTTCTTTAATTATAATACATTTCTAACATCTTCTAATTGAATATTTTTGCAGCATCATCATATGTAAAATGTTCTATATCTACTTTTTCATCAGCTATTATATTTCCGTATTTGTTTCGTTTTGACCGTTTCTACCGACATTTGCTTCATTTTTATTTGTCCGTTACGGAGTAGAAGATGTCGCCTTAACAAGGTATTTGTCCATCTTACATTCATGCACAAGAAATGTAAACGTCTTACATGAAGAAACCTTACCTACGGTGAACACGTGGTTGCAGAGAAATGTGTTCTGAAAGGGGTTCCGTGGTTCGGGGGTGTTGTTCTGCTGTTTGCACCAGTTCTGAACAATACTGGTAAATAGGGAAGCTAGATAACAAGGAACGATGTTCAAAATAATGAAAGATCAAGGAAGAAAAGTGAAACGGATTTTATTCAAAATGGCAAAATACGAAATTTTTTTCCAAAATTTGCGCATTTCGAAATTGATTAATACAGTGCGCGAACTTCTCGCGTTAATCATTTTTTATAGCGAGAAAAGAAAAAAATATGCGTGACATAATAGACCGTGATTACAGTATCCTTTGCGCTGTAGTGAAAACACTGACATACACATACATTTTCTGACGTATTTTCCCTCTCATCGCGTTGTTTTTTCATATTAGAAAATCGAAGCTTCGAAATTTAAGATTTTACAGTTTAACGCTCTTTAATAAGGAAATTTGGTGAGTTCTATGTTTCTTTAATTATTTGATAGATTTAACAATGTTAAATTTGAAATAAAAAAAATCTGGTAACAAATCTTAGGCGTGTTTAGATGAAATTGAAATTTTGTAAAATTGAACATTTTAATTTCCAAGAAAATAAATAGTATTTTTATTTATGGCAATTAAGTTAAATTTTGTATTTATTCAATTTAATTAGTTTTAGCACTGTTTCGCAATAAAAACTATGCATTGATATAATTTTAAATAAATGCTAAACTCGTTTTTATCAAAATCTAAAATGCAACTGAAATATTACACCTTTGTTTTAGTGTTCTGCTTTAAATTTAAACATTGAGATTTTTTAAATGCAGTTGTTTACACGTGTAATTAATTAATACAGCAGCTACTCATATTGAAGAAATGAAATTTTATTTGGAAATTTAGGTTTTAGGACAATGCGATAATTGTTTTAAAATTTCAATTGTAGGTTTTAGCCTTGTCCTTAATGAGTTTTGTTTATGAAGTTTTAATTACAAACAAAGTAAAAAATTTAATGTTTTCCTCTTACTTGGCATATTTTAGATTCGTCTAGTCTCAACTTGTTTTGAAAGCTGGCCTACAAGTTAATGCCATACTCTGATGTTAACGGAATATTATGGATAAGTACCTTTTGTATTAATTCTTATTAATTGTATTTAAATGTCACAGGGCTGCTAGGGGTCACTAAAATCTAGTTAAATTATGTGAACAATGCTTATTTAGATTTTACTTTATAACCGGCGTTGAGAAGCCGACCCATTTTTGACATTACGACTATCTAAGTTCAACTCCGTCGTGTTGCACTTCTGTACCTAACCCAGAAGACAAGGATTCTATAGCCCTTTGGTTTTTGATTTTTCTTTTGTGTACAGTTCTTTAAGACATGAGTGATTGTGACTGATATATATATATATAAATTTTTTTCTCAAATAAAGCAATCTCAAGTATAATGGCAGATAAGATTTTACTTTTTCACTTCTTTACATTTGATGTTTTGTTGTGTAAATATTTTATTATGTAAGTTTTTCTTGCTTTCCTTTTTTGTTCATCTTTTTAAGGAACCTTAAGATTTAATGTAACTTTTATTTGATGCATAATATCGGATTGATTTTTTAAACAAAATATTCTTAGCGGGAAAAATATTTGAAATGAGGCATAATTACAAAATGATAAATCTGTACTTCTATTAATTTTTAACTTGGTTCCATATTAGAATTAAATAAATAAAAACTTTGAAAACATCAAATAGGTTTTTTAAGCAACATATTAATTTCAATAGCAAATTAATTTTGTATTTTTATAACAAATTTTTACATAAGAAATTTCACTAAAATTTGTATTTGGTTACAGAAAAAAATACACTTTGCTTTTTTCATTTAAGAGTGTATAAAAGAAAAAAAATAGTATAGATATTAAAATATTTAAACATCTTTTTCGTTAATTATAATTTTTTTTTAAAGCAACTTCACATTTAATCTGCTTTCTTGTAAGCACAAAGTGATTTATAGCAAAATTGATAGCTGGATATTGCTTAGATAATCTGGTAATTTTAGAATATTACATCAACAACTTTTCTTTTCAGGTATCTGACTGGGTGAAAATCAGCAATTACGATAAAAAAAATTTTGATTTTATTTTGTTATTCATATTTAAACTTTTGTTCATTAGCTTTCCCAAACCCTTAAAAGTTTAATCTCCAATTTTTAGAAATGAAGTTATTTTTTCGTATGTTGTGAGGTGAAACCAAACCAAAATTAAACTCACGAAAACGAAACTAAAATATTTTGCTTTGAGTATTGGAACCTTTATTTATTTCAATAAATTATATATATATATATATATATATATATATATATATATATATATATATATATATATATATATATATATATATATATATATATGATAAATAAAATTCATTTTCAGAATGAAATTTTTAATTTTTGTGTTGTTAGAATAATTTTAAATTAAAATTTTTCTTGCATTTTAAAGGCATTTTCTGGAGAACATTGGTTTTGAGAAAATTTTCTTACTCTAACACACATTAACAAAAAATAGTTTATTAAAGAATTCTTCAAATTTTAAATGTAGATTTTGTATAAATTCAGCGTTGTTTTTAAGTAAAAGCTATTTCATTGTTTGTTTTTTTTAATATTAGGATTTTAGTTCAAAACATAGGTAACCATATTATTGATCTGTAAAAAAAAATATTTTTAAATTTATGCTTTACAATTTGTTGTGGAGCAGTTAGCGTGATATGAAAAATTTGTAGTTTTTAAGCTCAAACTTGCCCTTATTTTGAAAAATTATTTTACGAATTTTTAAACTTTCAAATTTTAGCTTGCTTACCAAACATAAAATCAAAATTTTAATCGAGTCTTTTTTAAAAAAAAAATTTTGCCGAAACCGGCCGAATATCTTAAATTTGAATTTTAATAGTTATAAAAAGTTTTTTCCGTACTCGATATAAAAAACAAGTATATTTGAACTTCGACTTATAACACTACACACAATGTACTATTTAAAATACCTGGAGTAATGTTTTAACACAAAAAATAAATTTTGAGGTAGTTTACAAGGGTGTAGACGTTGCCCTTTCAAAAGTATAAAAATGAAGTAATTTAGTTTTCAAAGATAAAAATAATAGTTTAATTTCTAGCAGGACTTACGCCTCTGAACAAGGCTTTATTTCAATACATTTATTCAAATCCAGTGTTTCACTTGTAATAATTCACTTGTAACCTCTGAGCAAGGCTTTACATATACATATATTCAAATTCAGTGTTTCACTTGTAATAATTTAAAATAGAATACTAGAAATACTTCTTTCTTTGCTAATATTTTTGAAATTCCTTTTTCAAGTTCTCCCTTCGTTATTTTGTTTGTACTATTGAACTTGTTCTTTTCTTCCGAAAAAAAAGAATATTTGCAATTAATTTATTGCTGTTTTACTATAAAAAGATATAGTTGGGTTAATTAACAGACGTAGCCAAAAGAGAAAAAAAAACACTAGTGATTGTTTAGTTTTTCCTTTCTTTCCAATTAGTATTTTAGACAACGATCACATTGTTTGCTATTGGTCCTCTACAAGATGCATACGGAATCGTTCAGATATTTTCTTTTAAAAATTCTTAACATTTGTTTTATTAGCAATACTGTAATAAAAGGTAAATATTTTTCAAGATAAACTCGTTATTATTTTTATTCATGTGTCAAAAATCGATCCACATATTTCGCACTGAGACGGTTCAATTTTATTATTTTTGTTTTATTGTAGTTGTCGATTTGAAAATGCTATTTTAAATATTAATAAGAAGTAAAATGACATTATTTTAATTAATGGTACCTCACTAGCAGCCCTGTTAACTTTTGTTCCTTGTAATTGTTTTAATGCAATACATACCGTTGTGCAATGTTCACAAACCGGTTTAGTTATTAATGCATATAGTGTTCTGCCCCAAAAGTAAGGAGACTATAATATTCTATGGTCACCCATCGCATGGAAAGCGTACATAAGTTGTATGGTTTCTAAGTACGAAGCGCATGTTGGGTGGGATTGATGGATGAAACGTTAGGTTGGGATTGATGGATGGAACATTGGATTGGGACTGATGGACGAACTGGGTGGATTTGATGCTGGGCAGTCTTATAAGAGGTCGCTATAATGCTGGAGAAACATTTTGTGGTAAATTCTGTTTTACTTACATTATTAATTTTTAACATAGAACGTTCAGATAAATTAAGAGTATAACTTGAAGTTTCAAGTGCGGAAATGTTTTTTTTCTTTCGAAATATCAAAATAAGAATTATGGCAGAATTTACTGCGTAATCCTAATTCTTACAGAATTTGTTTGCATTTCGATATTTAAAAAAAAAAAAATCAGCGTTTTATAACTTGTTTGACTCATAGTTTATTCTGAATTCTTTTTCTATACTATAAATTTTATATTACCTACGTAAATAAAACAGAATTTTTCATAAAGCGTTTCTCCAGCAGTAGTGCGCCCTCTTATGGATAAAATGTGATTTGGCATGATCTTGGAAATGATCAGGATCTCGCAGTTGCTGAGGGCTTAAAAGTCTTTTTGTTTGTCTCAGCATGATTCAAGAGAAAAAAAAAATCAACGTTACGCCAACAAGTTCTGCACCAAGTTTCAGCAACTTCTGTCTGGACACGTTCAGATTGTTTGCAGAGATGGTATCCTGTCTCGTTCTTTCGTTTTAAGTGGTATATTATGACCAAATGTGATCTGGATCACACGGTAAATAAGAAACACTCCAGTATACACCAAAAAAAAAAAAAAAAAACACGAGAATGTGAAGCGAATACAAGTTACTTTGAACTCATAACAGGACTCATTGCTGATGAAGTAAGGCTTTGAGGAATGAAACTCATCGAATCATTCTTGGCATCAAGTATCATTTCTCGCTGTTGGAGAAGAAAAATATGATAAATCTTCTGCCTGATATGTATCGCCCAATTTTTTTTTAAATATCTAACCAATCTTATAAATTTTGAGATAGTATGCAGTAAGAAAAAAAAAGGCCCAAATGCATAAACTTAGTTTTATAGAAATGAAAGATGCAAGAATTTTATTTTACCACACTCACAAATAAGAAAGATACAGCAGAAATATGAAAAATACAGTTTGTGACAAAAAACCAAACTTGTGGTATAGAAAAAAATTATTAGCTATAATAAATATGAAGTGATTATAAAAGTGCATATAAAATTGCACACGGTCACGGTTAGCGATCGGTTTACGACTTCCTGTCAAGAACTCGTGCTAAAAATTAAACAGATTTGTAAGAAGCAGGGTTTGAAAAATCCCAGCCCACCTAGGTTTTTCATCAGAAACATGGGGTTTATTGGGTTTTCGATGAAAACCAAGTTTTTTTTCAAAAATTCTTTTTTATAGTTTTAGATTGTTACGCTATTATTTTTATTTCTTAAGGATAAGCAGATTGTTGCATAAAAATTTGAATCTACTCAATTAAAAGATCCTCTGTTTTTAATTTTTGTTCAAATTTTTGGTTGCTTTAAAATTCATGTTTTTCGTTAAAATGTTTATTTACATTATGTAAAGTTTCCTAATAATAGGTTTGGCTAAAAATGATTTTGTTTAAGTTCATCATAAAAGTAAATGTAACACATTTGCTGGTCTAGTAGCGAAATATAAAAATTTGTTGAAACAATTTTTTCAATATTTTTGACAAATTTCTTCATTTACTCTTTTTTTAAAATATACATGAAAAAAATTAGAAATCTTAATTTCTGCACTTAATTTTACAGCTAAATTTCAATGAAGTCATTAAAAACTGAATGCAGATTAGTTTCATATGCTAATTTTAACAATCTGATCGACATTAAAAAGTTCTTAATTTTTAAAAAGTACTTAATTTTTTCAGAAAAAAGTCCTTAAAAGTGCTTAATTTTTGATTTGTTGAAAGAGTGGGAACCCTTTTATATCATGTCAAAAACCTAACACCTTGCTTAGAAATGTTGTACCTTCAAATAACAAAGTATTAAATTACATCATGTCTAAAAACTAACCTTGCTAACAAATTACCTTCAAATAACAAAGTATTAAATTATACATTTCTCGAAAATAAGGACGTTTATCTCTATTATGTTGTATCTGTAGTCCAACTCAAAAGACCAAGTACTGAGACAAACTTCTCTTTGAGGAAGTATTTGGTGAAACTAACGAGCATTTGCATTGCTTAAATGGAATGTAGGGCTTATTACTTCTCCAGTGTGCCAAACGACTAAGTAATTTAATTCTTCAACTGATTCCCAATGAGAAATTTTTGTCAGCATTTGTGCTTTTACCAATAATCTAAATAATCTTCACTTATTATTTTACTCATTTAAATTTTCCTTATTTTTTTTAAACTATATACACCAAAAAATTCGACCTACAGAATTGACTTTTGCCATTTTGAGAAATATCATGGCTACCGAAACACAAATGCCCTCAATAATTGCTAACTTAAATTTAATACTTATGTTTATTTTAACCGATACAGACTTCGTCCAGTTACTTAGATCGCTTAATTGTATCGACCAGAAATATTCCTAGTTGCCAGTATAATGATATTTAGTTGCGAAATTTTTAATCAATTTGTTTAACAATTTGGAAAATTTTTTTGATGCCAATTTGCTCATTAAATTCTCTCTACTGTGTAGACACGATTGACTTAAAAAAAACCATGCTCACTGTTTACTTGGACAACGGGGTCATTTGTTATATATTTTTCCTGTACATTTTTTTCCCTCTTAAAGCAAAATGGCGGTATAACCTTTTTGTATTATTAATAAAAGGTTTTCTGTTATTCGTTTCATGACAAGCGTAAAAAAATGCATAAACAAGGTTGACCGAGGTTGTTTACTCTCTAGACTACCGTATCTTTCTCCCGTGAGCATCAATTTATATTTAAAAAGAATAAAAAATGGTTTTGCAGGTGCATACTAGGGAAATATGTAAAGTCGGTTATTTGTAAACATTGCACACTGGTGTTCATGTTATTATTAGGTTGTCTTTAAAGTATTGAGCCTTTTGCGAACACAGTTTTAATTTCGAAAATCTGTGACTCGGCATCTTTTATACTAATTAATAACTGAGTGTTGCGTTTAATAAATGTGTCCGAAATATTCATATTTTTATCACCAGACGTAAGCATGGAAGATAAGAAAATTTTACTCATAATTGAGCCAAATTTTACAATTTTATTCTTAAAATGGCTGCTAATGCTGTGGCACTATTTGGAGTGGTGTGTTACTGTCAGTCTTTTTCTCTTTCAAAACTCAGTGGCGTGACAGCTCATAGAGGGCCAAGGCCTGCTGTGCCCATCTCAGTTTTCTTGACCTTGGGATCTGGGGTGCAGGAGCATAGATATTCTGTTTAGGTGGTCAACCGAACGCGAAGCCCCCAGTGTTTAGTTTCCAAGCATGCTTGGTACTCATTTATCGACCCACTGAAGGGATGAAAGGCTGAGTCAACCTTGCCCTGCCCGAGGATCGAACCCAGGACCTGTGGCACGGGAAGCGGGTTGTAAGACTACCAATGTTCAATTCTGTAGCCTTTTAATTTTGAACCCAATCCAGAACACAAAAGAAGTCCTGGATCAAGTATTGGGAGAAGTTTACTTTTGTGGAGGAATTTTTGATGAAACTAACCCTCATTAGCATTGCATGGAGTGGAAAGCCACGAAAACTTCTCGTGGTTCGCCTGATGGCTAGGAAACTCTAAACCATGATCCATCTACCACTGAAAATATTTTACATCAGCCCGCTGGTTGGCACGAGCTGGGTGCAGAATTCGAATCGACCAGCCATCAATGGGATTCGAACCCGGGTCACCTCATTGGAAGGCAAGATGTGATATTTAAAATCGATGTTATGTAAAAACTGGAATTGAAGGAGCGTTGGCAGATCAAAGCTTCGGACCGAAGAAGATTCTTCAGCCACGCCAAAGTGGTCCGAACATCTGTCAACTTATAAATTCGGTATTGTTAGATCAAGAAAAGGTTTCTATTTTTCAGAATGAGTTAAGAAGTCATTTCCCGTGAAAGAATATTTTTTGACTGTTTTTGCTATGTTGTGTATCCATTAGAATTTAGTAGAAACATTGAAGTTGTTACACGTTACTGTGTTAAAGAGTGATTGTAATTAATAATTTTCTGTATCGAGATGGAACTGGTACACTTTGAGCTTCTTAAGGCTTCGTCTTCAATCATATGATTTGACTATTCACTTTTACTGATCATCTAGCCTAGGGGGTGAAGCTTTTACAGCTCGCCATTCATGATAATTTTAAGAGAGTAAGTTTTGTCTTTCAAACTGCCATGGTTTTCCCTGAGTTTGCTGTTGACAAATATGGTGAGCAAGAGTTTTAAAAAAGATTATTAAAACATGCGCAAAGATGTATATCTCAAAAAGACTGAAATCTATGTTATTAGATGTGATGAACATGTTTTTAGCATCTTGGGTTTTCCTCGTAAAGAAAAAGAATTCTTGAATTTGGGATGGAAAACAGGTGGAAATTGAATCCAAATATATTTCATGATTAAGTGAAATTTGTGTTGTTAGAGTGGGTAGAATCCTAGTTCACTTCACGAACGCAGACTCAGAATCTGGAGAAGTTTGACAATTGTTAATTTGATAGATCTTGATTTGAGATTTTGAAGGACAAAAAAATGCAATTGTTTCATTTTGTAGCAAGTGTAATTCATTTTCACAAAATGGCCAAAAGGAGTCACTCGAAATTTGACAGCTCTCCGATCTCAAGAGCTTAAATTCTGCTTGAGCTATGTGTCTAACGAAAATAAAAGTTTCGATTGCTTGGTTACAAATAGCAGAACTCTAATTACTAATGATAATTCAACTTCAATCGCTATTTAAACAACTTTCCGTCAAGCTAGAGGACGGAAATTTTCAGCCGAAACTCTCTGTATAGTATAACAAGTATCCATGGTTTTTCTGATTGCACCAAAAATGATTCATCGCCAGTCAAATCAATTACCATTTAACATTTTGACCATTTTTTTTACATAAACTGACAGACACATCAAAGTATTTACACTAGCGAGCCTACTAATTAAATCAAGGGTTAATCTGGATTTTCCAACGTAAGGAGCGAAGATTTACGAGTTTTTTTCATGCAGAACCTCTCGTTACCGTTGAAGAAATGATGTTGTTACTTATGCCACTTGCCAGTTAGCGAGCCTGCTTGAAATCAAGTGATTTTCTAAGACAGAGAGTGTGTTTGTTCTTTTCAGTGGCGCCATCTATGGCCAAGAACGTCGTGAACACGTGCCCGACGTCCTACCAATCAGGCTATTCCGCCATCAAAGAATGATTAATAACGACCATTACAAGGAAGTAATGACAAAAAGTATTCACGCAGAGTTAAAAAGTTTTCCATTCAAAGATGTAATTTTTTAACTAGAATAATCTCACCATAATTTCAAAAAATGAAGAATTGCTTTGTCGAAAACAATGTGGTTGACTAAGAACGACCTTAAACCTCCTCGGATCTTGATAGATAGAAAATCTAGGGCTATCCCACGAGGAAGCACTCAAAATCACGGATTGCAGAACAAAAAATAACATTCTTTGATTCAAATATGATATTTGAATTTCGAAAACTGTAAAACCTTAGAATCTAGGAAAAAACGAGAAAATTTGATTCTGTAGTCTAAGGGAAGACGTTAAATGTAAAGAACAAAATGTTTTTATATTTCTAATAAATTGCTATTATTCAAAATGTGTTTAATTCAATTCATAAGCTCGCTACTTAAATAAAAATATGATAAGCGTCTTAAAGTGACACGAATTTTCCACTCTCCATACTTTCCCACCCTCTGTAACCAGGGTTACGAAAAATCCTGCATTTTCCCTATGGTAGTACATTTCAGTAACAGGTGGGACAAAGGAAGATTTGCAGATACCATGGTAACGGAAAGTGCGGATGGTGGTAAAGTCGCATAACCTTGACTGTTTTCTCATATAATTTCCTAGTGCTCAATACTTTAAAGACAACCCAATATTTTTGAATTCTTATATTTATTGCAAAACTTTTAAAGCGTTTAAGTAGACTAATATATTTTATATAAATTTTATTAAAATTGTTTTTAAATTGTATAAATGAATAGTGATGAGAATGATTGAATTTTCAAGTTCAAGTGGTTTTTTTAATCTTCCTCCCTTCACATTCTTCTTATGTTTTTTAGTGTTTGGATTTTAATTAATCATGAAATTTAAAAAGATTGCCTTTTTCAAAGTACGCGCGAATGTTCATGTGTACCTTTGTAGTCAATCAAAGCATATTTTATCTTAGAAATATTGTTCCTATCATGCAGCTATGCATCGTCATGTAAGGGGAAGAGAGTTTTTTAAGGTTGTAACAAGGTTTTTTAAGGTTCTTAATCCCTTTTGCGGTGGGTATTAAACTCTTAAGTTCAAAAAAAAAAAAAAACTTGCACATAGAGTATAAAAAAAATGTATGCCTCTTCATTGGTGTTTTCATTTAAAACGTGCTAAAAATGTTTAAATTATTAGTGTTCTTAAAGCTTCTTAAAAATTTTAATCAATTATTTTTTTTATAAGGAAACGTTTTTAAAATAATCTCTAAACTAATTTACCACAAATTTCAAGATATTTTTTCACTGTTTGATACACACCGATTCTAATATACTTATTATATTGCGTAAATAAAAGAAAGAAATTGAAAATTATTATCAGCAGTAATTGGAGGTGTTTTAATATTTAAACAAGCATTAATATTAACATTATCTATTTTTTCAAATTATTCCATCATTTGATAGCGTTAAATATTTTAGTTGCTTCCTGATAATAAAATGGTAATAATAGAGAAAAGCAAAGATTTGTTCTTATTCAGTTTGCAACTAACAAATTTTTAGCTTCGAAGTTGAATAGAGTTAAATAGATTTAATTATTAATGATTTAAATGGGCCATATTAGCTCCCTTTCATATTTGGAATCAGATAAATGCATTTATGTACACTTTAAAATACATAATATTATACATGTATTTTTACATAGCGATGGATACATGCTTTTCATAGTTATACTGATTATGTAGCAGGTTAACTGGTTAATTAAAGCAACCTGATAAATCAAAGAAAAGGAAACATCAGACATTTAAATGATCCAAAGAGTAATATAAAAATTAAATGTATAATTAATTGCGTATAATTAGAGCACCTATGTAGCACGAAAACCCTTAATAGATCTGCAACGAGAGGTAATCAGTTTTTTTTATTGTTCAGCATTTAAAATTCATTTGTGAGGCATTACTGTGTGCTTTAAAAAAAGTAAGTTCGCCTTAACTAATAAAAAATTTTTAATTTATTAATCTTTGACTTTTTACAGTCAATCTATTTAGAAATTTCATTGTTGCCCAGCGTCAGTAAAAAGTTGAAAAAGTAAAAAGGGGTTAAGAATCAATGAAGTGTTCGAAGTTTTGAGTAAAATGGAAGGGTCTACTATGAAACAATGGCAAGCCTTGCAAAATTAGAAATTAATTTGAAAAATATTAAAAAAAAGTTATCCGTAAGACCCTCTACATCGAGATTTTTAAATTAATATTTTCGTGCTTATAACTATACTCTGTAAAAATAAATTTAAAAAAATTCAATGAAATTTCTTTGCCTTTTAAAAATGTTTTTTATATTGATTGTGCAAGTTTAAAAATTGAAGAGCAAACATTTGTGGCTTGTAATGAAATTTCGAAATTAGCTCTAGAAATATTATCTATCACGCTGACGGAACTCATAAGTTAATTTTCTATAAGACTTAACCTTGTAAGTTTCGTTGCAAATATAGAACATGTCATAATTTTACCATGTAGTGGATAACGTTGTTTGAAGTTTGCTTTCTGTGAGTGCTACTTCCTATTTCGTTTTTTTTTCCGAAATAAGCTAAAGTTTTCTTTTGACTTCTGTTTAACATAATACGAATTAAATAAAGTAACTTATCCTCTGTATCCATTGAGTCTGGTAGCAGAAACTCTGCATCACTGCAGATCATTTTTTCTTCCTCCAGATTTTTTAAAAGGCTAAAAAATTGTTGAGAGGAGATGGAGAATTTTTTCTTCTATTCCAAAACTTATTCAATTACTTATTTTTTTGTTAATCTGGATTTATATAAACTGAAGAAATTGAATGATTTTCTAAAATTCCAAAAAAATTTTCCTTAACTAAAATTTTGAAAAAAAATTATACAAATGGCAAAAATAAATTTTTTTTGAAAAATATATATTTTTCAAAATTCTTATTTGGTTACAGACCGCATGTAAGATTAATTTTTAACATAAATTTTTTATCTTCGTTATACACAGATGCAAATTGTGCTGCTATGCACTTGTCAGATTACTTATACACAGATGTAAATATGTAAATTTTGCTGCTATGCACTTAGTCAGATTACTTATATACAGATGTAAATTTTGCTGCTGTTCACTTGTCAGACTAAGCATAGTTTTTACGATAAAAGTCTCCGTCTAACTCTAGTAGGATAACAGAGAAATTTGAATTTATAAAGATAGTGCTGCAGATTGGCTTCGTAATTTCTGCTACCAGGTCTTTGAGTGTATTACCACTAATTATGTGTTCTAAAACGGTAGATTGCTCAAGTTTATTATCAACAAATTGTGTTCGCAGCAATTCTAGAGCTTTAGTTGGGAGCGCATAGGGTAACTAAAGTGAAACTGCAGAGAATCTGTATTTGAGACAATTACAGTAATTCTTTGGAGTTTACAGTCTTAGGAATTAAATTTAAATGTATTCCAACAAATGCGATCAGTTTGTTATAACTATTCTGATATTCAAAGTTGTTTTTTTGATGGCCCTGTTGTCATAGGAAATTACTCCGTTTAGAAAATAAAATACTATTTTTGTGACTGTTGTGGTTTGTAACAGTCATTCATGGCCGTTACGTTAAGATTTTCGCTTCAGCCAGTGTCCTTTATGCTAATTATGAAAATGGCGTGATATGTCGGTATTAAAAGCATATTTTTCAAACATGAAAAACTTTTCTGGTCATAATTTTACAATACTTGAAAAGTTACACGAATTCTGTGTTATTTAAACTCGCAAAACTCTGCTGAAATTGACAACTATTCTGCATGTAAGTGAAAAATAAAGCCGAATTGGCGATTAAAAACAATAAAAACAAATAACTTTCTAACTATAAAATTTTTGTTTATTTTAAAGTACACATAATTTTTTACGGTTAGTTAGTAATGAATAGTGTAAAATTATAGCTTTGTGTCAAACTTAAAGCATACAAACTGTGGTTCTTTGTTTTCTAGGCAAAATTGAGCAGAACTATCATAATACTTACAATTTTGAAATTGAAATCATTGCCGACTTCCCATTTCATCTATTCGCGTTCTCTGTATGGGAGGTTTCTTGACATCATTTTTATGTATAATTCTGTAAGCTTCAATTCAAAACTTGATATTTCCTTCAATTGCAATTTTGAGGTAGGAATGAAAGTGGTAGTTACCGAGTTTTCTTTAAATAATATTTATAAAAACAGTGCAATATCCTAAATAATGTTCTTTAACTGAGGTTTTTCGTTGGATAATTAGCAAAAAAAATAAAATTTTTATCAGAATTCACGTGAATCCCAGTAAATTAGTTGAATTTGTTCTGCGTGTTAGACATGCCTTATCTATAGTAATCAAATTAAACTTAACTAGATGAGTGATGTAAAAAGCTCCTAGAGAAAAAAAAAGATTTAATATAAAGATGTTCGCTTTGTAGTTCCTTTAATTTTACAATTTACTCAAAATATTAAAACTGTGAGACTGGGGAATGGCGCAGGCATCCGTGCTTTTGTATTTTGGTATTAGAACAAGTGAAGTTCTCTCCTCCACATGCAACATAAAATGTAGCTATTTATTTCCTTGTGAAATTCTAAAATCATCGTCGGCAAGCTGCAACGATCAAGTGTTTTTAAAGAAATAATTCTGAATGCTATTTATCAACAAATATTTTTCTTTTTTTTAAATCAGAGGTCATATCTTAGTTTTCTACTTGCTATATTTTTTGTAATTAAAAGCATAAAAGCTACAAAGTTTGCTATGATAAGTGAGTATACTTTGCGACAACATACATTGAGAGTAGCAAAACTTTAAATATTTTATTTTATATTCCAAATGTGCCAATGAATTGATTTATTTTTATATTTATTTGAGACAAGCGTTCTCATTTTTGAAAAGAAATTTAGTAAATATTTATATCAGGGTTGGCAAGTTTTAACCATGGTTTTATCCGTTATGTCAAAACACTTTCTGACTAGTGTCAAAACCCCCGAATTTTGGTGTGAGGATAATTATTCGTTGTTATAAATAAGAAGTATTTGTAAATGTACATGCATATAAAATTACAAGTGATCAGCATTTAATTATGTTCTTGAATTATTTTGACATAAAACTCTGTTTTGACAATTACTTAAATTTTGGTGTAGAATATAAAATTACTAATAAAAATGTCTAAAATTTCAGTTTATCCAATCTGTTTGTTGAATCATTGAAAATATATAGAAAAACAATCGTTTTATAAAAGCAACACTCAGCAATCATTTTATTTATTATGTTTGCAATTAATTTTCATTTACTACCATTTTAACTCCTTCTCCTAAAGCATACGATTACTAAAGAAAGAAAGTTTTGAATATCTTTGTACTTTAAGTTAATTTTTCACTTTAGTATGAATAAAACCGAAATTCGAAACTATTCTTTCCTTTATTGCTGGCTGCCTAGACTGGAATGTCGAACTATTATAATATAATAAAATAACATGTAACTGGGAAATTTATTCTAATAACTGCATTAAATATTGGTAGTAATTTAATTGAAACCTTGAATTGTTCGATTGAAAAAATTATTAACTCATTTAATTAAACATTTATATTTTTGCTAATTATAATTAGTTCAGTAATCGGAGAAAATTCAATGAACCTCTCTGAGAATTCTTAGAGAAAATTCTCAGAGCTTAATATGAGCTAAATTTCTCTTTGAATCAAAATTTCCCCCAAATAAATTTCAGCTTTTTTTAAAAAAAAAACTTTCTCAAAATAGTTTTAGAAAATATAGTTTATATATGAAAAAAAAAATATTTTACACAATTCTTGAATAAACTAGGATATGTATTATAAAATAATAGAGATAAAAGTATATTGAAAAAGTAGTAATTTATCAAATTAAAAAGGTACCATTTTTATTAACTTAAGGAATTCAAGCTAATAAATACAGAAATTAACATATTTTTTTTTTAACAAGAAAAAGTTTTATAAAGCAACGCATTTATAACGCATTTTGTAGGAATTTTTGAGATCAAAAGATTTTCCCTGTCTGCCTGGTTTTTCTCTAAAGCGTCATTTTTACGCGGTCAGCCATATTCTGTTACCATGAATATAATTAATAATAAATATTGAGAAACAATAAAAAAAAATTTAAGTTGAGAAAGGTGATTGATGGCGAACACTTTAATTTTGCTTAATCTAAAAAATATGCTTAAATTGTAGCATAAAAAATTTAAATCACCTATTAAGATTGATGATAAATAACAACTTATAGTTTCTGGCAGTAATATAAACTGAATAGTTATAATATGGGTCTTAAAGTATTAAGAGTACCATTAGAAAAACCAGCAATAGTTTTAATTTTGGCCAAATGTTTGTATGAGATATATACTATATCATAATTATTGTAGTATATAATGCAAGTATTGTGCATGATTTAGTATCTAATAAATTGTCTCCAATGCCATAAAAGAAATTTGACCCAGGTTCTTGACGGACGTCGTCAGTTTTTGACACTTTTCGACTAGTTTTTGACGTGTCTTGTCAAAAACCAGCATTTGAAGTTAAACACCCAATTGTGATTTGTATATACAGGAATAGATTGTATCCTGTTTACTGGATAAAGGATGAATTTGAAGTGCCGAAAATATTTTGTTTATGGAATACTCAAGTATTCCTTGAGTTTTTAAGATATAGTTAGAATACTGTAGGTTTTTATTAATTGAAAATAATTTTTATGTAGCAAACACTATTTTGATGCAGGAAAATTATATATCTATATTTTTCTATCTGAAATGCATTTTATGAAAATGTTAAATATAAATATAAAACGATTGGATATAGAACGATGTTGATATGTTGGATATAAAACGATAAGCAACCCTTTTAACATTACCTTAAACGTTACTAACCTTAGTTTTTATTTAAAAAAAAAGCCGTTTCCTCGAAACATATTTTTCAACGCAACTTTTTTTTTGTTGAGTAAAAGTTTAATTTTTCTTCGACTCGTAAACTAATTTTGTAAAACTTAAACTAATAATTAGTTCAATTCTTTAATGGTAATTATTGCGCATTTTTATAAAATTCATATTATTTTTAATTTTACACTATGGTTTGTAATCTCAATTGGCCAATTTTGTAAAGCTCTTTCAAAACATGAAAGAAAACATTAACTATTTATGAATCTGTTTGGTTTGGTTTTATTTAAAGTAGAAAAATAGGCTTAAAATTGGATCAGAATATCTATCTTAGCTCACTGGTGAGGGGCATGACATGAAGCCCTTCACCACTTGACTGATTTTTGATGTATTTTTAGAGCTACTAAAAGCCAGTCTCATTCTGTTCTAAAATAATGTAAAAATAAAATTCACACGGGGTGTTTTTTGATATGAGTGATGCAGGCTATATTTTTTTCTTCATTGCTTTGGCCAGAGTCGTGAAATTTTATTCTTAAAAGTCTAAACCTCATTCTAAAAAGTCCTGGCAAGCGCATTTGATAATTCCAAGCATCAGACGCGACGATAATTTCGCCGCCAACCTCAAAAATCAGAAACTGCTGAAAGTGGAATCATATAATATATATATATATATATATTCTGCACAACTTCCCATGTTTAAGTCGAAATTTATTTTCTTATCTGGGGAACTAAACTAAGTAGAATAATACAAAATTTACCACAGGAAAATATCGGCCATATCTTAAAACGAAAGAAAAATGTGTCTTCGTTTAAATACAAAGGTATTAAAATTTCCGAAAACAAAATGGCCGGTTGAGTTAAAATCTGTCTAAGTTGTAAAATTTTGAACTTGTAAAATTTTGAGTCCCTAACTAGGCTGTGAATACTCAGAAGCGTATTAGAGAGTTTGATTCAGAATGTTCTAACTTAAAATCTTTTGTTGGTTTAAACTTCTTTAAATGTCCCAGTTTTCAAATTATTTAAACTTATTTCTATCACTTAATTATTTGGTGATTAAGGCGGGAGATTTACTTGTTATTCTAGCTCAGAAACATCCGCTAAATGGGTTTCCCACCATTTTGCTGGGTCGTTTTTCACCGACATGTTAGGCTTAGCAAAGGCCAGTAGCATCCAAAACTTTAGGTAAACGATTGCCCTTGTTTGAAACTAACTCCCTTTTTCCCCGAATAAAGTTTTCATTTGTTTCTAGTACTAATGATAAATTTATTTCATTTATTGTATTTTTAAATAATTTAATATTTCTTGAATTACAGTAATAAGTTTACTTATGAGAACAAAAAATTTAAAAGGTTCATTTCTCCTGAGAGAATCAATAGAAAATTTGTTTTATTGCAGAAGATTATATTGTTTTAGTGATTTAGTTTAATAAAGTTTTTAACCATAGTTTTTATTTCTATGACTCATTGGCTATTTACGACAGTTTACATTTGTTCTTAGCATAACCTTAAGTGTTTTCCTAAAAAAATGTATTAACTTTATTCAGTGCTTGTTAATTGTATAGTAATAAATAAGCTAATTATAATTATTGTAGTAAATTAATGTCATCATAATATCCGTCGCTTTTAAAATCTGATTTTTTTTCCGTCTGCTAAATGCAGTATTATGACAACTCTTGCAGGAAAGAGTATAGATTGTAATTAACTTAATCGTTCTTTTATTCTAGTGAATCAAATCCTGAAATATTTGAAAAGTATTTAAAGGTGCTTTTTTTCATTGGGGAATTGTAAAAATGCTTAATTTTCTTGATATTTTTCTTTACCCTGTCGATTGTCGTCGTTAAAAAAACATGATTTCCGCAATTTTTCCTTTTATATTTATCAGAAACTAATTATTTTATTCTTATGTATAGTCAGTGAAAATACTTTTTGCAGTTTGTTTATTTTATGCTTATAAATAAAGAATATGCATAAAGAATATGCGCAAAGATTATGCAATAGAAAGAAAAATCCCTATTACGAGTATGCTTATCCTAATTCTGTTTTTTTTTAAATTTTTTTAAGAAGTGTTAAAAATTTTAGAGTGCTTAAAAAGTTCTTATTTTCTGTTGAAAAACTTGGTTACGCACCCTAGATTTCAAAAATCATACTTTCAAGATACATTAATTTTAAAAAAACTTAAAAAATTAAAGAGAGAAAAAATTTTCTCTTGTTTTTCAATTGTTAAAAGTAATATTAACTCTTGTTATTGGTTTCCTTTTGTAATAACATAAAAAGTAATATGGTTTTGTTTAACTTAATTTTTTCATGAAGGCTATTGAAGAAATCATTAATTTATAAACAAGACTTTTTAATTACTTAAAAATATTTTTTGTGATTTGTGCTAAATTTAATATTTTTGCTCTTTGAAAAAAAATATTTTCCCAAGTTTGTAGTCGTTTTTCAATGTTTAACGAATTTAAATAAATCCTATCATTGTTCTCCTTTTGGATTTTCCTTATTCATGTTTAAGTTTGGAAAATTTTTGTATTAAATAAATTTTTCTAGCAGCGATTTTATTTTTTATAGTGTAATATTGAATGATTTTTTTAAAAGTGATCAATTGTTTAAAATTAATTTGAAATAAGTAATGTTGCCTAGTTTGAATTGTGTGTTTAGATAAAAATTGTTATTTTAACGCTCGTAAATCTTAAAATATGATTGAAACAAAAAAAATTTTAACAGGAACATCACAAGTTTGCAAAACTTGCAAAATTTTTTATAGTCCAAAAAACGAATACATAGTTATTTTCGGTTAAAATCGACCAAACAAATTTCAAGATTACCAAATGATAGAAAATTTAGATACACAGTTTCATAAAATGGCTAACATGTCTAAAAGATATCGAAGTTATAATACTTGTATTTTTAAAAGAATGATTTTAAAGATGTGGGAGAGATGAAAATTGGAATATGAGTCCATTTATTATTTGAAATCATTAATGATTCATTACAAAAGACAAAAAATCGTCCTTCCCACATAGCACTGATTTTTTTTCTTTCAAATTAATACAACAATGGCCTTTTAGCTTATATTTGAAAATTCTGAATAGAAACAGGGATTATTTTAGGAGCAGTTTAGGTTCGTTAACATACACGTCACAAAATTCTTAAAAATTGTTCACAAATTAATTTTTCGAAAATAGACTCTTCGCAAAAAATTTTTTTTTTTTAAAAAAGCAGAATTAATGTTTTTAACTTATTTTAAAACTAAATCTTAAAAGACATGGTTTTTATTTTTTCTCACAAAAACAGGACCTTTCAAAAAGTTTGAAAAATCCCTGATGAATCCCCTTTAAAATTTGCTTTTCTGTTTTATTTTATGTTTATGTATCATTACGACACCAAAGTAATCTAGAAATATTTTCCCCTCTTTTTTTTGTTGATGGATTTCCCCTATTTTTGAGTGAAACTCTCATTTGTTATCAGGGCCGTCTAGTGTACAATAATTTCTTTAGATGAAATAAAATCTAATAAAACGAACTTCTTACTAATCAGGAATTAATGAAATTAAACTTCGTGAATTAATGAAAAAAATTTAGAGTCAGAAGTGTTTTTATAGCACAGAACATAAATATGCACATTTATGTTCTCATGAGATCTTGTTTATGCCGATAACAAAAGGTCATTATTTGATTCTATTTGGAGTAGTAATCTATAGCTCTGCCATGCAATTATAAAAACGTACTGTCGCTTTTTTTTAGTTAATTGCACGACAATTTAAAAGCTATTTTGAGTTAAGTTAAAAATAGAATCCAGTAATAAAGGTTTTCTTATCTTGTGCATAAATTTAAATTGTTTTAATAATTATTAAAGGAAAAATTAATGTATTTGAATTAATTTTCTTAAGCTATTCCTGTTCATCCTACTCTATTAAAATTTCAATTTTTGCATAAAACTGCTTTTAAATATTTGTATATGATTAAAATTAATATGAGTTGTAAAATTTCGGAATTTTATTTGATTTGATTTTTTGCTATTTTGAAGTGCTGTAAAATCCTAGTAAACTCCATTGTGCGAAATGGTGCTTTATTCTTGTCTCCAAACTGTTGCCAACGACGGAATGACTTATTTACATTGGAGTATAATATTGGCGTAGATAAAAGCATATACAATTGTTACTTGAATACGGAAAATACATAAACTTACAACGAAAAAAAGGCAGTAACCTATAAAAACTGACCAATCACCATATAATTAAATTGCAAACTTTAACATCGCCAATGTCACCAAATCTATCATGCAAAGTTTACTAGGAATAAGCCTTAAGGGAAATCAATTTACTTAAAATATGGAAAACTCTTTTATTCCCTATTTGTTTTTACTAAGATGTGTTACTAGCCCATACTCTAATTGTTTGGCTCAGCATATCCTCCTTTGGATCTTGTGCCATAAAACTTCTACATTCAATCAATCAATCAGCCCATACACTAAATTCGTAAGTAAAAATGAACTGTAGGGAAATCATTGCATGTGATTAAAATTTAAAATTTAATTTCATTTTTATATATTTTCCATTTTTAAGAGCCGTCAAGTTTTACATTTAGTTTTTTTATTGTTGATGATTTAGGGTATATTGGTCAAAAAGGCATAAAAATGCAGCATAAAAATTTTTCAACTTGTTAAAGAATACGTGATTAAAACTAATAAAATGAATGAATAATTTAATAAAACGCTGCAAATAAAACGTTGCTTCTCACTTGCTCAAAAACAATAAATCGCATGAAATTTCTGAATTGAAATTAATTTCAAGAAGTCGTGAAAGAATAAAGGAAAAAGAAGTTTTTTTTTAGATTCTGCATTTAAAAATTATTAATTTCAAAGCAAAGTTATAACAAAAAAATATTAAGAGTTAGAATTGAGTTATAAATATGCTCATTAGTTTGCGTGGAACTTATTAAACAGAGTAAAACAATATAAATACTAAAATTTGTAAAAAATAATAATAAAAAAAAGCATATCTAATTTTCCTTTATAAATGCGCAGTAAAAGTTCGAGAGTTAATTTGCTTGTGCCATGTAAAACGTTCGGTCTGCTCCATTTAAAAATTATATACACTATTATAAAATTATTACTTATTTATAAAAAGCTTTGGAACTTATCAATTTGTTTAAAACAATTTACTCACAACGATTTTTTCTTAAACTTTTGGGTACATAAAATTCAACTGCTCTAAATAAAGTTGTATTAAAAATTATGGGAAGAAACTAGCAATTTATTTTGGAAACTTATCGACAACAACTGATTTTCTGAAATATTTTTAATAAAGAATTATAAATTTTAATATTAGTAATTATTTCTTGTTTAGTGATATTTTTTTATCACCAAAATTTGGTGATATTTTAATTTTAAAAACCAAAAAGGCTCAGTAAGAAAACTCGCTGTACTACATGCATAGTATGTTGAAAATATTTATTTGTTATGAGATAATAATTAATAAGATTAAGTCACTAATAATTAATTTTGAAAAAAAAATCTAGTTTTGAAAAGTGAAAAATTCTATCAACAGGACTTTTCAACGTAATGTATACGTATAGAAAAGGAAATTGCCTTGATAATTTCTATTACTTATGAAGAAAAACAAATGGAAATAATATACAATTAAATTTGAAAATGTGAAAACTACTTTTCAGTATGAAAGAAAACAAAAAATTCAGCTTCCAGCAAATTTATTTAAATTCTTGTGAAGAATAAGAGAGAATACAATATAAAACGCAAAATGTAATAATTCAAATAGTTTCGACTGCAAAATCACTCTCATACAATTTTAAAATCACAATATGAACACTTGAATTTACAAGATTTCGGAAATTGTCGTTTTTCTTTGGATTCTCTTCACGCAAGGTTACATTTGGCGATAAAAATGTCAAATTTTTATATCTTTACTGTTGTAATTTAGCAGCGAATTTTCAGGCTATGGGCTTTCTATCAGAATACCTGTAAAATTCTAAGATTTTAGCTTGTGAGTTTTTCCTTATGAGTTGAATAACAAAAAACGCAAATTTTTCTGGAAAACAAATTTTCTATAGTTTTGGAAACAAAGAAAAAAAATTATATTAGTTCTCAAGTGCATGAATATTTTAGTAAGCTTTTCTCAAAAATCATTTTCTGCCACAGTGTTATTTATTCTTGGGTGGAAATAAGGTAGCGCGGTTTTTTTTGGGGTATATATTTAGTAAGAAAAATACCAAAATATAAACGTGAAGAAATAATTTTTTTTTTTGGATCACTCAGAAAATGTACAAAAATTCCTCTTAGTTAATAAAAGTTATAAATTATATGTTCCAGGCTTATAAAAGGTTTTAAACACAAATTTGTTTGGTTTTATTTAGATTGAAATTATAGGGTATAATTCCAGGTAGAATGATTTAAAATAACTAATATGTAGAACCCATTGGTGTTTCGAACAATACTCTCTTTTATTTTGAAAAGAATAGATGGATGTGATTAAATGTACAAAAATGCCTCTTAGAAAATTAAAGCGTAAAATATATGTTCCAGGCTGATAAAAGTTTTTAAATACCAATTTATTTGGTTTTATTAAGATTGAAATTATAGGGTTTGATTACAGGTAGAATTATTGAAAGGAACTGATAATTTATAGAACCCATTGATGTTAGTCTTTTATTTTAAAAATAATGGATAAATGTGATAAATGAACGAAATTCTTTCCTTCTAATTGTAAATTATAATTTTGAAAAAATTTATTAGGCATTATTTTTTTATAGTAGCTAAAAACTCAGTTATCAAATGTTATCATGCAGTTGAACACACAGAAAAGTTTTCTTATGCTATTAATTACAAAACTTTACTTTTTAGAGGTTCTATCTCATTTTGTTTCTATGAACTTGTCATTGGGTTTCCATGAGCAAGCGCCTACGGGAAAATGTATACTTTTATTATTAATTAATCTTAATTGTTATTAACTTAATTTTACAAATCTTAATACAATAATTGTTTATTTTGGTTAGTAATTTGTTTTAAATTAAAATATTCATAATCAATGTTTGAATAATATTGAAAAATTTTCAAAATTTTTTTAATTGATTCAAAATTATTATCTTTTTTCAAATTTCTTTTAAAACTTCATGAATATAGCATTTTCAAGAAGCATTCGAAATAAATTACAAATTTTTTAATATGCAAATATTGTTATCGTTCTCTTTTGATATAACAAATAGTTTTGAGTAAAAATATTCGAATAAAATTTACAAGAAATACAATAATATAGTAATAACATAATAATATAGTAATAATAACATAATAATATAGTAATAATAACATAATAATATAGTAATAATAACATAATAATATAGTAATAATAACATAATAATATTGTCACAATAATATAGTAATAATAGCATAATAATATAGTAATAATAACATAATAGCATTCTTTTATTTATCATTTCAAAATAGCAACGTACAACAAAAAATTTAAGCAATTGTAATTAAATTAAAATATAGTTCTTCCTCAATTATTCACTCTTGTAGACAAGTGATAAAAAATGTAACAGTTTTACAAATAATAAAAAAATTTTTTTTAGTGTTGGTGACTTGAGTGTGTTCAAATTGTTTCGGCATAACACGTGACCTGTGTTGTAACAATATTCTAATTGTTAAGAAACACAAGAAAAAAAAATGTTTGGCAAATTGAATTGCACTTGTTTAAAGCAGGTTTCAAATGTTGTCAATACACTTTAATTTATTATATACTTATGTAAACTATTAATGATTGTTTTTAATTAAATATTGTAATGGTTTTTTTGACTTCCTCGATTTGCGTTATTAGTTTTTTAGGAAATTTACAAACAATTTTAAAAAAGATTAAAATCAATTTATTTTTAATGGATAAACATGTTTTCATCACTATACTTTTCCTAAAATTTTTAAGTGGCTTAGTTGCTTTTGTTAATTGACTTGACAAATTGTTATAATCAAAATACAGTATTATTTTAAGAAGCTTTTATATTTAAATGATTTTCTTATTCAATATTTTTCAAGACTATGAATAAGCAGCCATGAGTTTAAAACGAGAATATAAAAAAAAATCATATACTGTTGAGCAGTGTTTGCAAGATTCGTGCGTATTTTTATTCTCATTTGAAACAATGGTCATTTCAAGCATAAAGCAAATGTCTTCCCATATTTAAACTGGTCATTATGTGTATTTCTGCGATTTCATTTAATGAAACAAAGGCGAATTTACTCTTCATACTCATTAGTTTTACAATATTGAGAATCTCGTCCTTAGCCGTGATTTAGTTATTACCTCAACTGAATTCACATTTTTAAATTAATTATAAAACAACTTTTTTTTTTAGTGTCAATGAGCTTGGAACTAATAGTTAGTAGGAAGCTTACTAATACAATTACCGATAGCACTAGTATATGTTTCATATATTCTATATTATAAATTTTAAAAACTCGTCAAATTGAATACTTTTGTCAGTAACATAATGCATATTGCATAGTTCATATTATGCATATTGCTTAGTTCATGTAATGCAAGTATCTGCTACTCGTGATCAAAAATGACATTCTTACTATCTGGCTTATTTGGGCTGTTACTAATCAATTATTTTTTTACTCTAACAATTTCCGTGTACCAGAACATTGTAAAAGTCATGTTTACAATAACATTTGACCCTGTTATATGATATTTATTACATAGCCGTGTGTAGTAATTAGATATGCACTAAAATTTAAATTTTTAAAATTACTGTTATTGCTTTGCGTTGCACATTCCAAAATTATATCTGTAAATTACAAGATGTTGACGCCGAAAATTGCAATTTATTTATTTTAAAAACATTTTAGCCAAAAGCAAACTTTAATTATTATTTTTATATTATAAATCTCTCGACATCAAACAAATGTTGCAGTCAATATTAAAATTGACAATTTTGTAAATATATTCTTAAGAATTTGTAAACTTCAGAAATTTTTTTATTAAAGTTGTGCAGATTTCTAATTCAGGCTCAGATTACTAGAATTGTTCCCCTCTTGAATTAAAACATTAAGTTTTAAGTAGTTTTTTAGTAATCCTCTTAATTTCTTTTATCGTATTTTAGACATTTAATGAATTTCCGAGTAATTGAAATTTATTTTACTTGTGAAATCATTAACTTTATATTACAAAATAGGTAGGCAATTCTTTTCCTATTCCATTAAAAAACTTTTATCTGTAAAAAAATGTTTAAGAATTTTTATCGAAACTAATGCAAAAGCAAAAAAATTTAAATTAAATAACATTTATAATGTAATATTACAATACCTATATTTTACAAAAGTCATATTTCAGTACAAATGTTTAAAATGTTTATTTCTTTTTACTAAAAGTTAAAAAAATTAGCGCATTCATCGCGTGTGTGTAAATGAAAGATAAAGCACACCCCATCAAATAGTAATAAAAAAAATAGTAAAGAAATTTAAAAAACTTTAATTCAAGTAAAACATACAACTCAATTTTTTATTCATTTCATTCTATTAGTAGTGCACTAGTAAGTGAGTCTTGGTCTGACGGAGACTTCCTTCAAAATACGTGTGGCGCTTAACGTGTTGAAAAAGAATAAAGCTTTAAAGATAGAAATTTTTAAATCGATAGATGTATATACAGTACCTTCATGAGATGCTTAATATTTGTCTGCATTTTTTATGAACTCTCTTTATAGGTGAATTAATTTTCAAATAATTCATCTTTATCAAGTAATGTAAATTTATTTTGGTGAATTACTAAAATAAAGAATGTGTATTCTTGTGCTCAAAAATCGAATACTTATTGGAGCTTGGATATTCTCTAAAAGTAAACTGTTTCTAAAATGTTAATAAATGTTTATAAGTTCCTTAAGTTATAATACTCAAGCGCTGACAAAGTATGCTGAGAGTTCCAAAATTTTAAAGATAATAAAATACCTCAGGTATGAATGATTAAAGTTTTTTCTATGAATTCTATGAAGTAAGTCGATTATTCTAAATTAAGTCTTAATGTCTTCTATCTAGTCATAATAAGTAGAAATACTAAAAAGAAATTATTTAAAAACAAATAAATAAAAATAAAGACATAGAAAAAAATAAAATGAAGGAAAAATGAACAAATGAAGAAATTTTAATTTCTGGAGCTAGTGAAGGGCATTAGTTTGTCTTCCTATACTTTGTATTGATCTTCAAGTATATATTCAAGTATTTTTTTTAAGTAAATTAGATTATTTTACTTTTTTATCTCTTTAAACAATAAATTCTATCGAAAAATTATTGAACTTACATTTTACCACGATTCTTGAGCACAAATATCTGATGTATAACTGTGTACAGATGCAATTTGGAGGAAATATATATTTGAGTTTTTATAATTTAAATCATTAAAAATATTGTTCCTGTTCTCTCATATTATGATTGGAATAAACTTGTGATTTTATTTGGAAGATTGAGAGCCCCCTTCCCTTTACGAACATAACGTCAAAGACTTCATATAAGCACTTAATTTTTTCGTGACAAAAGCATATCTTGTTGAATAAAAAAAAAACCCTGCAGTTTATAATTTGATAACAAGTTAGTGCGCAATATAAGATATAGTGCACGCAACGCTTTCAACAAGACTGACTGTGGATGTAGCATTGTCTTGAACTGGTGAAAGAAAACAAAAATGCTCCAAAACTGTATTTTTGCTTGCTTTAAATCTGGTGATTCAAAAAAAATTAGAACCCTAACTAGATTTTTGAGCTATTGATATGAATATGTGCACGCAACACTCCCAATGAGTCTTGGATGAAGCATGCTGCAGAATGTGGTGAATGAAAAAAAAAAGCCTCGACACCACATTTTGGAACTATTGACATAGGAGTTAATGCACGCAACACTTCTCCTAAGACTGACTGTGGAAAAGGAATCGCTCTAAATCTGGTAAATGAAAAAAAAAATCAGAACCCAAACTAGATTTTTGAGCTATTGATATGACTTTGTGCACGCAACACTTCCAATGAGTCTTGGATGAAGCTTGCTGCAGAATGTGGTGAATGAAAAAAAAAGGCCTCGACACCACATTTTGGAACTATTAACACATGAGTTAATGCACGCAACACTTCTCCTAAGACTGACTGTGGAAAAGGAATCGCTCTAAATCTGGTAAATGAAAAAAAAAAAAATCAGAACCAAAACTAGATTTTTGAGCTATTGATATGACTTTGTGCACGCAACACTTCCAATGAATCTTGGATGAAGCATGCTGCAGAATGTGGTGAATGAAAAAAAAAGTCTGGACGCCACATTTTGGATCTAGAGACACAGGAGTTAATGCACATAGCACTTCTCCTAAGACTGACTGTGGAAGAGGAATCGCTCGAAATCTGGTGAATGAAAAAAAAAATCAGAACCCAAACTAGATTTTTGAGCCATTGATATGAATTAGTGCACGCAACACTTCCAATGAGTCTTGTTTGAAGCATACTGCAGAATGTGGTGAATGAAAAAAAAAGCCTCGACACCACATTTTGGAACTATTGACACAGGTGTTAATGCACGCAACATTTCTCCTAAAACTGACTGTGGAAAAGGAATCGCTCTAAATCTGGTGAATGAAAAAAAATCAGAACACAAACTAGATATTTGAGCTATTGATATGAATTAGTGCACGAAACACTTCCAATGAGTCTTGGATGAAGCATGCTGCAGGATGTGGTGAATGACAAAAAAAAAGCCTCGACACCACATTTTGGAACTATTGACACAGGTGTTAATATATGCAACACTTCTCCTAAGACTGACTGTGGAAAAAGGAATCGCTCTAAATCTGGTAAATGAAAAAAAAAATCAGAACCCAAACTAGATTTTTGAGCTATTGATATGAATTAGTGCACGCAACACTTCCAATGAGTCTTGGATGAAGCATGCTGCAGAATGTGGTGAATGAAAAAAAAAAGCCTCGACACCACATTTTGGAACTATTGACACAGGAGTTAATGCATGCAACACTTCTCCTAAGACTGGCTGTGGAAAAGGATTCACTCTAAATCTGGTAAATGAAAAAAAAATCAGAACCCAAACTAGATTTTTGAGCTATTGATATGACTTTGTGCACGCAATACTTCCAATGAGTCTTGGATGAAGCATGCTGCAGAATGTGGTGAATGAAAAAAAAAGTCTGGACGCCACATTTTGGAACTATTGACGCAGGAGTTAATGCGCATAGCACTTCTCCTAAGACTGACTGTGGAAGAGGAATCGCTCTAAATCTGGTGAATGAAAAAAAAAATCAGAACCCAAACTAGATTTTTGAGCCATTGATATGAATTAGTGCACGCAACACTTCCAATGAGTCTAGTTTGAAGCATGCTGCAGAATGTGGTGAATGAAAAAAAAAAGCCTCGACACCACATTTTGGAACTATTGACACAGGTGTTAATATATGCAACACTTCTCCTAAGACTGACTGTGGTAAAGGAATCGCTCTAAATCTGGTAAATGAAAAAAAAAATCAGAACCCAAACAAGATTTTTGAGCTATTGATATGAATTAGTGCACGAAACACTTCCAATGAGCCTTGGATGAAGCATGCTGCAGGATGTGGTGAATAAAAAAAAAAACCTCGACACCACATTTTGGAACTATTGACACTGGTGTTAATATATGCAACACTTCTCCTAAGACTGACTGTGGAAAAAGGAATCGCTCTAAATCTGGTAAATGAAAAAAAAATCAGAACCCAAACTAGATTTTTGAGCTATTAATATGAATTAGTGCACGCAACACTTCCAATGAGTCTTGGATGAAGCATGCAGCAGAATGTGGTGAATGAAAGAAAAAAAGCCTCGACACCACATTTTGGAACTATTGACACAGGAGTTAATGCATGCAACACTTCTCCTGAGACTGACTGTGGAAAAGGATTCACTCTAAATCTGGTAAATGAAAAAAAAAATCAGAACCCAAACTAGATTTTTGAGCTATTGATATGACTTTGCGCACGCAATACTTCCAAATAGTCTTGGATGAAGCATGCTGCAGAATGTGGTGAATGAAAAAAAAAAAGTCTGGACGCCACATTTTGGAACTATTGACGCAGGAGTTAATGCGCATAGCACTTCTCCTAAGACTGACTGTGGAAGAGGAATCGCTCTAAATCTGGTGAATGAAAAAAAAAATCAGAACCCAAACTAGATATTTGAGCCATTGATATGAATTAGTGCACGCAACACTTCCAATGAGTCTAGTTTGAAGCATGCTGCAGAATGTGGTGAATGAAAAAAAAAAGCCTCGACACCACATTTTGGAACTATTGACACAGGTGTTAATGCACGCAACACTTCTCCTAAAACTGACTGTGGAAAAGGAATCGCTCTAAATCTGGTGAATGAAAAAAAATCAGAACACAAACTAGATATTTGAGCTATTGATATGAATTAGTGCACGCAACACTTCCAATGAGTCTTGGATGAAGCATGCTGCAGAATGTGGTGAATGAAAAAAAAAAGTCTGGACGCCACATTTTGGAACTATTGACGCAGGAGTTAATGCGCATAGCACTTCTCCTAAGACTGACTGTGGAAGAGGAATCGCTCTAAATCTGGTGAATGAAAAAAAAAATCAGAACCCAAACAAGATTTTTGAGCTATTGATATGAATTAGTGCACGAAACACTTCCAATGAGTCTTGGATGAAGCATGCTGCAGGATGTGGTGAATGAAAAAAAAAAAGCATCGACACCACATTTTGGAACTATTGACACAGGTGTTAATATATGCAACACTTCTCCTAAGACTGACTGTGGAAAAAGGAATCGCTCTAAATCTGGTAAATGAAAAAAATATCAGAACCCAAACTAGATTTTTGAGCTATTGATATGAATTAGTGCACGCAACACTTCCAATGAGTCTTGGATGAAGCATGCTGCAGAATGTGGTGAATGAAAAAAAAAAGCCTCGACACCACATTTTGGAACTATTGACACAGGAGTTAATGCATGCAACACTTCCCCTAAGACTGACTGTGGAAAAGGATTCACTCTAAATCTGGTAAATGAAAAAAAAAATCAGAACCCAAACTAGATTTTTGAGCTATTGATATGACTTTGTGCACGCAATACTTCCAATGAGTCTTGGATGAAGCATGCTGCAGAATGTGGTGAATGAAAAAAAAAGTCTGGACGCCACATTTTGGAACTATTGACGCAGGAGTTAATGCGCATAGCACTTCTCCTAAGACTGACTGTGGAAGAGGAATCGCTCTAAATCTGGTGAATGAAAAAAAAATCAGAACCCAAACTAGATTTTTGAGCCATTGATATGAATTAGTGCACGCAACACTTCCAATGAGTCTTGTTTGAAGCATGCTGCAGAATGTGGTGAATGAAAAAAAAAGCCTCGACACCACATTTTGGAACTATTGACACAGGTGTTAATGCACGCAACACTTCTCCTAAAACTGACTGTGGAAAAGGAATCGCTCTAAATCTGGTGAATGAAAAAAAATCAGAACACAAACTAGATATTTGAGCTATTGATATGAATTAGTGCACGCAACACTTCCAATGAGTCTTGGATGAAGCATGCTGCGGGATGTGGTGAATGAAAAAAAAGCCTCGACACCACATTTTGGATCTATTGACACAGGTGTTAATATATGCAACACTTCTCCTAAGACTGACTGTGGAAAAGGAATCGCTCTAAATCTGGTAAATGAAAAAAAAAATCAGAACCCAAACAAGATTTTTGAGCTATTGATATGAATTAGTGCACGAAACACTTCCAATGAGTCTTGGATGAAGCATGCTGCAGGATGTGGTGAATGAAAAAAAAAAGCCTCGACACCACATTTTGGAACTATTGACACAGGTGTTAATATATGCAACACTTCTCCTAAGACTGACTGTGGAAAAAGGAATCGCTCTAAATCTGGTAAATGAAAAAAAAAACAGAACCCAAACTAGATTTTTGAGCTATTGATATGAATTAGTGCACGCAACACTTCCAATGAGTCTTGGATGAAGCATGCTGCAGAATGTGGTGAATGAAAAAAAAAAAGCCTCGACACCACATTTTGGAACTATTGACACAGGAGTTAATGCATGCAACACTTCTCCTGAGACTGACTGTGGAAAAGGATTCACTCTAAATCTGGTAAATGAAAAAAAAATCAGAACCCAAACTAGATTTTTGAGCTATTGATATGACTTTGTGCACGCAATACTTCCAATGAGTCTTGGATGAAGCATGCTGCAGAATGTGGTGAATGAAAAAAAAAAGTCTGAACGCCACATTTTGGAACTATTGACGCAGGAGTTAATGCGCATAGCACTTCTCCTAAGACTGACTGTGGAAGAGGAATCGCTCTAAATCTGGTGAATGAAAAAAAAATCAGAACCCAAACTAGATTTTTGAGCCATTGATATGAATTAGTGCACGCAACACTTCCAATGAGTCTAGTTTGAAGCATGCTGCAGAATGTGGTGAATGAAAAAAAAAAGCCTCGACACCACATTTTGGAACTATTGACACAGGTGTTAATATATGCAACACTTCTCCTAAGACTGACTGTGGAAAAGGAATCGCTCTAAATCTGGTAAATGAAAAAAAAATCAGAACCCAAACAAGATTTTTGAGCTATTGATATGAATTAGTGCACGAAACACTTCCAATGAGCCTTGGATGAAGCATGCTGCAGGATGTGGTGAATGAAAAAAAAAAGCCTCGACACCACATTTTGGAACTATTGACACTGGTGTTAATATATGCAACACTTCTCCTAAGACTGACTGTGGAAAAAGGAATCGCTCTAAATCTGGTAAATGAAAAAAAAAATCAGAACCCAAACTAGATTTTTGAGCTATTGATATGAATTAGTGCACGCAACACTTCCAATGAGTCTTGGATGAAGCATGCTGCAGAATGTGGTGAATGAAAAAAAAAAGCCTCGACACCACATTTTGGAACTATTGACACAGGAGTTAATGCATGCAACACTTCTCCTGAGACTGACTGTGGAAAAGGATTCACTCTAAATCTGGTAAATGAAAAAAAAAATCAGAACCCAAACTAGATTTTTGAGCTATTGATATGACTTTGTGCACGCAATACTTCCAAATAGTCTTGGATGAAGCATGCTGCAGAATGTGGTGAATGAAAAAAAAAAAGTCTGGACGCCACATTTTGGAACTATTGACGCAGGAGTTAATGCGCATAGCACTTCTCCTAAGACTGACTGTGGAAGAGGAATCGCTCTAAATCTGGTGAATGAAAAAAAAATCAGAACCCAAACTAGATATTTGAGCCATTGATATGAATTAGTGCACGCAACACTTCCAATGAGTCTAGTTTGAAGCATGCTGCAGAATGTGGTGAATGAAAAAAAAAAGCCTCGACACCACATTTTGGAACTATTGACACAGGTGTTAATATATGCAACACTTCTCCTAAGACTGACTGTGGAAAAGGAATCGCTCTAAATCTGGTAAATGAAAAAAAAAATCAGAACCCAAACAAGATTTTTGAGCTATTGATATGAATTAATGCACGAAACACTTCCATTGAGTCTTGGATGAAGCATGCTGCAGGATGTGGTGAATGAAAAAAAAAAGCCTCGACACCACATTTTGGAACTATTGACACAGGTGTTAATGCACGCAACACTTCTCCTAAAACTGACTGTGGAAAAGGAATCGCTCTAAATCTGGTGAATGAAAAAAAATCAGAACACAAACTAGATATTTGAGCTATTGATATGAATTAGTGCACGCAACACTTCCAATGAGTCTTGGATGAAGCATGCTGCAGGATGTGGTGAATGAAAAAAAAAAGCCTCGACACCACATTTTGGAACTATTGACACAGGTGTTAATATATGCAACACTTCTCCTAAGACTGACTGTGGAAAAGGAATCGCTCTAAATCTGGTAAATGAAAAAAAAATCAGAACCCAAACAAGATTTTTGAGCTATTGATATGAATTAATGCACGAAACACTTCCAATGAGTCTTGGATGAAGCATGCTGCAGGATGTGGTGAATGAAAAAAAAAAGCCTCGACACCACATTTTGGAACTATTGACACAGGTGTTAATATATGCAACACTTCTCTTAAGACGGACTGTGGAAAAGGAATCGCTCTAAATCTGGTAAATGAAAAAAAAATCAGAACCCAAACTAGATTTTTGAGCTATTGATATGACTTTGTGCACGCAATACTTCCAATGAGTCTTGGATGAAGCATGCTGCAGAATGTGGTGAATGAAAAAAAAAAGTCTGAACGCCACATTTTGGAACTATTGACGCAGGAGTTAATGCGCATAGCACTTCTCCTAAGACTGACTGTGGAAGAGGAATCGCTCTAAATCTGGTGAATGAAAAAAAAATCAGAACCCAAACTAGATTTTTGAGCCATTGATATGAATTAGTGCACGCAACACTTCCAATGAGTCTAGTTTGAAGCATGCTGCAGAATGTGGTGAATGAAAAAAAAAAGCCTCGACACCACATTTTGGAACTATTGACACAGGTGTTAATATATGCAACACTTCTCCTAAGACTGACTGTGGAAAAGGAATCGCTCTAAATCTGGTAAATGAAAAAAAAATCAGAACCCAAACAAGATTTTTGAGCTATTGATATGAATTAGTGCACGAAACACTTCCAATGAGCCTTGGATGAAGCATGCTGCAGGATGTGGTGAATGAAAAAAAAAAGCCTCGACACCACATTTTGGAACTATTGACACTGGTGTTAATATATGCAACACTTCTCCTAAGACTGACTGTGGAAAAAGGAATCGCTCTAAATCTGGTAAATGAAAAAAAAATCAGAACCCAAACTAGATTTTTGAGCTATTGATATGAATTAGTGCACGCAACACTTCCAATGAGTCTTGGATGAAGCATGCTGCAGAATGTGGTGAATGAAAAAAAAAAGCCTCGACACCACATTTTGGAACTATTGACACAGGAGTTAATGCATGCAACACTTCTCCTGAGACTGACTGTGGAAAAGGATTCACTCTAAATCTGGTAAATGAAAAAAAAAATCAGAACCCAAACTAGATTTTTGAGCTATTGATATGACTTTGTGCACGCAATACTTCCAAATAGTCTTGGATGAAGCATGCTGCAGAATGTGGTGAATGAAAAAAAAAAAGTCTGGACGCCACATTTTGGAACTATTGACGCAGGAGTTAATGCGCATAGCACTTCTCCTAAGACTGACTGTGGAAGAGGAATCGCTCTAAATCTGGTGAATGAAAAAAAAATCAGAACCCAAACTAGATATTTGAGCCATTGATATGAATTAGTGCACGCAACACTTCCAATGAGTCTAGTTTGAAGCATGCTGCAGAATGTGGTGAATGAAAAAAAAAAGCCTCGACACCACATTTTGGAACTATTGACACAGGTGTTAATATATGCAACACTTCTCCTAAGACTGACTGTGGAAAAGGAATCGCTCTAAATCTGGTAAATGAAAAAAAAAATCAGAACCCAAACAAGATTTTTGAGCTATTGATATGAATTAATGCACGAAACACTTCCATTGAGTCTTGGATGAAGCATGCTGCAGGATGTGGTGAATGAAAAAAAAAAGCCTCGACACCACATTTTGGAACTATTGACACAGGTGTTAATGCACGCAACACTTCTCCTAAAACTGACTGTGGAAAAGGAATCGCTCTAAATCTGGTGAATGAAAAAAAATCAGAACACAAACTAGATATTTGAGCTATTGATATGAATTAGTGCACGCAACACTTCCAATGAGTCTTGGATGAAGCATGCTGCAGGATGTGGTGAATGAAAAAAAAAAGCCTCGACACCACATTTTGGAACTATTGACACAGGTGTTAATATATGCAACACTTCTCCTAAGACTGACTGTGGAAAAGGAATCGCTCTAAATCTGGTAAATGAAAAAAAAATCAGAACCCAAACAAGATTTTTGAGCTATTGATATGAATTAATGCACGAAACACTTCCAATGAGTCTTGGATGAAGCATGCTGCAGGATGTGGTGAATGAAAAAAAAAAGCCTCGACACCACATTTTGGAACTATTGACACAGGTGTTAATATATGCAACACTTCTCTTAAGACGGACTGTGGAAAAGGAATCGCTCTAAATCTGGTAAATGAAAAAAAAATCAGAACCCAAACTAGATTTTTGAGCTACTGATATGACTTTGTGCACGCAATACTTCCAATGAGTCTTGGATGAAGCATGCTGCAGAATGTGGTGAATGAAAAAAAAAAGTCTGGACTCCACATTTTGGAACTATTGACGCAGGAGTTAATGCACATAGCACTTCTCCTAAGACTGACTGTGGAAGAGGAATCGCTCTAAATCTGGTAAATGAAAAAAAAATCAGAACCCAAACTAGATTTTTGAGCCATTGATATGAATTAGTGCACGCAACACTTCCAATGAGTCTTTTTGAAGCATGCTGCAGAATTTGGTGAATGAAAAAAAAAGCCTCGACACCACATTTTGGAACTATTGACACAGGTGTTAATGCTCGCAACACTTCTCCTAAAACTGACTGTGGAAAAGGAATCACTCTAAATCTGGTGAATGAAAAAAAATCAGAACACAAACTAGATATTTGAGCTATTGATATGAATTAGTGCACGAAACACTTCCTATGAGTCTTGGATGAAGCATGCTGCAGGATGTGGTGAATGAAAAAAAAAGACTCGACACCACATTTTGGAACTATTGACACAGGAGTTAATGCACGCAACACTTCTCCTAAGACTGACTGTGGAAAAGGAATCGCTCTAAATCTGGTAAATGAAAAAAAAATCAGAACCCAAACTAGATTTTTGAGCTATTGATATGATTTTGTGCACGCAATACTTCCAATGAGTCTTGGATGAAGCATGCTGCAGAATGTGGTGAATGAAAAAAAAAAGTCTGGACGCCACATTTTGGAACTATTGACGCAGGAGTTAATGCGCATAGCACTTCTCCTAAGACTGACTGTGGAAGAGGAATCGCTCTAAATCTGGTGAATGAAAAAAAAATCAGAACCCAAACTAGATTTTTGAGCCATTGATATGAATTAGTGCACGCAACACTTCCAATGAGTCTAGTTTGAAGCATGCTGCAGAATGTGGTGAATGAAAAAAAAAAGCCTCGACACCACATTTTGGAACTATTGACACAGGTGTTAATGCACGCAACACTTCTCCTAAAACTGACTGTGAAAAAGGAATCGCTCTAAATCTGGTAAATGAAAAAAAAATCAGAACCCAAACTAGATTTTTGAGCTATTGATATGAATTAGTGCACGCAACACTTCCAATGAGTCTTGGATGAAGCATGCTGCAGAATGTGGTGAATGAAAAAAAAAGCCTCGACACCACATTTTGGAACTATTGACACAGGAGTTAATGCATGCAACACTTCTCCTAAGACTGACTGTGGAAAAGGATTCACTCTAAATCTGGTAAATGAAAAAAAAAATCAGAACCCAAACTAGATTTTTGAGCTATTGATATGACTTTGTGCACGCAATACTTCCAATGAGTCTTGGATGAAGCATGCTGCAGAATGTGGTGAATGAAAAAAAAAGTCTGGACGCCACATTTTGGAACTATTGACACAGGTGTTAATGCACGCAACACTTCTCCTAAAACTGACTGTGGAAAAGGAATCGCTCTAAATCTGGTGAATGAAAAAAAATCAGAACACAAACTAGATATTTGAGCTATTGATATGAATTAGTGCACGCAACACTTCCAATGGGTCTTGGATGAAGCATGCTGTAGGATGTGGTGAATGAAAAAAAAAAGCCTCGACACCACATTTTGGAACTATTGACACAGGTGTTAATGCACGCAACACTTCTCCTAAAACTGACTGTGGAAAAGGAATCGCTCTAAATCTGGTGAATGAAAAAAAATCAGAACACAAACTAGATATTTGAGCTATTGATATGAATTAGTGCACGCAACACTTCCAATGAGTCTTGGATGAAGCATGCTGCGGGATGTGGTGAATGAAAAAAAAGCCTCGACACCACATTTTGGATCTATTGACACAGGTGTTAATATATGCAACACTTCTCCTAAGACTGACTGTGGAAAAGGAATCGCTCTAAATCTGGTAAATGAAAAAAAAAATCAGAACCCAAACAAGATTTTTGAGCTATTGATATGAATTAGTGCACGAAACACTTCCAATGAGTCTTGGATGAAGCATGCTGCAGGATGTGGTGAATGAAAAAAAAAAAGCCTCGACACCACATTTTGGAACTATTGACACAGGTGTTAATATATGCAACACTTCTCCTAAGACTGACTGTGGAAAAAGGAATCGCTCTAAATCTGGTAAATGAAAAAAAAAATCAGAACCCAAACTAGATTTTTGAGCTATTGATATGAATTAGTGCACGCAACACTTCCAATGAGTCTTGGATGAAGCATGCTGCAGAATGTGGTGAATGAAAAAAAAAAAGCCTCGACACCACATTTTGGAACTATTGACACAGGAGTTAATGCATGCAACACTTCTCCTAAGACTGACTGTGGAAAAGGATTCACTCTAAATCTGGTAAATGAAAAAAAAATCAGAACCCAAACTAGATTTTTGAGCTATTGATATGACTTTGTGCACGCAATACTTCCAATGAGTCTTGGATGAAGCATGCTGCAGAATGTGGTGAATGAAAAAAAAAAGTCTGAACGCCACATTTTGGAACTATTGACGCAGGAGTTAATGCGCATAGCACTTCTCCTAAGACTGACTGTGGAAGAGGAATCGCTCTAAATCTAGTGAATGAAAAAAAAAATCAGAACCCAAACTAGATTTTTGAGCCATTGATATGAATTAGTGCACGCAACACTTCCAATGAGTCTAGTTTGAAGCATGCTGCAGAATGTGGTGAATGAAAAAAAAAAGCCTCGACACCACATTTTGGAACTATTGACACAGGTGTTAATATATGCAACACTTCTCCTAAGACTGACTGTGGTAAAGGAATCGCTCTAAATCTGGTAAATGAAAAAAAAAATCAGAACCCAAACAAGATTTTTGAGCTATTGATATGAATTAGTGCACGAAACACTTCCAATGAGCCTTGGATGAAGCATGCTGCAGGATGTGGTGAATAAAAAAAAAAACCTCGACACCACATTTTGGAACTATTGACACTGGTGTTAATATATGCAACACTTCTCCTAAGACTGACTGTGGAAAAAGGAATCGCTCTAAATCTGGTAAATGAAAAAAAAATCAGAACCCAAACTAGATTTTTGAGCTATTAATATGAATTAGTGCACGCAACACTTCCAATGAGTCTTGGATGAAGCATGCAGCAGAATGTGGTGAATGAAAGAAAAAAAGCCTCGACACCACATTTTGGAACTATTGACACAGGAGTTAATGCATGCAACACTTCTCCTGAGACTGACTGTGGAAAAGGATTCACTCTAAATCTGGTAAATGAAAAAAAAAATCAGAACCCAAACTAGATTTTTGAGCTATTGATATGACTTTGCGCACGCAATACTTCCAAATAGTCTTGGATGAAGCATGCTGCAGAATGTGGTGAATGAAAAAAAAAAAGTCTGGACGCCACATTTTGGAACTATTGACGCAGGAGTTAATGCGCATAGCACTTCTCCTAAGACTGACTGTGGAAGAGGAATCGCTCTAAATCTGGTGAATGAAAAAAAAAATCAGAACCCAAACTAGATATTTGAGCCATTGATATGAATTAGTGCACGCAACACTTCCAATGAGTCTAGTTTGAAGCATGCTGCAGAATGTGGTGAATGAAAAAAAAAAGCCTCGACACCACATTTTGGAACTATTGACACAGGTGTTAATGCACGCAACACTTCTCCTAAAACTGACTGTGGAAAAGGAATCGCTCTAAATCTGGTGAATGAAAAAAAATCAGAACACAAACTAGATATTTGAGCTATTGATATGAATTAGTGCACGCAACACTTCCAATGAGTCTTGGATGAAGCATGCTGCAGAATGTGGTGAATGAAAAAAAAAAGTCTGGACGCCACATTTTGGAACTATTGACGCAGGAGTTAATGCGCATAGCACTTCTCCTAAGACTGACTGTGGAAGAGGAATCGCTCTAAATCTGGTGAATGAAAAAAAAAAATCAGAACCCAAACAAGATTTTTGAGCTATTGATATGAATTAGTGCACGAAACACTTCCAATGAGTCTTGGATGAAGCATGCTGCAGGATGTGGTGAATGAAAAAAAAAAAGCATCGACACCACATTTTGGAACTATTGACACAGGTGTTAATATATGCAACACTTCTCCTAAGACTGACTGTGGAAAAAGGAATCGCTCTAAATCTGGTAAATGAAAAAAATATCAGAACCCAAACTAGATTTTTGAGCTATTGATATGAATTAGTGCACGCAACACTTCCAATGAGTCTTGGATGAAGCATGCTGCAGAATGTGGTGAATGAAAAAAAAAAGCCTCGACACCACATTTTGGAACTATTGACACAGGAGTTAATGCATGCAACACTTCCCCTAAGACTGACTGTGGAAAAGGATTCACTCTAAATCTGGTAAATGAAAAAAAAAATCAGAACCCAAACTAGATTTTTGAGCTATTGATATGACTTTGTGCACGCAATACTTCCAATGAGTCTTGGATGAAGCATGCTGCAGAATGTGGTGAATGAAAAAAAAAGTCTGGACGCCACATTTTGGAACTATTGACGCAGGAGTTAATGCGCATAGCACTTCTCCTAAGACTGACTGTGGAAGAGGAATCGCTCTAAATCTGGTGAATGAAAAAAAAATCAGAACCCAAACTAGATTTTTGAGCCATTGATATGAATTAGTGCACGCAACACTTCCAATGAGTCTTGTTTGAAGCATGCTGCAGAATGTGGTGAATGAAAAAAAAAGCCTCGACACCACATTTTGGAACTATTGACACAGGTGTTAATGCACGCAACACTTCTCCTAAAACTGACTGTGGAAAAGGAATCGCTCTAAATCTGGTGAATGAAAAAAAATCAGAACACAAACTAGATATTTGAGCTATTGATATGAATTAGTGCACGCAACACTTCCAATGAGTCTTGGATGAAGCATGCTGCGGGATGTGGTGAATGAAAAAAAAGCCTCGACACCACATTTTGGATCTATTGACACAGGTGTTAATATATGCAACACTTCTCCTAAGACTGACTGTGGAAAAGGAATCGCTCTAAATCTGGTAAATGAAAAAAAAAATCAGAACCCAAACAAGATTTTTGAGCTATTGATATGAATTAGTGCACGAAACACTTCCAATGAGTCTTGGATGAAGCATGCTGCAGGATGTGGTGAATGAAAAAAAAAAGCCTCGACACCACATTTTGGAACTATTGACACAGGTGTTAATATATGCAACACTTCTCCTAAGACTGACTGTGGAAAAAGGAATCGCTCTAAATCTGGTAAATGAAAAAAAAAACAGAACCCAAACTAGATTTTTGAGCTATTGATATGAATTAGTGCACGCAACACTTCCAATGAGTCTTGGATGAAGCATGCTGCAGAATGTGGTGAATGAAAAAAAAAAAGCCTCGACACCACATTTTGGAACTATTGACACAGGAGTTAATGCATGCAACACTTCTCCTGAGACTGACTGTGGAAAAGGATTCACTCTAAATCTGGTAAATGAAAAAAAAATCAGAACCCAAACTAGATTTTTGAGCTATTGATATGACTTTGTGCACGCAATACTTCCAATGAGTCTTGGATGAAGCATGCTGCAGAATGTGGTGAATGAAAAAAAAAAGTCTGAACGCCACATTTTGGAACTATTGACGCAGGAGTTAATGCGCATAGCACTTCTCCTAAGACTGACTGTGGAAGAGGAATCGCTCTAAATCTGGTGAATGAAAAAAAAATCAGAACCCAAACTAGATTTTTGAGCCATTGATATGAATTAGTGCACGCAACACTTCCAATGAGTCTAGTTTGAAGCATGCTGCAGAATGTGGTGAATGAAAAAAAAAAGCCTCGACACCACATTTTGGAACTATTGACACAGGTGTTAATATATGCAACACTTCTCCTAAGACTGACTGTGGAAAAGGAATCGCTCTAAATCTGGTAAATGAAAAAAAAATCAGAACCCAAACAAGATTTTTGAGCTATTGATATGAATTAGTGCACGAAACACTTCCAATGAGCCTTGGATGAAGCATGCTGCAGGATGTGGTGAATGAAAAAAAAAAGCCTCGACACCACATTTTGGAACTATTGACACTGGTGTTAATATATGCAACACTTCTCCTAAGACTGACTGTGGAAAAAGGAATCGCTCTAAATCTGGTAAATGAAAAAAAAATCAGAACCCAAACTAGATTTTTGAGCTATTGATATGAATTAGTGCACGCAACACTTCCAATGAGTCTTGGATGAAGCATGCTGCAGAATGTGGTGAATGAAAAAAAAAAGCCTCGACACCACATTTTGGAACTATTGACACAGGAGTTAATGCATGCAACACTTCTCCTGAGACTGACTGTGGAAAAGGATTCACTCTAAATCTGGTAAATGAAAAAAAAAATCAGAACCCAAACTAGATTTTTGAGCTATTGATATGACTTTGTGCACGCAATACTTCCAAATAGTCTTGGATGAAGCATGCTGCAGAATGTGGTGAATGAAAAAAAAAAAGTCTGGACGCCACATTTTGGAACTATTGACGCAGGAGTTAATGCGCATAGCACTTCTCCTAAGACTGACTGTGGAAGAGGAATCGCTCTAAATCTGGTGAATGAAAAAAAAATCAGAACCCAAACTAGATATTTGAGCCATTGATATGAATTAGTGCACGCAACACTTCCAATGAGTCTAGTTTGAAGCATGCTGCAGAATGTGGTGAATGAAAAAAAAAAGCCTCGACACCACATTTTGGAACTATTGACACAGGTGTTAATATATGCAACACTTCTCCTAAGACTGACTGTGGAAAAGGAATCGCTCTAAATCTGGTAAATGAAAAAAAAAATCAGAACCCAAACAAGATTTTTGAGCTATTGATATGAATTAATGCACGAAACACTTCCATTGAGTCTTGGATGAAGCATGCTGCAGGATGTGGTGAATGAAAAAAAAAAGCCTCGACACCACATTTTGGAACTATTGACACAGGTGTTAATGCACGCAACACTTCTCCTAAAACTGACTGTGGAAAAGGAATCGCTCTAAATCTGGTGAATGAAAAAAAATCAGAACACAAACTAGATATTTGAGCTATTGATATGAATTAGTGCACGCAACACTTCCAATGAGTCTTGGATGAAGCATGCTGCAGGATGTGGTGAATGAAAAAAAAAAGCCTCGACACCACATTTTGGAACTATTGACACAGGTGTTAATATATGCAACACTTCTCCTAAGACTGACTGTGGAAAAGGAATCGCTCTAAATCTGGTAAATGAAAAAAAAATCAGAACCCAAACAAGATTTTTGAGCTATTGATATGAATTAATGCACGAAACACTTCCAATGAGTCTTGGATGAAGCATGCTGCAGGATGTGGTGAATGAAAAAAAAAAGCCTCGACACCACATTTTGGAACTATTGACACAGGTGTTAATATATGCAACACTTCTCTTAAGACGGACTGTGGAAAAGGAATCGCTCTAAATCTGGTAAATGAAAAAAAAATCAGAACCCAAACTAGATTTTTGAGCTATTGATATGACTTTGTGCACGCAATACTTCCAATGAGTCTTGGATGAAGCATGCTGCAGAATGTGGTGAATGAAAAAAAAAAGTCTGAACGCCACATTTTGGAACTATTGACGCAGGAGTTAATGCGCATAGCACTTCTCCTAAGACTGACTGTGGAAGAGGAATCGCTCTAAATCTGGTGAATGAAAAAAAAATCAGAACCCAAACTAGATTTTTGAGCCATTGATATGAATTAGTGCACGCAACACTTCCAATGAGTCTAGTTTGAAGCATGCTGCAGAATGTGGTGAATGAAAAAAAAAAGCCTCGACACCACATTTTGGAACTATTGACACAGGTGTTAATATATGCAACACTTCTCCTAAGACTGACTGTGGAAAAGGAATCGCTCTAAATCTGGTAAATGAAAAAAAAATCAGAACCCAAACAAGATTTTTGAGCTATTGATATGAATTAGTGCACGAAACACTTCCAATGAGCCTTGGATGAAGCATGCTGCAGGATGTGGTGAATGAAAAAAAAAAGCCTCGACACCACATTTTGGAACTATTGACACTGGTGTTAATATATGCAACACTTCTCCTAAGACTGACTGTGGAAAAAGGAATCGCTCTAAATCTGGTAAATGAAAAAAAAATCAGAACCCAAACTAGATTTTTGAGCTATTGATATGAATTAGTGCACGCAACACTTCCAATGAGTCTTGGATGAAGCATGCTGCAGAATGTGGTGAATGAAAAAAAAAAGCCTCGACACCACATTTTGGAACTATTGACACAGGAGTTAATGCATGCAACACTTCTCCTGAGACTGACTGTGGAAAAGGATTCACTCTAAATCTGGTAAATGAAAAAAAAAATCAGAACCCAAACTAGATTTTTGAGCTATTGATATGACTTTGTGCACGCAATACTTCCAAATAGTCTTGGATGAAGCATGCTGCAGAATGTGGTGAATGAAAAAAAAAAAGTCTGGACGCCACATTTTGGAACTATTGACGCAGGAGTTAATGCGCATAGCACTTCTCCTAAGACTGACTGTGGAAGAGGAATCGCTCTAAATCTGGTGAATGAAAAAAAAATCAGAACCCAAACTAGATATTTGAGCCATTGATATGAATTAGTGCACGCAACACTTCCAATGAGTCTAGTTTGAAGCATGCTGCAGAATGTGGTGAATGAAAAAAAAAAGCCTCGACACCACATTTTGGAACTATTGACACAGGTGTTAATATATGCAACACTTCTCCTAAGACTGACTGTGGAAAAGGAATCGCTCTAAATCTGGTAAATGAAAAAAAAAATCAGAACCCAAACAAGATTTTTGAGCTATTGATATGAATTAATGCACGAAACACTTCCATTGAGTCTTGGATGAAGCATGCTGCAGGATGTGGTGAATGAAAAAAAAAAGCCTCGACACCACATTTTGGAACTATTGACACAGGTGTTAATGCACGCAACACTTCTCCTAAAACTGACTGTGGAAAAGGAATCGCTCTAAATCTGGTGAATGAAAAAAAATCAGAACACAAACTAGATATTTGAGCTATTGATATGAATTAGTGCACGCAACACTTCCAATGAGTCTTGGATGAAGCATGCTGCAGGATGTGGTGAATGAAAAAAAAAAGCCTCGACACCACATTTTGGAACTATTGACACAGGTGTTAATATATGCAACACTTCTCCTAAGACTGACTGTGGAAAAGGAATCGCTCTAAATCTGGTAAATGAAAAAAAAATCAGAACCCAAACAAGATTTTTGAGCTATTGATATGAATTAATGCACGAAACACTTCCAATGAGTCTTGGATGAAGCATGCTGCAGGATGTGGTGAATGAAAAAAAAAAGCCTCGACACCACATTTTGGAACTATTGACACAGGTGTTAATATATGCAACACTTCTCTTAAGACGGACTGTGGAAAAGGAATCGCTCTAAATCTGGTAAATGAAAAAAAAATCAGAACCCAAACTAGATTTTTGAGCTACTGATATGACTTTGTGCACGCAATACTTCCAATGAGTCTTGGATGAAGCATGCTGCAGAATGTGGTGAATGAAAAAAAAAAGTCTGGACTCCACATTTTGGAACTATTGACGCAGGAGTTAATGCACATAGCACTTCTCCTAAGACTGACTGTGGAAGAGGAATCGCTCTAAATCTGGTAAATGAAAAAAAAATCAGAACCCAAACTAGATTTTTGAGCCATTGATATGAATTAGTGCACGCAACACTTCCAATGAGTCTTTTTGAAGCATGCTGCAGAATTTGGTGAATGAAAAAAAAAGCCTCGACACCACATTTTGGAACTATTGACACAGGTGTTAATGCTCGCAACACTTCTCCTAAAACTGACTGTGGAAAAGGAATCACTCTAAATCTGGTGAATGAAAAAAAATCAGAACACAAACTAGATATTTGAGCTATTGATATGAATTAGTGCACGAAACACTTCCTATGAGTCTTGGATGAAGCATGCTGCAGGATGTGGTGAATGAAAAAAAAAGACTCGACACCACATTTTGGAACTATTGACACAGGAGTTAATGCACGCAACACTTCTCCTAAGACTGACTGTGGAAAAGGAATCGCTCTAAATCTGGTAAATGAAAAAAAAATCAGAACCCAAACTAGATTTTTGAGCTATTGATATGATTTTGTGCACGCAATACTTCCAATGAGTCTTGGATGAAGCATGCTGCAGAATGTGGTGAATGAAAAAAAAAAGTCTGGACGCCACATTTTGGAACTATTGACGCAGGAGTTAATGCGCATAGCACTTCTCCTAAGACTGACTGTGGAAGAGGAATCGCTCTAAATCTGGTGAATGAAAAAAAAATCAGAACCCAAACTAGATTTTTGAGCCATTGATATGAATTAGTGCACGCAACACTTCCAATGAGTCTAGTTTGAAGCATGCTGCAGAATGTGGTGAATGAAAAAAAAAAGCCTCGACACCACATTTTGGAACTATTGACACAGGTGTTAATGCACGCAACACTTCTCCTAAAACTGACTGTGAAAAAGGAATCGCTCTAAATCTGGTAAATGAAAAAAAAATCAGAACCCAAACTAGATTTTTGAGCTATTGATATGAATTAGTGCACGCAACACTTCCAATGAGTCTTGGATGAAGCATGCTGCAGAATGTGGTGAATGAAAAAAAAAGCCTCGACACCACATTTTGGAACTATTGACACAGGAGTTAATGCATGCAACACTTCTCCTAAGACTGACTGTGGAAAAGGATTCACTCTAAATCTGGTAAATGAAAAAAAAAATCAGAACCCAAACTAGATTTTTGAGCTATTGATATGACTTTGTGCACGCAATACTTCCAATGAGTCTTGGATGAAGCATGCTGCAGAATGTGGTGAATGAAAAAAAAAGTCTGGACGCCACATTTTGGAACTATTGACACAGGTGTTAATGCACGCAACACTTCTCCTAAAACTGACTGTGGAAAAGGAATCGCTCTAAATCTGGTGAATGAAAAAAAATCAGAACACAAACTAGATATTTGAGCTATTGATATGAATTAGTGCACGCAACACTTCCAATGGGTCTTGGATGAAGCATGCTGTAGGATGTGGTGAATGAAAAAAAAAAGCCTCGACACCACATTTTGGAACTATTGACACAGGTGTTAATGCACGCAACACTTCTCCTAAAACTGACTGTGGAAAAGGAATCGCTCTAAATCTGGTGAATGAAAAAAAATCAGAACACAAACTAGATATTTGAGCTATTGATATGAATTAGTGCACGCAACACTTCCAATGAGTCTTGGATGAAGCATGCTGCGGGATGTGGTGAATGAAAAAAAAGCCTCGACACCACATTTTGGATCTATTGACACAGGTGTTAATATATGCAACACTTCTCCTAAGACTGACTGTGGAAAAGGAATCGCTCTAAATCTGGTAAATGAAAAAAAAAATCAGAACCCAAACAAGATTTTTGAGCTATTGATATGAATTAGTGCACGAAACACTTCCAATGAGTCTTGGATGAAGCATGCTGCAGGATGTGGTGAATGAAAAAAAAAAAGCCTCGACACCACATTTTGGAACTATTGACACAGGTGTTAATATATGCAACACTTCTCCTAAGACTGACTGTGGAAAAAGGAATCGCTCTAAATCTGGTAAATGAAAAAAAAAATCAGAACCCAAACTAGATTTTTGAGCTATTGATATGAATTAGTGCACGCAACACTTCCAATGAGTCTTGGATGAAGCATGCTGCAGAATGTGGTGAATGAAAAAAAAAAAGCCTCGACACCACATTTTGGAACTATTGACACAGGAGTTAATGCATGCAACACTTCTCCTAAGACTGACTGTGGAAAAGGATTCACTCTAAATCTGGTAAATGAAAAAAAAATCAGAACCCAAACTAGATTTTTGAGCTATTGATATGACTTTGTGCACGCAATACTTCCAATGAGTCTTGGATGAAGCATGCTGCAGAATGTGGTGAATGAAAAAAAAAAGTCTGAACGCCACATTTTGGAACTATTGACGCAGGAGTTAATGCGCATAGCACTTCTCCTAAGACTGACTGTGGAAGAGGAATCGCTCTAAATCTGGTGAATGAAAAAAAAATCAGAACCCAAACTAGATTTTTGAGCCATTGATATGAATTAGTGCACGCAACACTTCCAATGAGTCTAGTTTGAAGCATGCTGCAGAATGTGGTGAATGAAAAAAAAAAGCCTCGACACCACATTTTGGAACTATTGACACAGGTGTTAATATATGCAACACTTCTCCTAAGACTGACTGTGGAAAAGGAATCGCTCTAAATCTGGTAAATGAAAAAAAAATCAGAACCCAAACAAGATTTTTGAGCTATTGATATGAATTAGTGCACGAAACACTTCCAATGAGCCTTGGATGAAGCATGCTGCAGGATGTGGTGAATGAAAAAAAAAAGCCTCGACACCACATTTTGGAACTATTGACACTGGTGTTAATATATGCAACACTTCTCCTAAGACTGACTGTGGAAAAAGGAATCGCTCTAAATCTGGTAAATGAAAAAAAAATCAGAACCCAAACTAGATTTTTGAGCTATTGATATGAATTAGTGCACGCAACACTTCCAATGAGTCTTGGATGAAGCATGCTGCAGAATGTGGTGAATGAAAAAAAAAAGCCTCGACACCACATTTTGGAACTATTGACACAGGAGTTAATGCATGCAACACTTCTCCTGAGACTGACTGTGGAAAAGGATTCACTCTAAATCTGGTAAATGAAAAAAAAAATCAGAACCCAAACTAGATTTTTGAGCTATTGATATGACTTTGTGCACGCAATACTTCCAAATAGTCTTGGATGAAGCATGCTGCAGAATGTGGTGAATGAAAAAAAAAAAGTCTGGACGCCACATTTTGGAACTATTGACGCAGGAGTTAATGCGCATAGCACTTCTCCTAAGACTGACTGTGGAAGAGGAATCGCTCTAAATCTGGTGAATGAAAAAAAAAATCAGAACCCAAACTAGATATTTGAGCCATTGATATGAATTAGTGCACGCAACACTTCCAATGAGTCTAGTTTGAAGCATGCTGCAGAATGTGGTGAATGAAAAAAAAAAGCCTCGACACCACATTTTGGAACTATTGACACAGGTGTTAATATATGCAACACTTCTCCTAAGACTGACTGTGGAAAAGGAATCGCTCTAAATCTGGTAAATGAAAAAAAAAATCAGAACCCAAACAAGATTTTTGAGCTATTGATATGAATTAATGCACGAAACACTTCCATTGAGTCTTGGATGAAGCATGCTGCAGGATGTGGTGAATTAAAAAAAAAAGCCTCGACACCACATTTTGGAACTATTGACACAGGTGTTAATGCACGCAACACTTCTCCTAAAACTGACTGTGGAAAAGGAATCGCTCTAAATCTGGTGAATGAAAAAAAATCAGAACACAAACTAGATATTTGAGCTATTGATATGAATTAGTGCACGCAACACTTCCAATGAGTCTTGGATGAAGCATGCTGCAGGATGTGGTGAATGAAAAAAAAAAGCCTCGACACCACATTTTGGAACTATTGACACAGGTGTTAATATATGCAACACTTCTCCTAAGACTGACTGTGGAAAAGGAATCGCTCTAAATCTGGTAAATGAAAAAAAAATCAGAACCCAAACAAGATTTTTGAGCTATTGATATGAATTAATGCACGAAACACTTCCAATGAGTCTTGGATGAAGCATGCTGCAGGATGTGGTGAATGAAAAAAAAAAGCCTCGACACCACATTTTGGAACTATTGACACAGGTGTTAATATATGCAACACTTCTCTTAAGACGGACTGTGGAAAAGGAATCGCTCTAAATCTGGTAAATGAAAAAAAAATCAGAACCCAAACTAGATTTTTGAGCTACTGATATGACTTTGTGCACGCAATACTTCCAATGAGTCTTGGATGAAGCATGCTGCAGAATGTGGTGAATGAAAAAAAAAAGTCTGGACTCCACATTTTGGAACTATTGACGCAGGAGTTAATGCACTTAGCACTTCTCCTAAGACTGACTGTGGAAGAGGAATCGCTCTAAATCTGGTAAATGAAAAAAAAATCAGAACCCAAACTAGATTTTTGAGCCACTGATATGAATTAGTGCACGCAACACTTCCAATGAGTCTTTTTGAAGCATGCTGCAGAATTTGGTGAATGAAAAAAAAAGCCTCGACACCACATTTTGGAACTATTGACACAGGTGTTAATGCTCGCAACACTTCTCCTAAAACTGACTGTGGAAAAGGAATCACTCTAAATCTGGTGAATGAAAAAAAATCAGAACACAAACTAGATATTTGAGCTATTGATATGAATTAGTGCACGAAACACTTCCTATGAGTCTTGGATGAAGCATGCTGCAGGATGTGGTGAATGAAAAAAAAAGACTCGACACCACATTTTGGAACTATTGACACAGGAGTTAATGCACGCAACACTTCTCCTAAGACTGACTGTGGAAAAGGAATCGCTCTAAATCTGGTAAATGAAAAAAAAATCAGAACCCAAACTAGATTTTTGAGCTATTGATATGACTTTGTGCACGCAATACTTCCAATGAGTCTTGGATGAAGCATGCTGCAGAATGTGGTGAATGAAAAAAAAAAGTCTGGACGCCACATTTTGGAACTATTGACGCAGGAGTTAATGCGCATAGCACTTCTCCTAAGACTGACTGTGGAAGAGGAATCGCTCTAAATCTGGTGAATGAAAAAAAAATCAGAACCCAAACTAGATTTTTGAGCCATTGATATGAATTAGTGCACGCAACACTTCCAATGAGTCTAGTTTGAAGCATGCTGCAGAATGTGGTGAATGAAAAAAAAAAGCCTCGACACCACATTTTGGAACTATTGACACAGGTGTTAATGCACGCAACACTTCTCCTAAAACTGACTGTGGAAAAGGAATCGCTCTAAATCTGGTAAATGAAAAAAAAATCAGAACCCAAACTAGATTTTTGAGCTATTGATATGAATTAGTGCACGCAACACTTCCAATGAGTCTTGGATGAAGCATGCTGCAGAATGTGGTGAATGAAAAAAAAAGCCTCGACACCACATTTTGGAACTATTGACACAGGAGTTAATGCATGCAACACTTCTCCTAAGACTGACTGTGGAAAAGGATTCACTCTAAATCTGGTAAATGAAAAAAAAAATCAGAACCCAAACTAGATTTTTGAGCTATTGATATGACTTTGTGCACGCAATACTTCCAATGAGTCTTGGATGAAGCATGCTGCAGAATGTGGTGAATGAAAAAAAAAGTCTGGACGCCACATTTTGGAACTATTGACACAGGTGTTAATGCACGCAACACTTCTCCTAAAACTGACTGTGGAAAAGGAATCGCTCTAAATCTGGTGAATGAAAAAAAATCAGAACACAAACTAGATATTTGAGCTATTGATATGAATTAGTGCACGCAACACTTCCAATGGGTCTTGGATGAAGCATGCTGTAGGATGTGGTGAATGAAAAAAAAAAGCCTCGACACCACATTTTGGAACTATTGACACAGGTGTTAATATATGCAACACTTCTCCTAAGACTGACTGTGGAAAAGGAATCGCTCTAAATCTGGTAAATGAAAAAAAAAATCAGAACCCAAACAAGATTTTTGAGCTATTGATATGAATTAATGCACGAAACACTTCCATTGAGTCTTGGATGAAGCATGCTGCAGGATGTGGTGAATGAAAAAAAAAAAGCCTCGACACCACATTTTGGAACTATTGACATAGGTGTTAATATATGCAACACTTCTCCTAAGACGGACTGTGGAAAAGGAATCGCTCTAAATCTGGTAAATGAAAAAAAAATCAGAACCCAAACTAGATTTTTGAGCTATTGATATGACTTTGTGCACGCAACACTTCCAATGAGTCTTGGATGAAGCATGCTGCAGAATGTGGTGATTGAAAAAAAAAAGTCTGGACGCCACATTTTGGAACTATTGACGCAGGAGTTAATGCGCATAGCACTTCTCCTAAGACTGACTGTGGAAGAGGAATCGCTCTAAATCTGGTGAATGAAAAAAAAAATCAGAACCCAAACTAGATTTTTGAGCCATTGATATGAATTAGTGCACGCAACACTTCCAATGAGTCTAGTTTGAAGCATGCTGCAGAATGTGGTGAATGAAAAAAAAAAGCCTCGACACCACATTTTGGAACTATTGACACAGGTGTTAATATATGCAACACTTCTCCTAAGACTGACTGTGGAAAAGGCATCGCTCTAAATCTGGTAAATGAAAAAAAAATCAGAACCCAAACAAGATTTTTGAGCTATTGATATGAATTAATGCACGAAACACTTCCAATGAGTCTTGGATGAAGCATGCTGCAGGATGTGGTGAATGAAAAAAAAAAGCCTCGACACCACATTTTGGAACTATTGACACAGGTGTTAATATATGCAACACTTCTCTTAAGACGGACTGTGGAAAAGGAATCGCTCAAACTCTGGTAAATGAAAAAAAAATCAGAACCCAAACTAGATTTTTGAGCTACTGATATGACTTTGTGCACGCAATACTTCCAATGAGTCTTGGATGAAGCATGCTGCAGAATGTGGTGAATGAAAAAAAAAAGTCTGGACTCCACATTTTGGAACTATTGACGCAGGAGTTAATGCACATAGCACTTCTCCTAAGACTGACTGTGGAAGAGGAATCGCTCTAAATCTGGTAAATGAAAAAAAAAATCAGAACCCAAACTAGATTTTTGAGCCATTGATATGAATTAGTGCACGCAACACTTCCAATGAGTCTTGTTTGAAGCATGCTGCAGAATGTGGTGAATGAAAAAAAAAGCCTCGACACCACATTTTGGAACTATTGACACAGGTGTTAATGCTCGCAACACTTCTCCTAAAACTGACTGTGGAAAAGGAATCACTCTAAATCTGGTGAATGAAAAAAAATCAGAACACAAACTAGATATTTGAGCTATTGATATGAATTAGTGCACGAAACACTTCCTATGAGTCTTGGATGAAGCATGCTGCAGGATGTGGTGAATGAAAAAAAAAGACTCGACACCACATTTTGGAACTATTGACACAGGAGTTAATGCACGCAACACTTCTCCTAAGACTGACTGTGGAAAAGGAATCGCTCTAAATCTGGTAAATGAAAAAAAAATCAGAACCCAAACTAGATTTTTGAGCTATTGATATGACTTTGTGCACGCAATACTTCCAATGAGTCTTGGATGAAGCATGCTGCAGAATGTGGTGAATGAAAAAAAAAAGTCTGGACGCCACATTTTGGAACTATTGACGCAGGAGTTAATGCGCATAGCACTTCTCCTAAGACTGACTGTGGAAGAGGAATCGCTCTAAATCTGGTGAATGAAAAAAAAATCAGAACCCAAACTAGATTTTTGAGCCATTGATATGAATTAGTGCACGCAACACTTCCAATGAGTCTAGTTTGAAGCATGCTGCAGAATGTGGTGAATGAAAAAAAAAAGCCTCGAAACCACATTTTGGAACTATTGACACAGGTGTTAATGCACGCAACACTTCTCCTAAAACTGACTGTGGAAAAGGAATCGCTCTAAATCTGGTGAATGAAAAAAAATCAGAACACAAACTAGATATTTGAGCTATTGATATGAATTAGTGCACGCAACACTTCCAATGAGTCTTGGATGAAGCATGCTGCAGGATGTGGTGAATGAAAAAAAAAAGCCTCGACACCACATTTTGGAACTATTGACACAGGTGTTAATATATGCAACACTTCTCCTAAGACTGACTATGGAAAAGGAATCGCTCTAAATCTGGTAAATGAAAAAAAAAATCAGAACCCAAACAAGATTTTTGAGCTATTGATATGAATTAATGCACGAAACACTTCCAATGAGTCTTGGATGAAGCATGCTGCAGGATGTGGTGAATGAAAAAAAAAGCCTCGACACCACATTTTGGAACTATTGACACAGGTGTTAATGCTCGCAACACTTCTCCTAAAACTGACTGTGGAAAAGGAATCACTCTAAATCTGGTGAATGAAAAAAAATCAGAACACAAACTAGATATTTGAGCTATTGATATGAATTAGTGCACGAAACACTTCCTATGAGTCTTGGATGAAGCATGCTGCAGGATGTGGTGAATGAAAAAAAAAGACTCGACACCACATTTTGGAACTATTGACACAGGAGTTAATGCACGCAACACTTCTCCTAAGACTGACTGTGGAAAAGGAATCGCTCTAAATCTGGTGAATGAAAAAAAAAATCAGAACCCAAACTAGATTTTTGAGCTATTGATATGAATTATTGCAAGCAACACTTCCAATGAGTCTTGGATGAAGCATGCTGCAGAATGTGGTGAATGAAAACAAAAGCCTCGACACCATATTTTGGAACTATGGACACAGGAGTTAATGCACGCAGCACTTCTCCTAAGACTGACTGTGGAAAAGGAATCGCTCTAAATCGCTCGAAAATGAAAAAAAAAATCAGAACCCAAACTAGATTTTTGAGCCATTGATATGAATTTGTGCACGCAACACTTCCAATGAGTCTTGGATGAAGCATGCAGCAGAATGTGGTGAATGAAAAAAAAAAGTCTCGACACCACATTTTGGAACTATTGACACAGGTGTTAATGCACGCAGCACTTCTCCTAAAACTGACTGTGGAAAAGGAATCGCTCTAAATCTGGTGAATGAAAAAAAATCAGAACACAAACTAGATATTTGAGCTATGGATATGAATTAGTGCACGCAACACTTCCAATGAGTCTTGGATGAAGCATGCTGCAGAATGTGGTGAATGAAAAAAAAAAGCCTCGACACCACATTTTGGAACTATTGACACAGGAGTTAATGCACGCAACACTTCTCCTAAGAGTGACTGTGGAAAAGGAATCGCTCTAAATCTGGTGAATGAAAAAAAGAAAGAACCCAAACCAGATTTTTGAGCTATTGATACGAATTAGTGCACGCAACACTTCCAATGAGTCTTGTTTGAAGCATGCTGCAGAATGTGGTGAATGAAAAAAAAAGCCTGGACACCACATTTTGGAACTATTGACACAGGAGTTAATGCACGCAACACTTCTCCTAAGATAGACTGTGGAAAAGGAATCGCTCTAAATCTGGTGAACGAAAAAAAAATCAGATCCCAAACTAGATTTTTGAGCCATTGATATGAATTATTGCAAGCAACACTTCCAATGAGTCTTGGATGAAGCATGCTGCAGAATGTGGTGAATGAAAACAAAAGCCTCGACACCATATTTTGGAACTATGGACACAGGAGTTAATGCACGCAACACTTCTCCTAAGACTGACTGTGGAAAAGGAATTGCTCTAAATCTGGTGAATGAAAAAAAAATCCGTACCCAAACTAGATTTTTGAGCTATTGATATGAATTAGTGCACGAAACACTTCCTATGAGTCTTGGATGAAGCATGCTGCAGGATGTGGTGAATGAAAAAAAAGCCTCGACACCACATTTTGGAACTATTAACACAGGAGTTAATGCACGCAACACTTCTCCTAAGACTGACTGTGGAAAAGGAATCGCTCTAAATCTGGTGAATGAAAAGAAAATCAGGACCCAAACTAGATTTTTGAGCTATTGATATGAATTAGTGCACGAAACACTTCCAATGAGTCTTGGATGAAGCATGCTGCAGGATGTGGTGAATGAAAAAAAAAAGCCTCGACACCACATTTTGGAACTATTGACACAGGTGTTAATATATGCAACACTTCTCCTAAGACTGACTGTGGAAAAGGAATCGCTCTAAATCTGGTAAATGAAATAAAAAATCTGAACCCAAACTAGATTTTTGAGCTATTGATATGACTTTGTGCACGCAACACTTCCAATGAGTCTTGGATGAAGCATGCTGCAGAATGTGGTGAATGAAAAAAAAAAAGCCTCGACACCACATTTTGGAACTATTGACACAGGAGTTAATGCACGCAACACTTCTCCTAAGACTGACTGTGGAAAAGGAATCGCTCTAAATCTGGTGAATGAAAAAAAAATCAGATCCCAAACTAGATTTTTGAGCTATTGATATGAATTAGTGCACGCAACGCTTCCAATGAGTCTTGGATGAAGCATGCTGCAGAATGTGGTGAATGAAAAAAAAGTCTGGACGCCACATTTTGGAACTATTGACACAGGAGTTAATGCACATAGCACTTCTCCTAAGACTGACTGTGGAAGAGGAATCGCTCTAAATCTGGTGAATGAAAAAAAAAATCAGAACCCAAACTAGATTTTTGAGCCATTGATATGAATTAGTGCACGCAACACTTCCAATGAGTCCAGGATGAAGCATGCTGCAGAATGTGGTTAATGAAAAAAAAACCTAGACTCCACGTTTTGGCACTATTGAGACAGGAGTTAATGGACGCAACACTTCTCCTAAGACTGACTGTGGAAAAGGAATCGCTCTAAATCTGGTGAATGAAAAAAAAATCAATACCGAAACTAGAGTTTTGAGCAATTGATATGAATTAGTGCACGCAACGCTTCCAATGAGTCTTGGATGAAGCATGCTGCAGAATGTGGTGAATGAAAAAAAAGTCTGGACGCCACATTTTGGAACTATTGACACAGGAGTTAATGCACATAGCACTTCTCCTAAGACTGACTGTGGAAGAGGAATCGCTCTAAATCTGGTGAATGAAAAAAAAAATCAGAACCCAAACTAGATTTTTGAGCCATTGATATGAATTAGTGCACGCAACACTTCCAATGAGTCCAGGATGAAGCATGCTGCAGAATGTGGTTAATGAAAAAAAAACCTAGACTCCACGTTTTGGCACTATTGAGACAGGAGTTAATGGACGCAACACTTCTCCTAAGACTGACTGTGGAAAAGGAATCGCTCTAAATCTGGTGAATGAAAAAAAAATCAATACCGAAACTAGAGTTTTGAGCAATTGATATGATTTATTGCACGCAACACTTCCAATGAGTCCAGGATGAAGCATGCTGCAGAATGTGGTGAATGAAAAAAAAAAGTCTAGACGCCACATTTTGGAACTATTGACACAGGAGTTAATGCACGTAACACTTCTCCTAAGACTGACTGTGGAAAAGGAATCGCTCTAAATCTGGTGAATGAAAAAAAAATCAGAATCCTAACTAGATTTTTGAGCTATTGAAATGAATTAGTGATTGATTAGACATTGATGAAGAAGGTATCACAAGCAACATTTCCTTTGTAATTTACTGCGAATATTACTTAATCTTGAACATGGTGAAAGAAAAAAAAATGCTACCCTATGTTGACTTTTAGGGCATTAAATAAAGGAAAATTATATGGAAACACGTGAATCTTCAACCTTTCTCAATAAATTTGGCGAATAAGGAAAAATGGTCACCACCGGATGTTGTGCAGACATTGATAAAAGTGTATCTTCAAGAAATTTTTGTTGTGAAACTGACTGGGGACAGACCTAAATAGAAAAGTTGGATATTAAAATTTAGGATTGTCAAAATCACTAAATAAATGAAATAGCATGAGCCCATGCTATTGCCTGGAAATCTTAATAGCTTCTGAGTAACATAATAACTTCTGACTGAGAAGTCATAATAACTTCTGATAAATATAAAATGAAACAAGTTTGGTTGGGGGCTCTATATTTACAAAGACATATACTGATGAAAAGAAATCCTATTGGTTACTTTGTTCTTGCTCTGTTTCATTAGTTACGTAAATATTGAATTTAAAAAAAATTATCTTTTTCAATTTCTTTTTCTGAAAGTTCTTATGTCAATTTTTTGGTTCTAAGGTTTAAATGTTACAACTGTATGCACGCAATAAAGATTTAATATTACAAAGTTTAAAAAATGTATTTATATTTTTAAAAAAATTTCTTTTTATTTTAACTTTTTGTTTTGAATAACTTGTTCAGAAAATACAAGTTAAATTTAAATACTTATTACATTTTACTAATTTGCTTAATCATAAAAATTCTGCTAGCTTATGCTCCTAATTCCTGGAGTAGCTTTATTATTGCATAATAATAGCTGTATGTTATAAAGAATAACCTTTTCGAAATTGTCACTTCGACGTAAATTTTCTGAGTTAATTTAAATTTACTGAAAACTAATTTTATTTTTATAACATTATTTTTGTGCACTTTTCATAACATTTCATTTGGACGCAATGCTTACCACTTAACCGCAATCGTTTCGTTGGTCACGATGTTGTGGGACCTTAATCTCAATAATTTTCCTGATTCGCAAAGGCGTGTCATAAGAATATTTTAAGTGCCTTAAATTTTACGTGCTAAACATTTATTATTTTTAGTTATTGATAACTCGTTCTTGTTGTAACTCTGGTATTGCCTTTGATATGATAATTGATTGTGTACTTGTGTAAAATTATCTCATGTTTTAAACCTGACTACAGTTTGCAAAAAAAAAAAAAAAAAAAAAAAAAAAAAAAAAAAAAAAAAAAATTGGAAGAAAAAAAACAATATAAAAAAATAATAAAAGAAAAAAACAGAAAAAAAACATGAAACGAAGCAAAAAATATTTAAAAAAAAATAGAAAAATATTGAAAAAAAAAGATTAAAAAAATAAAGTAAAAGCAAACTATGTGGTCAGTGTTTTTATTGCTACATATCTTTTGCTTGTATTTTATATTGAAAATGTTGCAAAATAACTTCGTGCTTAATTTCATTTTGAAGGTACTGTATTAAGTTTAAAATCGTAGAGAATAGAATTTTATTTTCAATAAATTGTATTTTAATAAAATTAATGTATGTTAATCTTAATAGTTTTCTTTTAATTGAACTAGCATATTTAATTATTTTTATTTTGAATAATTTTACTTTTTGTACTGAAATATATTTCGTGGGAAATTTTTTTTCTTCAAAATATCCAACTATGTAACTAAAAACATAGTTATGCTCTTGCATTAGGTTTGTACATAAAATTTTTCAACTTTGATAAATAGATAGATCTCTCTTAGAAATGAAAATAAAATTCTTAACTTTCAAATAAAAAAAAGTATCTAAACTACTTTTTAAGATATTAAGAGGATACTTTTAAAGAAAGTTAATTTAAAATGTGTCATTTGCGCTACCCAATCATTTAAAAAAATAATGCATACTCATTTAACTAAATTTTGTAAATATTAGTATTTTAATTGTTTCTAATTAGTATTTTTTGTAGGCATTTGTGGTTTTCAATGTCATCACCAATTCAGACTTCTTATTGGTTTGTTTTTTGAATATATACGCATTAAGATTCATTTGACTATCGTCAATTAAAATTCATAACCTTGTGAGATCTGCTTTTATTGTGAATTTTTTTTCTTGAATTTAATTTTAATCTGCTGAAAAATCAGTTATAGCATCACTAATTCTAATATGTCTCTTTAGATTTTTATTCTATTCTAGTCGATTATTCTAATTTGTTTAATCTAGATAGTTAATTTAATTTTGGGATATGAATCGATTGATTGTATTATAATCCTTTTATCAATTTTTAGTGCTTCATTCAATCCGTAATTCTTGAACTGTTCAGTTTAAAGAGTAGATTCGAATCATTTTATTCAAAAGTAATAACCTGATTCAGTTCTTGATTAAAATTCAGTTAATAAGCGTATTTAATTGATTTGAAATTTCCTATAAAGTCTCATTTTACTTAATTCTTAACTCAATACCAAATAAATAGCTAGTAGTGATGAATGGTAAAATTGATCATGAGTAGTTTATATTTTGTTGATTTTTGTTCTATTTCAATACGTTAACAAAACGATATTTGCAATTTTATTTTAAGTTTAATGTGTCTTACGTAATCCAACATCAAAAAGTTTAATTAGCATCATTATTTAGAACTTCTTATAGTTTGAAATTATTTCGAATTCTTTTTCTAACTCAAAAATATGCACGTTGAAATTTATACGATTCATTTTTGTATGCGTGATAAAAACAGTTGAAATTTTTTGCACCGTTGTTTTAATTGGTGGAAAAAGTTTGAAATTTGACAACTAATTATTGGTTTCATCGAAAACAAAATAAATAAGGGAAAGTTAATTAGAATCATATTTTGGTGAAAAAAGTAGTTTGAAAGCATGTTTTGTTCACTAAAAATATTTTAAAAATACCTTCTAAGAGTAATTTTTTTTTGTTTTATATTGAAAATTTGGGTGATTTAATAGAATTTATTGCTTAAGAATTTTGTAAGATGTTTTGACGGAATGTAATGTTAATAACTAACTTAGTGAACAAGGGAGTCATAAAGCGTACATTCTCTCTAAAAAAATAATTCAATAAAAAAAAAAAACTGTTAACCCCTTAATATCGTATAATTTTGAAAAAGGTCATAAGTGACTATTTTTTATTTAAGAAAATTATATGATACTTTATAAAATTATATGAAAACTTTTGGGTAAATTTTTTGAAAATAAGTGCAAAAATCTAGTCTATAATAAACTATTTTAAACGCAATACAAATAGGTACAATACAATAGATTACATTCTGTAACTTAAAGCAACAGTTGCCTAAATTTTTCTAAACCGACAGATGAAATTAATTGAATAATTCAGTTGAATTTAAATTGTACTATTAAAAGATATATCAAAAGATAAACCATGAAAACTGATGTTCCTCACGCTACTGTAATTTGTGATAGTTAAAGGTTCAAAATTTTAATAAATTAAAATTCGAAATATCTAAAATGTATCAGTATATGCATGGATAAGATATATTTATCATGTGTGTACAGTCACCAATGCTAAAAAAAGCCACCAACTTTTTAAAAAAATTTTTTTCTGCAAATGACTTGATTAAAAAATAATAACACAAAAAATAAATAAGTAAATAAATAAAATGAATGGATAGATAAGAAAAATGTAACATGGTTTATTCACTAAGCTAAATGCTGCTAAAAATATCTTTTTTTTACTAATGACTTGATATAAATATAATTGCACACAAAATAAAAAAATAAATAAAATAAATAGATAAATAAGAAAAATTTAACATTATGGTTTATTCACTAAACTAATTGCTTATTAAAATTTGTACCTCTGAAGCACAAAATGAAAGTGGAAAAAGGAAATGTTTTTCAATAGTGAAATAATGACGTCATATGTCCAACATACTTCTTTGCAATCAGATAATTAAACCCTCTAAAGATGCAAAGCATCTTGTAATTATTATTACCTCTTATCTCCTTTGGAATAAGGATATTTCTAACTTCACAAACACAGCTGCTAATGGTGAATACTATAGGTCTTAAACTAAGTTTTTCGCATTCTGAAGGCATAATACTTCCGCATTCAATTCCCTATTTAAAATATGATAATTTCCGATTTTTTAATGTCTATTTGTGGAACAAAAGGTTGAAGAAAGTAGCCTAATCAGGAGGTAATCAATAATAATTAATATTTTATTGCATTAAAAGTAATTCTAATGTGATTTTTTATTTTTTAATAATAGATTTTAACGTTAATATTTCTAAATAATTGTTAGTTTTGAAATAGCAATACTTTTGATATAGTTATAACTCTTTGTTTCGTAGCACATTGAAATCGCGAAAACAATATTGTAAAAATTTGTTAATCATTAATAGAAGAGTTAATTGTTAGTATTAGACATATAACCTTCAAAATGTTTAACCTCGCTCTGAAATTTCTTCCCGACTTCTGCAATGATCTTTGTGAGAAATTGGCTTTGTGGCAGAAAATGTTTTTTTTAGATTTTAAGCATAAAAATGGAGATTTTACATTTTCATATAGCATCCCGCACTTTCAAATATGTTCTACACAGCGCTGTTAACACATAACAATGTCGGTTCTCTACAGAGCAAATGCAGAACCTACGTCTGTGATCTTGCTAAATGTTACAAGGAAGTTCAAAATCTCTAAAGTAAAAACTATCCCAGCTTAAACGGTAAAGAAATTTTCATTAATAATTATGTTTCTTCTTATTATGAGGATCACATTCGTAATTAAAAACTTAAAATATTAAATAAATACATTCGTAAAATCTAAAAGCAAAAATATAATTTTCAGTAGTTACCATACGAAGTTTTAAATTTATTTAATATTTCGAATATTATAATGAGAAGACTTTTCGCAGTTTTGTCGTAGAACAGTTAATATAGGTATTGACCTAGAATTTACAGGTTCTGTTGCTTGAAATTTGATATAAAACCAACTAAGAAGTTTTAATACAAATGGTTATATTTATTAATCCAACCATTATCACCCATTACATTTAGCATTGCAAGACGAGAAATTTAAAAAAACGAATGCTTTTAACAGAGTTTTAAGCAATGATTAATTTACAACTAGAGGCAAATTAATGTTCAATGTCTGCATTATGCTTAGTCAGGATCTAATCAGGACTCTTAGCTGTCTAAATAAGATTACAGAAATGGTGCCAACGAATAAGATTACTTTTTGAATATTTTTTTAAAATTACAAATTAACTATTTACTTAAATTTATAAGGATTCTTGCTAAACTTCAAGCATTTTAAAACTTGTAATTAGTTTATAAATGTGCATTTTATAACTGTTTGATAATAATAACTGCATAAAATGACGATGAACAGGAATATCTTGATTAAATATAAATTTTAAAACATTACTTATTATCACTTATTTTAATTCTAAAGAACGTTCGTATTGTTTTAGTTTAGTTAAATGTATAGTCGCAAAAAATTTTACAGAAATTAAGAAAGAAAAGTTTATTGTTAATAAAAAATTTTTTTTCTCATTGTTAATTCTAAAATTTTTACTGGTGTCGAGGTATGACTCCTTGAAACTTAGAAGCGAAAAATGGATTTAATAAAATATTATTAACATTTAACAATACTTAAAAGTAAAATTCTTCAGAAAAACTTTCGCAAAAATCATACTAGTGTTTTCTTAAAAATATGTAAAGCTTTTTCATCCATTACACCATTTATTACTTTGCCCATTTTTATTTTGCCCATTTATCCCCCCATTTTTTGCTTTGTCTAATATCTCTGTACCAACTTTTAATACATAAATTAGCTTAATTCAAATTTACGAAAACCTTAAGTTTTATAACAAATTATAATTTTTATCGTACCGTATGTTATTAGGAAGAGCAGAATCTTTTCAGCATAAGCAAATAGGGCACGGGGCAAAACCAAGTTTGCCACTTTTTTTTTTAATGTTATTGATGTGATTGATTTGACAGTATTGTAGAATTAATTTACAATTTTGTAATTATATACAGGTTAGGTTCTTTTTTAAAATATTCATCACTATTAAAAAACAATTATTATAAATTGTCCCTGTTAAAGTTACTTCACAATAATTTTTAGCACTTTTGCAAACTGAAACATTAACTTTTAATACACTTTTCAACATACAAACGCTTTTTAATAATTTTTATATTTGAAAGACGGCCCACTACTGTTAGATGGAACATGTAATAAAAGTTATATTTTAATATTTAGGTCACTTTTTCAATGTATTTTTAAAACATATCTGAACAATTTTCCTTGAATTATATTAAAAACGAAGAAATAAAAGAATTATGTTCGGCTTTTTATAATGGTTTTTAAATGAAAATGTTTAATGTTAACTTAGATTGGCAATTTTGTTTTATAAGTTTTGTTTTGAAATTTCAAATAAAATATATTTATTTTTTATATTGGTCATATTACATAGACTATTATTCTAAATATATTTTCAATTAAATGTGATGCCATTCTATTATATACACTGGTTATCATAAATTAAGGAAAATTCACAAAAATCGCGATAACTCAAGAAATTACACATGGAATTTTATGAAACTTACCCACAATATACAACACATAGTAAGGTATTAAACAACATAAAAAGAAATTATCAGACATTAATAGTAGTATAGAAATTAGCACATGTATAAAATAAACAAATTGGAAGTATCGGTTTGCAATAGAAAAAGTACCTTTAATATGGAATATGATTGCCTCTAGAAGCAATACAGCACAAACAGCGATGTGTGATGCTTTCAATTATGCGGTCTATCAGTTCAATAGGAAGTGAGAGCCATTGCTCTTGTAAAGCAGTTGCAAGCGTGGCAAGGGTCTGAGGGGGCGGATTGATGGCAGATACACGCCTCCCTAGAGCATCCCAAACGTGCTCGATAGGATTCAAGTCCGGGGATCGAGCTGGCCACTCCATGCGAGTAATTGTTTCCTGTTGAAGATAATCATCAACAATGCGAGCTCTGTGTGGTCTTGCATTATCGTCCTGTAACAGGAAGCAATCACCAATTGCCCCGGCATATGGGCGCACATAAGCATCAAGGATGTTGTCTCGATAAACCTGAGCATTCACGGTTCCCCTTGGAAAGACATGGAGGTATGTGCGCCCTCCTAAGGATATGCCTCCCCAAACACAGACACTGCCTCTTCCGTATGCATCTCTTTCACGGATGTTTGATGGATGATAACGGGTCCCAGGTTCTCTCCATATCAAATAACGTCTACTGTCACTTTCTAGACTAAACCTGGACTCGTCCGTAAAGAGAACAGGCCTCCATTGATCTGACGTCCAGTGGACATGTTGTCGGGCCCACTGCAAACGGTCTCTCCTATGGCGTGATGTGAGCGGCACGCAAATGGCTGGTCGTCTCGCATACAGACCACCTTCGTGGAGCCTTCTGCGCACAGTTGACGTTGACACCAACCTTCCGGTGGCTGCAGCAAGAGAGGATCTAAGATGTGTCGGAGTAGCGGTTCTATTCCTGCGTGCACTTAATGTCAAATATCGGTCATCGGCACTGGTCGTAACAGTTGGCCGTCCTTAACTGAACCTCCTAGATGCCGAATCTGTGGTTTGAAATTGCCTCCAAAGTCTATGAACCACAGATGGACTCACATTTAGCCATCTGGCCACTTCTGATTGACTCTGCCCTGCCTCTAGTCTCCCGATGGCTCTCCATCGTAGTTCTTCAGGCAAATGATGCCTAGAGGTCATTATTACGAATTGGCTATCTCAGATTTTCAATGTCGCAATCACAGTAAAATTTGTGTGCTTTCTCTCAAACTTGGACTTTTATGCTCCAGGCAGATGACGTAAGCCGAGTGCAGCGCCACTAATTTGCATATTGCAATTTTACTCAGCTACTCTTAGTGGACAACATATGCAAATTTTGCACGGTTTGGCTTACTTTTGAAAGAGTTATCGCTATTTTTGTGATTTTTCCTTAATTTATGATAACCAGTGTAGTTCAATGGCCTTTAAATAAACTGGACTAAAATAAATTTTTTTTGGTATTAAGAAACTTATGTTTCATTTAAGTTATTGGAAACTATTATTCCAAATACAGCTAATGTTTATTGTAATTTAATTTATTTACACAAATTGATTTCCTTAAATTGAGAACTTAACCGTCATTTGCTTTTGTAACTGTATTATCAATCTAATTTTAATTTTAACTTAAGGTACTGTCAATGTTATGTATTTATTTCTTAAATAACTTTTCGAAAAAAAATAAATAATTATTAAGATGATGCTTGTTTTTTTTAAAAAATAAATTAGCTGAGTTTATTTGGATTTATAATTAAGAAATATTTAAGAACCCTAGTTATGGTCTGTCGGTATTTCAATTAACTTTTCAGAATTTTAAGTCATTTACCAGTTAATCACATAGCCAAAAAGGAAACCAATATCCCGAATGAAAGTTTACTTCAGTTAAATGAGTGAAAGTTTAGTATTTAAATCCATAAAAACTGAAATATTAATTAAAACTATTAAGTTCTATTTGAAGTCACTTATTTTCAAGAAAAGACTAATATGTAATTTCTAAATCTCTGTAGCCCAATCTTTAACAAGCAGTCAGTTTGCTCAATTATGAAAATGGTAAAATTCAAAACTTTCGAACTGACATTTAAAAATAATAATTTGCAGTCTTTTTCTTGTTTTTTCTTTTTGAAAAAACAAAAAAAGACTTTTCTTACCGCAAAATGAAACCAATACCGTGAATATAAATGTTTATGGTTTTGTAAATGTTAATTCAATTCATGTGTATACATATATTATTGAAATTGAAATAAGACTTCAAATTAGAACATTCATTTTATTTATTTTCATTTTCGTAAGAATGATTTCACAAACTAAATGTATGAAGGAATGGTGTATAATTGTTTATTGTGAATGAGGAATTAATGAGCTGTCTATATTAAATGCATTTAGCTGCGGATTACATCTTTTGATTCCATTTTTTTCTTGGAAGTTTTAATTTTTTATGCGATATTTTTATGTAAATATTTCCCAACTGAAGTCCAACTGATTCCAACTGATTGACTGATTTCCAACTGATTCGTTTACATTTTCATGAAAAAAGGTTAGTCCCAAATAGATATTTTATTTTATAACCGTGGTTGAACAGCCGACCTAGTTTTGGGTTTACGACTTCTAATGTTGAACTCACTAGCCATGTAATTTTGAACCAATCCGGAGGACAAGGAAACTCCTGGATCAGTACCCCCAGAGGTATTGATTTGTTATGGGAACATGGAGGACTTTGAGACTCGACAGATTTAACGTGCATCAGTCACCCTTTACTACACGGGGGTTTTCGGCCGGCGGGGATCGAACCCACGATCTCTTGGACATGGGCCTATTGCCCTATCAACCTGGCTATCCCTGCCTCCAAATAGATATTGTATTGATTATTATTTGATAAATTTAATGTGATTAAGGTCGACGGAGTATACCAAGTTAACTAATATTATAATTTCATTTGCGGTTTAAAAAAATTCCTTTTGTAAGTTGCGCCTAGGATTGTGTTTTCGTGAATTTTAAAAATTTGTTTTAACAGTGTAATTTATAATTAAAATTTGATGGCAACTTGTAAATGCAGGATTTTTAAAATAATACCCACAGTATAAACTTTTGTATTAAAGTAAATACAAAATTGATTAAATAACCAATGAGTTATAAATTGTTTTTTTTTCCCAGGACGCAATGGAAAAATATCCTATTTGCGACTTGGAATGATGCGCTATTTGTCTATTCCGATCAGATGGTATTCCGAAACTCGATAATTTGCTTAAGCAGGAAGATCCGTGTTACAAATCTAAAAAAAATGTCATGTTCTTATTATTTGAAAAACTAGTAATATTAGTTCTCTTTCTAAGCACGTTTGTTTAAATTGGAACACGAAGCTAATCATAGCGTCCACCCGTTTATTTTGAATCTTTTCGCTACAGCTGCAGGATAGTTAAATTTTCAGGTATTTCTACTCTTAAAATATCTTAACCAGCTTTCAAACTATAAGAAAACATGTTAACTGTTTCTTTTTCAAGGATTTATTATTTTTAGAATAGTTATAATGTATATGTTATTAATTAAATTGTAATTTTATAAATGAATTTTTTTATTTTGAGAAAGTACTTAAAAACGTTAATTTAAGACGAAAAAAATATGCAGTTTTAAATTAAGAATTGTTTTAAAAAGTAATCACAAATAAGAAGGTATGCACAAACGTATTCCAATTAAAATGTATTTGTTTTAAAGAATACTTTTTCAATGTAATTTTTTTTGTCGCTGATCACACGATATCGCGTGATAAGTTCTCTCTCTTTCTCCCTCTCCCCCCTCCCATGTTTTTTGTCAGTGATTCAGTTCAAGATGCATATAATCATCCAACAATTTTTGCAGAAAATGTTTTCTCAGTAAAATAACGTATTGTTTATGAAAATTAATTTATTATAAAAATTAATTTATTATAAAATTTAATAGCTAAAATTGTTGCTGAAATTGGGAAATATATCTGACTTTATCACTATATTTTAAAACTCTTCAATGATATAGTGATATAGTATAACCACCTGCACTTGGCTGACAGCAATCGTGTAAGTTTCACACATAAATTTTTTACGAATTTGTTTTATTTTATTTGTTTTAAATAAAGAATCTTTTATATAAGATTTAAGACATTTACTTTTTTTAGCGCCACGGAAAAATTTAAATAAATCTATTTAAAAGAGTAATAATGTAAATAATAATTTTTATATTTTAATCTATTAGTAACTCTATATTTAAAAGAGTAATATAACTGCCAAATCTAGATTTAAATCAATCAATCAATAAATAAATTCATTTTAAATTGTGAAAACAGCGTTTTTGAAAGTAGTAATCAGAAAAAAGAGTTTTTGACATTGTGGAAACTTAGGGGCAGGAATGGAAGCTGTAAGCATTCTTGCGTTAACAGAGAGTTTTATAAATGTTTTTGTTTAAAATTCATGTTTTGTTCATTTTTTTACACTAATTAATTATTGTGGTAGTTGTATATTCTCATGAATTTTTCGAAATCTTTAGATTATTAACAGCAGAAAATCATCTTTTTTTTACATTTAATTCAATCTTTGCCTAAATAAATTTAAATATCAGGTTTTCTTAATTCGCTAAAAAATATTTTAAATAAAAATCAACTGTAGCTTAACTAAACGCTTTTTCTCTACAATGAAATAAAACATCATTAAAACAAGATTTGAAAATAATTATTAATTATGAATTGCAATGAGAGAGAAATAAGCATAAGTTTTCTTGATTTAAAAAAATGCTAGTGTAATCCACATTTAATTTGTTTTTAGTTTTATATAGTTTATATTAGTAAGAATATACACTGCTGGACAATTGCTAAGGACGGATCACAAATTGCAATGTAGCATAACATTAGGCGAGACATGAGACCTAGTAGGATAAATTATAGTTGCCACACTGTTCAGACATTAGAATAAAGAACATTCATTGTTCTGGAAAGTACAAAAGCTATGAAACATCTGAAAGAAAAAAAAATGTTCATTTGATGCTGCGTACGGAATAATGGAACAATGCATTTAAATGTAAGCAGGCAACTTGAAGAAAGGTGTCAGTACGGGATATGTCCACCGTGGAGTGTGATGCAACATTCTACAGGTCGTATCATACTTCGCACAACATTATCCAGCAGCTGTTGAGGCAATTAATCCCATTCCTCTGTCAGTGCACGAATGAGGGTGTTCTTGTTTGTCGGAGGATAGTTTCAACCAGCAAATTGCCTCCCCAAAGCATCTCAAACATTTGCAATGTGGTTTAGATCTAGAGAACGTGATGGCCATATGAGGCGTTGAATACCCTCACTGTCTAAACAATTCTGAACAGCGAGTGTTCGATGACATGTTGCGTTGTGGCCCATAAAAACAAATTTATCACCGACAGCACCACGGAAAAGACGAACATGAGGAAGTAGAACTTCATCAAAGTATCGTTGGCCCGTCATAGTCCCATTCGCAACCACATGTAGGCGCGTGCGGCCATTGATCATGATGCTGGCCCACACCATGACACTGCATGTCGGATATCGGTCCTTTTCCTGAATATTATCTGGACGATAACCAGTACCACTCTCGCGCCAGATCAGTTGGCGTCTACAATCCGATGACAGACTGAACCTACTCTCATCTGAGAAGAGTACGCATGCCCAGTCCTGTTCAGTCCAATTGTGATGCTCACGACACCATTGCAAACGTGCAGTACGGTGCTGTCTGGTCAATGGGACGCACACAACAGGTCTGCGGGTGTATAGTCCTCCTCCCCTCAAACGTCTGGCAACAGTTTTTCGGGAGATCTGCTTTCCTGTGGTAGCAAGAAACTGATTTGCCACCTGCTGAGCTGTGGTGCGCCTGTTCCTTTTTACTGATAGGACGATGTATCTGTCTTCAGCAGGCGTCTTACGTCTAACACGACCTCCCCCTTGCCGCTTACTATACATTCCAGTAGTTTTAAAAGATTTCCACAGCCGTTAAACAACGCCGTCAGCGATGTCGAACTCCCTGGCAAAGTCTCTTATTTTTCGCCCTTCTTCGATCTTTCCAATAATTCGGCCACGCTTAAAATCATCTAAGTAATATCGGGAAGACATGCCGAAAATTTCAAGTTCGTCAACTAAATCTTTCCTGTAAAAATTTGACTTGAAACAACAACTCTCCACAACGCGTCAAAACCTTTAAAGCTCTTATCAGCGCTATCACGTGATGAACAAACGTGGACAAAAAAATTTACATACGCATACCCCTTCTTACTATATCCCGCACTTATTCTAATTTTCCACATTTTGCTTCCCTTCATTTTGTGGTTGCTATGGATGATAGTGTTATCCGTCCTTAGCAATTGTCCAGCAGTGTAGTTTTATATTAGTAAGAATAGTATGTAAACATCTTGACATTTTCACAATATTTCTGCTAAGTACTGACCTCGGTTTCTTTTAAAAGATTGCAACTTTTGTACCGTTCATAATTTTTTTTAAAAATTGTTTAATAAGTAATTTTTTTAAATAAAATATTCAAACAATATCACTTTTTCAAACAATTTTTGTAAAGCTTATTAAGGGTTGCTCATTGTTTAAAATAATGAAAGGTGTTCGTGCAAAGTCGAACACATTTTTCAACATAGACCAATTCATTCGTGACACTTGCCAATTTTATCTGACTTTGGAGATGGTGGTATTTTTAAAAAAAAATTGTTTCAAAAGTAATTTTTTTAAAAAACTATTCAAACAATATCACTCGGTCAAAAATGTTTTGTAAAGATTATTAAGGGGTTGCTTACTGTTTAAAATAATGAAAGGTTTTCGAAGAAAGTAAGAAATATTTTGATTTTCAACTTTGACCAATTCATTCGTGACAATTTTTTCTGGCTTTGTAGCTAGATGGTGGTGCTCATAGTTTAAGAATAAAATGTATGTCTAATGTTAGTGTCAATAGCTATTTATTTTTTATACATTTTATCGATATACATTTTATCGATAACTCTTATTGTTTAAGAAAAGTTTAATGTTAAAAATTATGTGAATTAAAGGTTTTTAATGGAATAAGCGCATTTTCACGTACTATTAAGTTAAAAAAAAATAGAAATACTTAAAAGTAGCACCTAGAAATGTAACACCTAGACTTCTTTAACTCAGACTCAGATTTCGCAGTTCTACGGAATATTTGCTTTTTTCTTATGTTTTTTGATGGACTTCGTTTATAGCACTAGATATCGTATGTTTGCGTAGGTAAGCTCGTTTCTATGTGGAGTTGGAAAATAATATTTTGGTTTTTGGCTACCATATGCTTTACATTCAATCCAATCAAATCAGATCCCTCAATACTTTTGACAAATCGGTGAACAAACAAGAAAAATTAAACTTCGCTTTGCTCCTGATCTCTGTTGAATCCAGTGATCGCCAAACAGTTTCGCCAAAAGTTTGAGCTACTGTGCCATACTATGAACTATTAAGCAAGAGAACTACACACTATTTTTTTTTAAATCTTACATTTGTATTCGGCTGCTAGGTAAAGGAATAAAGGTTAGCCAACCGGAGTGCTAAAGCGATCTAGCAAAAATAATCCCGCGAGCCACTGTTAGAAATCGACATTTTAGCGATCGCTAATTTATCAAACTAAACCCATTTAATTGTACAGTGTACTCTCGATATCTCAAAATTGAAGGGATGCTGAAAAATTTCGAGTTTTCGAGATAACAAGTTAAGGGACCAAATTTGTTCTAAAATGTAAAAAAAAAATCCTAAATAGCATTCTAAAACGTAGAAGCATGGGATATCAGAATAAGTACTAATAAAGATAATTGTATAATAGTAGACAGTAAGTCTAACTGCAGCAAAAATAACTTCATTTTTAAAAGCAATACAAAACTAATTATGCATTAAATATGAAAGAATTCGTTTACAATAAACTTACATTAAGAGAGTTAATTAAAAAAAAAAAAAACTCTACCATCGTGGCCTGTCGACATCGTTTTTGAAATTGTTCATAAATTTTTTTTGTTCGAAAAACAGCTGCTAGTCATCGCTTTTCATGTTCTCGGAGCATTTCATAAAACGTTTTAATGTGTAAGAAGTATTTAAGTATTTTTTCTTTGGACGCTGTGAGTTGTTCGAAAAAAGTCATTTTTTACTTCGAAAAATATTCGACATAACAAGATTTTGATAAGAAACTCTTCGACATAGGAATTTAAATTGATATTAGATGAATATCAGCCTTTCATCCCTTCAGTGGGTCGATAAATGAGTACCAAGCATGCTTGGGAACTAAACACTTGGGGTTCCGCTTTCGGCTGACCAACTAACCGTAACATCTGCTCCTGCATACCAGAGCCAAAGGTTAAGAAAACTGAGATGGGCTCAGTAGGCCTGGCCCTCTATGGGCTGTAGCGTCACTGAGTTTAGTAGTAGTTTAGTAATAGATGGATATTAAATAGAGAAAAATTGCATTATTTTTCCAAAATTTTTTTTCTTCTTGTTTCTTTTTCTTTTGAAATTGACGTCTTTGTTACTTTAAATTCGTAACATATATATTTGTTATTATTAAAAGTATCTTGCAGAAAGATATTAATGCTGGAGAGATTTGTCGCAGAAAACCCCAAAAATTTCTGCCACAGTTAGAGGTATTTAGGTATTTTTTATTGGGACGCTGTGAATTGTTCGAAAAAAGTCATTTTTAACTTCGAAAAATATTCGACATAACAAGATTTTGATTAGAAACTCTTCGACATAGGAATTTAAATTGATATTAGATGGGCATGTAAGGCTAAGGAGAAAAGTATTTTTTGTTGACATAACAAGGGTTTCGAGATGTCGTTCGACAGTAAACTGCATAAAGAAAAATCTTCAGTATTTTAGTGAAATTATAAAAATTTAACTGATTTATAAAATAAGTAATGGACATTAAATGCAAGTAACATGCTTTGATATGACCTCTTTTTAAAAGTGTTCGCTTTTATTAAAAATTTGTCTTTATTATTATTAAAAATATTGTTAGGATTCGATTGTAACGGTTCTAGAAGCATATACCGTTGGGTCAAGCACGAATGCAGCGTGTATATTTTTGGGTAATTTAAATTGTTACAAAGCAAAATGAAATTTGCTTGCATTCAAAAAGTGTTTAGAATAACCCTTTTGAATTGTTATAAAGCCGTATTACTAATTTTAAAGTTAGTTTTATCATCTAAAATCATATGCAGTTTTTTATTTCTTAAGGAGGTCTAAATCCTAAAAGACGCGCATTTTATCAGATAAGTTAAAAAATCATAGTTTTATCTCTTAATTGCTGTTTACTGCTTAAATTATTATAATTTCTAATATACTTTAGTTAGTTATTATATACTAAATACTCAGCCTGCAATATTAAAATAGTCCTGGATAATTTGAAGACGTATAATAAATATGAATGAAATATCCATCTTGAAGTTAATGGGATTATTAAATATCAGGTATGTCTAACTTTTTTTCTATTTAAATTAATCACTGATGATTACACCGAAGATCAAAAAGCAAACGTACTATACTCGTAATTTAAATTATATTGAGATATCTTTTCAATATACACAATGAATCCATCTTATAATAAAATAGTTGTAAGTCATTAGCTGTTAGCTTTGTAATAGTTTCGTGCCTAAAAACTGAAAAAAAAAATTTATTAAAAAATTGGATGACGCTAGTCGTTTTAAACATAATTGAAAAGAAAATTCATCGGACAGTCAAAAAACTAATTAAATTTTTCTTCAAAAAATTTCTATTTAATAAAATTTTCTCATTTATTATTTACATGTTTTATAATTATCATTCCATATAAATTCTACATTTTCTATAATTACTATTCCATATAAATTTTTAAAAAGTCTATTTTTATGGGGTACCATTAACAACTAATCGTCAGTCCTTAATACGATCTGCTAACTGGGATTCACTTGTCCATTCGAAATTAAACGAGCTGTTAGATTTTGAGCTACCTTAATTTAAAAAAATGTTAGAACTTTTTACTTTATTTTAATTGTAATCAACTAAAAAGTGCCAGATAACCGATTAGCAGAAATAAATATGCGAAATATATGCAAAAATAACTGATTCTGTACAAAGATATCTTTATTTATATATGAAAAAACTAGTTATATTCCTTGTTTAGTTTTTAAATTCAAATGTTTGTATTTTTGAAAATATTTGACCTATTTCTTCTAAACAACTAGAATAGTTTATGCTATAAGTATTCTAATTTATTGTATTTTGAGATATTAGGCGTACTTGTCATAGATATCGAAACTACCGTTAATTAACATTTTCAATTCTACCATTTCAATTAACTACCATTTTCAGTTAAGTATTTAAAAATATCAATAAAATACTTTGTAAAATATCGACATTTTTTAAATATTTTTCCTCGTATTGGCATACCCAGAAGACCATTAACATGTCAAAGTACACATAAGAAGTGATGAAATAGACCTTCAGCCGCGATTTTTTTAAGAATAAGATGAAAATCTTAAAAAGCGAAAGGCAAGATTTAACAGAAATTTCGTCAGTGGTTGGAACAACTTTATTTCTCTTAGATAACTGCAACTAATTTAATAGAAATGTTAACTTAAACTGTAATTGTTAAAATGTGACGCCTAACTACTTTCGAAATGTATTCACTCCTTTTCTACTTTTCGGAGATGAATTTTGATGGAGTTATTCTACTTACACTTGTGTTCAAAATTGATTTGAAAAAATTAATTCCTTTTGAACCTTGTTTCTTTACCAAACAAAAGCTGAAAGTAGTCTAAACGAATCATTACAAACAAGTATTTTTTTTTGTATTTATCCGCTACTTTTTTTTCAAAAAGTTTCACAGTGCACTGCCAACTGCGAAAACAAGTAGTGACTACAGTATAATTTGTCCATAGAAAGAACTCCCTTCGCCACGAAGTCTAAAGCCGTCTACTGCTATGGAAACAACAAATAGCGCATTTCAATTAGGGGGGCTTCTTCTTCCCTTGATTTCCCTTCTCTCGCCGACCTGAGACAAAACCTGTCTTATATTATGACCCAACTTGAAATAGTTAAACCTCGTAACAATAATTACGGCCACTACTCCATACGGAAGGCTAGGGGAGTTCTTTACATAACTAAACTATATTTTCGTCATCTGCGCGTCAGTTCCGACCACTGAGTTACGGCGATGCAAGAAACATCTTGAAATTCGTATAGTTGCCAATCGTTAGAATCAGAACGTCTCATGCAGAATTTTAGCTTGTTTCGAATGTCCACGAAAAAAAAAGGAGAGAATTTTACTCAAGATTTCGAACATGATGTGAAAGAGTGCCCTTTAATAAATTCGCTTCTCCTACAATGAATGATGTTGTATAGTACCTCGATGCTTTCCAATTATCTAAGGTAGAATATAATTTGAATTCAAAGTACACATGGACTTTTTTCTTCCCTTCCAGGCAATTCAGTTTTTAAAATTCATGGTTTTCGTATGCAAAAGGAAGTAAATAAAATTAAATCAAGAAGTAATGACAATTTCGTGTTTTCGCAGAAATAAACGAAGATTGAGTGTATCAGCTACCAGGTGTATGCTTGAAGTAACGTGAAAGTTGGAATATCCACTATTGCCTCATTAACTAGATTGTCGAAAAAACTTACTATTTTAAGAGGGCATCATTTAGGAACAGTTCAATTTTTGCTGTCAAAGGAATAGTACACTATAAAGTAATGGAGTGGTGGGGTCAGTGCGAATCCCTTTGACAACAGTCCCGCAGTGGACTTTTTGTAAAGACACGGTTCCCAGTAGAACACCAAGTCAAGTATCAGTGGCTGCGGGCAGTAAGCGGGTGGGTGACCGCTTTGATCAGCCTACGTAGGGACCGAGGGTTGAACTGTTCTATCGTAAAGTGCTCGACTTCGCTCACAGGTCGTCGAGCTACCAAAGCAGGCGAGTTATTCCCTCTGCAGAGGATCAAAGGTGCGATGGCTTGTCTTCGGATGTGGGAATGTTTCCCACACCGTTGCCAATAGCCCATTGGTGCGGTACACCGTTGCCACCTACCCACCCTTCGACAACAAATAAAGCAATACATCTCCCTGATGGGATCTTTGAAGTAGTATTCATGCGTATGATTTCCGTCACTTTATTGAATGGGGTTTTATATTTAACCCCATTTTATTGCCACTCCAAATCGGTACATGGGAAACACACACAACCAGTCCTTGTTTTCACTGGCGAAAACACTAAACTGTTATACTTCTTGATTAGCAATCTCATTAATAAGACTTTTTTATTGGGGAGATTGATTTTTTAATGTTTATACTTCCGATATTACAGTAATTACTTCCTCTTGTATGTGTTTTTTTTTACCTTTATTCCCATTGCCTATTTTTCCTTCTTCCTTCCTTGGTATTTTTTTTTCAATTTTTGTTTTTGTTATTTTATACTGACTTTGTTTTTTACTATGCTTGAACTTTCATGAAAATGTATAGTTAGTGTGGTGCCTTTTCTTAAAATTTGATTTAAAAACTCATTTAGTTGAATATGTTGATTGTATATGTTTGTTAATTTTAATGAATTTCTAATATTTCAAAATTATGTTAAGTATGAATTCGAATATTTCGAAGTAATATTCGAATTTTATTTAATGATTTTTTTAATTATAATTAACGAAATTTGAGCTTGTGATAAAATCCATGCTCATTGAGTTTTTATTATTTCTGTTACTAATTTAAGACATAAAATGAACCCGAGTTATTCTAGTCCAAATCAAAAGTACTTCGCAATTTCGCCTCTGTAATAGCTACTGAATAGTCAGTCTAATCAATTATTATTATCCCCCAGGGCGTTTGCTATAGCTCTACAATGCAGTTGCTTTCTACTAAAATCTATTCTTGGAATACTTTTTTAAAATTTCCTTTCCCAATTAGGTGCTGCCTTTTAAAAGATTAGAAAGAGATTACAAACAAAATTTTAAAAAAAATATTTTCTAAAATTAAACTTTGAAAAACTTTACCAATTTCTCAGTAGCTTTTTGCATAAAATAAAACTGCTAAGGTCTAACAAATATGCATTGTATAGTTTAGCAAATACGGGCCTCACGCACCCGGGTGCCCCAGTGACGTCCATCTTGGTTTGTGTTCGTAAATAGCGTTAGTCGGAATTTTAAAATTCCGACTTGCTAAATTTCATGCAACTTCAAGTTTTTAATTTGTAACAACTGAACAAAATTTCGCAGTGTAATGAAATTTGGCAGAATTTTGTGATTAAAAATTATTTTTTTTATAAAGCAGTGGGAAGTATATTTCTCACCTACTTCAATACTCTTTAAATGTCTATGAGAAGCTATTTTTCCATCTATGATATGTGCGGCCATTTTTTTGATAACTTCAGAACGTAAAAAGAATACCAATAGAGTTTTGTACCACATAATTGTGGTTAACAGTAAAGGTTTGCGTAGGGTCAAGAAGTGAGGCCAATACTGGAGAGCTATTTTCTCTTGAGTGCCATGCGCTCGCTCATTTCATCATTTCTCATTTAATTCATTTGTAGTTCCAAAAACAGAATTTATAAATTCGGTTATTTACTAACACAAAGGTCGAGTTAATAGCAAAATCTGTATAGTACCATCCACCAAAAAAAAAAAAATATCTTAAAATCCGATTGATTTTAGCTAAAGGAATTTATTTTCATAAATAAATCTTAATCCCAAAAATATTTTAACATAAAATAATTATAAAAAAATGGCGCTATAAAGGATTAAATAATTTTTTTCAATATTTCAGGGTGGTGTAAAAACTCAACCAATTTAAAACATATTCTCAATTTTCCGAAATTCCTACCTGAAACTTTCATTTTCCACTAAGTCTTAGTAGTGACACAAGAATCAAGATGGACGGTATGCCGTTTCTTAACGCGATATTTGAAAATTGCATTTTAGTTTTTTTCAATATTTATTCGGCGTTCGCAATGTCTTCATTATTGTATTATAACAAATGTTATTGGATTAAAAAATGTTGTCTCCTTTTATAAAGAAAAAAGTATCTTGATTTCTCCATGAGAAAAACATATGCATACTGGATATCCGATAGGGTGAATATTTCCAGTACCCAATTTTAGGTACTTTAACACTCAAAGAATAAAACAATTCCTTAGGTTTTGTCAGTTTTCGATTAGATATTTAAATAATAAAAATAAAGGTATTATGTGTAGTGGTGTTTTTAGCACACTTTTGGTTGCTTTATATCCTGGAACTTTCTATCTTTGAACTGTTATATTTATATGATTAATGTATGGAAAAACAAATGCTATGTTCGGAAAAACTTTCCTTAAAATTTGTTTAGTAATTAATGTTATTTACATTTAACATTCAGTTTCTTTAATAGTAAAAATATTCTTTTGATGAATATAAGGAGTTTCTAATTGTAATGACTAATCACCATAGTATTGAGTTTGAGCTCTGTTTTTTTTTAGTTTAAAAAATACATCTTTCTAAGCTATTTAGAATCAAAATAATTTGTTTTTCCTATTGTTATTTTTGTATTTACGATTTTAATTATCTATTTATGATTTACAAAAAATTGTAGAAACTTACGAAAATTAAAGAAAATAATGAAATTGTTCCAAAATTTGCATTCCAATGCATTTGTTTTTCCAAAGTGAAAAGTTTTAGTGTTTTTAGTTTATTTTTTAGTTTACTCATTTAAAAATTTTGGAAGTGGCATTTTAATGAAGTTGTTGCTATTAATTTCATTGAATGAATTAAAATACACTTCTACATATTACTACTTCTACATATACACAAAACATATTAGATTCAGTTATAAATAGCTTCCTATTTTTTAAATCATAATGCTTACTATTGAATTGGGGCATAAGTTTTAACTGGTATGACTCAAATTCATAGTTAATTATGAAATTAAGTCTGTTGACCAATAAATTGTTTCTTAACTGTTAATTTTTAAATTTTGCCATAATTGCTAACTATTAAATAGTGTCATAACTGCTAACCATTCGATTGAATTACTAATAACTTCTGATGCTTCGTTTAGCTCACTATTGGGCTTGTAGAGAACTGTAGACTTAAATCTATTCAAAAGACTCGAAACTTGTTTATAGAAAGAAAGTTGGAATTTTTTGTGTTTAATAAACCAATGAAACTGATGTTAGACTATTTAAATCGATTCTAATATGTTTTTCTGACAATGACAATCCTCTCATAATTTAGGATATAAATTATGTTAATAGTTTTATCTAATTTGAATGTTTCAGTGCATTTTAATGCTTTTCTAATGCTTTTATTTAGTGTATTTTTAATGCATTCTCAATGTAGAAGTTAGCAGGTTATATGAGATTTAAAGCAATATTTATTCATAAGTTAAGCACAAGCTTAGCTTATTTTTTATTGTCATAACTTGTTGAATTTTTTTTAAGGCATAATGTTATGTCATATCTGTTTTTTTCGAACATTTTCACTGTAAAATATCTAGCTCCATTTTTTTACGATCCTTAATGGAGAGGGTTGTCATAACAGTCAGCCAAATATTGCAAATTTCATTGTGAATAAATTTTTATTTGATTTTTTTTTCAAGGAATACTGATTTATAATAAAGAGAAAGTAAAAAATTGTAATTAAGTAATGAATAGAAAACTATCATTTTATTTGTGGGCTGAGATATTTACTCATTATTTTATAATATTTATCGTAGGTTTCTTGGTTCTTGTGGCTTTTGTTTCTTAAGACGTTAGTAACTTCCTCAGAAAGCATAACCATCTTACCAATTAATAAGATGGTCAACCTTATATTAAACACAAAATTCGGACAGATCAAAATAATCTTTGAAATAGGAAGACATTAAAGCTTCTTAAATTTCCCTTTTCTATTCAATTTATTTTCTATCAATACTATTCTATTCTCTAAGAATATTTTATTCTTTCCATATTATTGTATCTATTCTATTCTATCTAATGCTTTGAAGTATAAAAAATTTACAAATAAATTTTGAAAGAATAAAATAATGCTTGCTGCTTTCTAAGGGTCAAACAATACTCCCATGAAAACAAAACTAGAGGAACTAACGTTTATTAAAACATGAAACTTTCTATATTTCGCATTCTTAAAGTTATGGTTTATAATATTCAATATATGTTTATAATTGGAGAAATTAAAGCTAGTGCTATTTCTTCTTTACTCATTTTACAATATCTGCTTTTCGAAAATAGAATATTTCAATGATATATTAATTTCTTGAAGAGTTGATGGAGCAAGGCAGTAAGAGTAGTTCAAAAGTATTCATATTTTTTAATGCATAGCCATGTTTCCTTCAATAAATTTAGCTCTATTTTATGAAATAAACTCAAAAATAAATTTAACCTCATGTATAAAGCGAAAAAATGTTTCCAAAATTTGTAAAAGGTGTCATTTTTCGGATGTTTATCTAATCATGTTGTTTGCTTAGAAAATCAGAACTTTGAGCCAATTTTTATCTTTTAATTTACAATTATTTAAGATATCTTCTAAAAATAAGTAAATATAGCAAATTTTTTTTCAGAATTATGGATTACAAAGTGAAATTTTTTTAATGTTCAGAAAATTTCCATTAATGTATTGTGAACTTCTATTATATGTTTACATTCCTACATTTAAAATTCTGCTTTAATGTGCAATTTAGATTTCCTAAGTGTGAAACTGAATATTTTACCCTAGGATATTTTGTAATACTTATGTGTTTTCATAAATAGAAAGTGTCCAGGGAACTTCATAGTTAGCAAAGCATTCAACTCAAAGGTTTTAAACCAGCCATGGACTAATAAAATAGGAAAAGGCAGCAATTCCCCCCCCACCCCTTTTCAAATATCTCTTAAAAAGTTGCATTGCTCTTAAGGAAAGAACCGTGTGTAATGTTACGCTACATACATACACTACAATTTGTATACCTTACAATTCAAAATTTCTTCGACTATTGATAAATAAAATGTTAAAAAATAAATAATTATTATAAAAAATTATTATAATTATATAGATTGCATGGAATTATCTTTGAATAAACGAATTTTATATTTGTGTGCAAAAGTTCTTTAAATTCGCTTAGAAAGCTCTAGAGATGTGGCGAAATACGCAAAAAGTAAAATTAACATTAATGGATTCAAGCTTACTACAGCTCTCCCGACCAAACTATACGGATCTTGTCCCAGATTGCTGGTAAACCCTTTCATTTTGAGGGTCAGGAATCCAAATCTGGCGAAATAAGAAGTATCTTTATTCAGATAAAGTACGTTTTATGACAGATTTCGTAACTTAAAAATATCATCTGTACTAACTAATCAACAGATTTGAGGTCACCACTTCAAATCATTAAGATTGAGTCCTAGTATGTGAAAATCTGATCACTAGGGATTAAAAGTTATTCATACATACATACTACATATTCTTCTTCACTCCGAATTGGAGCATAGAGCTTCTATCACGAGCTTTCCATCTGACTCTATTTGTGGCCAGATATTTTTCCTATCTTCATGTCTTTCCTATCATTTACAATCATCCTGCGCCAAGTACTTTTAGGTTTCCCTCTTTTTCTTTTGCCTTGAGGGTTCCAAACAAAAACGTGATTTATTTTAAATTTTTCAGGTTTACATAGAACATGACAATCCCATTTTCATTTACGTTTTTCAATTTGCAAATGAATCTGTTTCTGTTTTGCTTTTCTGATGGTTTCTGCATTACAAGTTTTATGAAACCACTTGATGCGCAAGATTCTTCATAAACAGTTGTTAATAAATACTTGCAATTTCTTCACGTTATTTTTATTGCAGTGCTATGTCTTAGATCCATGTAATTGAGGACTTTCATCCACTTCAGAGAGATGGATAAAAGTTATTCAGGGTGTTTCTTTTTTTCCCTATCGTACTGGATATGCTGTAATAACCACTCTTAATGCATAATTATGAAATCCTTGTCAAAAATGAAATAAAAAGTAAGTACATTAGGGTACGTGAGTTAATATTTAAGCGAGTAATCATTAAAAATTTTATCGAAGTGTAAAAAATCAGTAGTGTTCATCCATGATGACGTGATAAAACTTAAAAGTCGGTTTGATTGCCTGATGAACTTATTTCATCGTCTTTTAACTTCTGCTTCTTCCAATATTGAAGCATAATTTTATTTTCAAACCCACCTTCGTGAGTAGTGATTTCGTTTTTGACTTTTTCCTGCTTTAAATAACGGATTTCAACCTTAATCGACTACTATGGAAATATGAACTTTGTTGAAACATGCAAGCACTAGCATTTTTTTTCAGTAAACACATTTTTTGTATGAACGCAAATGGCAGAATACGGGCATTAATAGTTCAAGTTATCCACTAAAAAAATTGCTTCCTACAACTGTGAAAGAAATATGTAGTTGTTTTTACCATCTTATATTTCTTACACACAATTTAGCAAATTTTCTTAAGACAGAATAGTAATTCAATAAAATAATGTAAAAATTAAAAAAATGTGTATTAAAAAACAGCACATTGAGGAAAAAAAATTCAATAATTGAGAAGCGAAATAATCTAACCATGTAGTTTCTAAATATTTTCAGTTATGTTCCAACTTTCACATGCCTGCATAAACTTTTTTCAATAAAATAATCGTCTATTATATTGAAGTGATGATTGAATTTTTATTTGTGAAATTTACTACTAAATTTTAGAGTGTTTAAACAATTGTATAAGTAGCGTAATTAATGCTCAAGAAATAAATTTACGGTTTGACCTTTTCAATTCATTTTTACTATTTTTAAGTTCAATATATTGTCCAAATCCAAGACAAATAAATTCGTCCACGTTAAATATCGCGGTATGTCGAATATCCGTCACACGACAAGTTAATGGCTACTATTACCACCCCCCATAAAGCAGTCTCCCTATATTATTAGTTTATGAAAAACCCATGTGAATGCATTGCTAACTTAATATATATCCGATAAATTCTCTTTTATGGATATCCTGAATGTATATGAATTATGAAAGTGAGCTACTCCAATGATTGGGCGTTGGATTTGTTAATTTGGAATTTTCAATTCATGTTCTAAGAGAACATGCATTCTCTTACAAAAAAATTTAATTGATCTAGTTTTAAAGTACATGTTTTAATGGTCAAATTTTGAAAAAAGGCTGTAATTTTTTTGAAAGAATGAGTGAATGAAGAATGTATGATTAACACATAAATTGTTCTTAGAATTTTAAACTGTTACAGTTTCTCTAAACTTCAAAACTAGTTTTTTTAATAAATTTTTTTTCATAATAAAATTTTTATTACAATTAAAATTCGCTTTTTCTAATTGCCAAATTTATGATAAATTTTTGTTGCCTTTCACATGCTATAAGGGTGATAAGTCATATATCTACTTACACAGAAAATGTTTTGCAATAAATATATTTATAAATATTTTATCACTTAATTGTTATCAATGTACGACTAATAAGTTTTGTTTCAGGTGAAACTAATAAATATCTTAGAATTTTTTAGTTCAGTTTATGGAAGTGCAGTTATCTCGCGTTGTGTGTAATGCTAAATGAAAGGGTTAAAAAGGAACGCAATCAATCAATCCTTAGAAAATTCACCAACTTAACCTTTGCTGAATCAATATCAAATGTTCTTGGAATTTTTTGGGTAAGTTTGATAATCATATTCCAACATACTATCATGTATTAATCGAATTTGGTTTACCGTAATATTATATCGTTTTTTCAATTAATTGGTTACCGTAGCAAAACAAAATCGCTGTTTTAAAATAATTCAGTTATTATTTTTCATTTCAGTCTTCACAGTCGTAAAATTGCAGCAGATAAAAGAAAATTTCCGAAAACAATAGGTCACTTAACCCTTTATTGCATATTATTTTTCACCAAGATATGAGCATTTAAAATTTCAAGTACAGATAGTTAATTAGTTTGGAGCTATTGGCGCAAGATCCAGTAGCTATATATATATATATATATATATATATATATATATATATATATATATATATATATATATATATATATATATTATATATATATATATATAGATATATATATATATATATATAGATATATAGATAGATAGATATAGATAGATAGATAGATAAATATAGATAGATAAATATAGATAGATATATATAGATATATATATATATATATATATATATAGATATATATATATATATATATAGATATATATATATATATATATATATATATAGATATATATATATATAGATATATATATATATAGATATATATATATATATATATATATATATATATATATATATATATATATATATATATATATATATATATATATATATATATATATATATATATATATATATATATATATATATATACACACACACACACACACAGGGTGATTCATAAAAGATGGGCAAAATTTTAGGAAGTTATAGTATACACCCAAGCAAGCAATTTTTATCAAAGAATGCATGGTCGAAAACAAAACCCAAAACCATTAGAGGGAGTCAAAAGTTATGTTCTTATATGAGGCAAAAACACACAGAGAATGATGAAGTTAAGTTATAAAAAAAAATTTAATGGGATGTGATTACAATAAGCTTTCAAAAAAGTGGCTGGCAACGCAGTACACGCAGAACAACGGCGAATAAAAGATAGGCGAACATTCTGAAACACACCAGGCATATCGCGAATTTCCCCTGCAGCTGCCGAAAGCTTGGAGACAAGCTCTTCTACAGATTCAATGGGAGTCTTATGCATAAGAGCCTTCAACTGCCCCCACGGAATGAAATCGAGACATGAGAGATCTGGCGAGCGCGGTGGCAGAGCTAAAGGACCACCAAGCTAAAAGGCTCTTCTTCCCATAACATGCAAATAATAACTCGCAGCAGGAATGGAGTTTTCTCGTTTGCATGAAACAACTTTCCAAATGTGCCAGCTTTTTTGCGTTTTGTTTTCGACCATATATATATATATATATATATATATATATATATATATATATATATATATATATATAAAAATCTGAAATTATATAATATTTCTCGAATAAAGTGACAGTGAAAAAGCAACATGAGTTAATATTGTTTTTTATTTAGCTAACACTAAACGCATGAACATGTAACTAATGGTTATTTATATCTGTCTTACGCCGTGGAGAGAATAATTTTTTTAATCATATTTATAGTTGTTAAATTAGACAAAGCATAAGTATTAATGGATACATTTTGCTATTGCTAGAAAAAATTCTCCGGCAACAACGAAAAGATTGGCAAAAATGCAAAAGTAAAAAATATATGATTTGCTACAATATTGTGAATTTACGTTAGAAAGAAATTTTTTGAAGGTGTGCGTGGTTCAAAATGTGTGTTGCAGAACTAAGAATTTATAGGAGATTTGTTTCAGTAATTGTAAGAAAGATATTTTTGCAATGATCTCTTATATGGAAAATTGTTTTATAGTAGAAAAAAAATACATGTAAATTTATTCTAATTTTTTTGAAATAAAATAAAAGAATTCAATTACGGACAAAAATAAGCAACACAAAATAATTTCGCCGATCTATTTTTTGCCCTTAGGAAAAAATAAGCTTCAAAAGACACAATAAATTTATTTCAAAAATGCTCTAATTATATACGAAGTACTAATTTAATTTTGCTTTAACTTTTTAACGTGCGTAGCAAAATGTTTAGAATAAATTTACGACTTTCTAGTTATAATCCAAGTGTTTTAAGTTGAATGTATTCTTCTAGAGGGACAAAATATAAAAATATATTTTCCATCTCATTAAAATTAATTATTTTCTTTAAGTTTTGAGTTATCTCTTCTACTAGTTGTATATACAGAATGGAATATCAATCATAACAAAATCTTACCCTTTTTTCAGGACATGAACCGTTATTGCAGTGATGAACAAGTAAGATTTTTATATTCTAACGAGAAAAGTTAATATCTAAACATTTTTATCGTTGATAATGGGGTGAGTGTTCTCTATAAAAGGTGAGTTTATATAATCGATGTATGGTAAGCATTCTCTCCCAAATATAGTAAACGATGTAAGATTTGTATTTAATAGCATCTCGGAATAAGTATTTCCTTGGTGCTCGTCTTTCATCATTCTCAGGCTGTTAGTTTTCCATTGTTTCATTGACGCTTGATTTCCTTTGTTTCCTTGGTGCTTATTTTCCATTGTTTCCTTGGTGCTTGATTTTAATAGTTTCCTTGCTGCTTGTTTTCCAACATTTCCTTGGCGCTCGTTTTCCAACATTTCCTTGGTGCTCGTTTTCCAGCATTTCCTTGGTGCTCGTTTTCCAGCATTTCATTGGTGCTCGATTTCCAACATTTCATTGGTGCTCGTTTTCCAACATTTCATTGGTGCTCGTTTTCCAACATTTCATTGGTGCTCGTTTTCCAACATTTCATTGGTGCTCGTTTTCCAACATTTCATTGGTGCTCGTTTTCCAACATTTCATTGGTGCTCGTTTTCCAACATTTCATTGGTGTTAGTTTTCCAACATTTCATTGGTGCTCGTTTTCCAACATTTCATTGGTGCTCATTTTCCAACATTTCATTGGTGCTCGTTTTCCAACATTTCATTGGTGCTCGTTTTCCAACATTTCCTTGGAGCTCGTTTTCCAACATATCATTGGTGCTCGTTTTACAACATTTCATTGGTGCTCGTTTTCCATTGCTTTTTTGGTGCTAGTTTTCCATCGTTTTCTTCCTGTTCATTTTTCATTGTTGCTTGTTTTCCATTGTTTCCTTGTTGCTTGTTTTCCATTGTTTCCTTGTTGCTTGTTTTCCATTGTTTCCTTGGTGATTGTTTTCCATTGTTTCCTTGGTGATTGTTTTCCATTGTTTCCTTGGTGATTGTTTTCCATTGTTTCCTTGGTGATTGTTTTCCATTGTTTCCTTGGTGATTGTTTTCCATTGTTTCCTTGTTGCTTGTTTTCCATTGTTTCCTTGTTGCTTGTTTTCCATTGTTTCCTTGTTGCTTGTTTTCCATTGTTTCCTTGGTGCTCGTTTTCCATTGTTTCCTTGGTGCTCGTTTTCCAACATTTCCTTGGTGCTCGTTTTCCAACATTTCCTTGGTGCTCGTTTTCCAACATTTCCTTGGTGCTCGTTTTCCAACATTTGCTTGGTGCTCATTTTCCTACATTTCCTTGGTGCTCGTTTTCCAACATTTCATTGGTGATCGTTTTCCAACATATCATTGGTGCTCGATTTCCAACATTTCATTGGTGCTCGATTTCCAACATTTCATTGGTGCTCGTTTTCCAACATTTCATTGGTGCTCGTTTTCCAACATTTCATTGGTGCTCGTTTTCCAACATTTCATTGGTGCTCGTTTTCCAACATTTCATTGGTGCTCGTTTTCCAACATTTCATTGGTGCTCGTTTTCCAACATTTCATTGGTGCTCGTTTTCCAACATTTCATTGGTGCTCGTTTTCCAACATTTCATTGGTGCTCGTTTTCCAACATTTCCTTGGTGCTCGTTTTCCAACATTTCCTTGGTGCTCGTTTTCCAACATTTCCTTGGTGCTCGTTTTCCAACATTTCATTGGTGCTCGTTTTCCAACATTTCCTTGGAGCTCGTTTTCCAACATATCATTGGTGCTCGTTTTCCATTGCTTTTTTGGTGCTAGTTTTCCATCGTTTTCTTCCTGTTCATTTTTCATTGTTGCTTGTTTTCCATTGTTTCCTTGTTGCTTGTTTTCTATTGTTTCCTTGGTGATTGTTTTCCATTGTTTCCTTGGTGATTGTTTTCCATTGTTTCCTTGGTGATTGTTTTCCATTGTTTCCTTGGTGATTGTTTTCCATTGTTTCCTTGGTGATTGTTTTCCATTGTTTCCTTGTTGCTTGTTTTCCATTGTTTCCTTGTTGCTTGTTTTCCATTGTTTCCTTGTTGCTTGTTTTCCATTGTTTCCTTGGTGCTCGTTTTCCATTGTTTCCTTGGTGCTCGTTTTCCATTGTTTCCTTGGTGCTCGTTTTCCAACATTTCCTTGGTGCTCGTTTTCCAACATTTCCTTGGTGCTCGTTTTCCAACATTTCCTTGGTGCTCGTTTTCCAACATTTGCTTGGTGCTCGTTTTCCTACATTTCCTTGGTGCTCGTTTTCCAACATTTCCTTGGTGCTCATTTTCCAACATTTCCTTGGTGCTCGTTTTCCATTGCTTTTTTGGTGCTAGTTTTCCATCGTTTTCTTCCTGTTCATTTTTCATTGTTGCTTGTTTTCCTTGTTTCCTTGTTGCTTGTTTTCCATTGTTTCCTTGTTGCTTGTTTTCCATTGTTTCCTTGGTGCTCGTTTTCCATTGTTTCCTTGGTGCTCGCTTTCCAACATTTCCTTGGTGCTCGTTTTCCAACATTTCCTTGGTGCTCGTTTTCCAACATTTGCTTGGTGCTCATTTTCCTACATTTGCTTGGTGCTCGTTTTCCAACATTTCATTGGTGCTCGTTTTCCAACATTTCATTGGTGCTCGTTTTCCAACATTTCATTGTTGCTCGATTTCCAATATTTCATTGGTGCTCGATTTCCAACATTTCATTGGTGCTCGATTTCCAACATTTCCTTGGTGCTCGTTTTCCAACATTTCCTTGGTGCTCGTTTTCCAACATTTCCTTGGTGCTCGTTTTCCATTGCTTTTTTGGTGCTAGTTTTCCATCGTTTTCTTCCTGTTCATTTTCCATCGTTTTCTTCCTGTTCATTTTTCATTGTTGCTTGTTTTCCATTGTTCCCTTGTTGCTTGTTTTCCATTGTTTCCTTGTTGCTTGTTTTCCATTGTTTCCTTGTTGCTTGTTTTCTATTGTTTCCTTGGTGATTGTTTTCCTTGTTTCCTTGTTGCTTGTTTTCCATTGTTTCCTTGGTGATTGTTTTTCCTTGTTTCCTTGGTGATTGTTTTCCATTGTTTCCTTGGTGATTTTTTTCCATTGTTTCCTTCGTGATTGTTTTCCATTGTTTTCTTGGTGATTGTTTTCCATTGTTTCCTTGGTGATTGTTTTCCATTGTTTCCTTGGTGATTGTTTTCCATCGCTTCCTTGCTGCTTGTTTTCCATCGTTTCCTTGCTGCTTGTTTTCCGTAATTTCCTTTGCTGCTTGTTTTTTATTGTAGATTTGGTGCTTGTTTTCAGCGTTTCCTTAATGCTTTTCCTCGTTTCCTTGGTGCTTGTTCTCCGTTGTTTTTTTACTTATTTGCCTTTGCTTCCTGGATGCTTGTTTTAATTTTTTTTTTTGGATCTTATTTTTCATCGTTTTTTTAAGATTTGTTTTCATTTATTTTATTTCAGCTCGTTAATGGGCTTTTTTCTCATTTCTTTGTCATATATTTGGACGTACCTCATATCGAATTTCGTTTGTCATCATTTTCATTCATTCTTCAGTCTTTTCCTTTGTTTATGGTTTATTCCCACAGAACGTAATTTTACAGATTTTGCTTAGTTATTATTCTTTACTGCAATTTTATTAATAGGAGGAACTGGGGCTTAATAGCTATGCTGAACCAGTAATGGAAACGTTTAAGAACCAGCGCAACTTAATGCTGAAGGTTTTGGTTATTCTGAAGAATTAAAACTTCAACTGCACGTGTAAGTAACGCTCTAATTTTAATTTTTATAAAACAATTAATTTTTAAAATTAAATTTAATTTAGTTACTTGTTAATTTAATTTTTTTAAATACAATTAAATTTGACGATTATATTTGACATTTTCTTTTCACGGTTCTTTTAAGAAAAATTGGGGTCCATTAACGAACCCTGCTCAAATTATTTTATCTTAAAAATGAACAATATTTTTCATCTGAAAAACGACCCTCTATAAAATATATCTTATGAAAACTAAAACTAAAACTCGCTTTTATGTTTTTATTTACTCGCAAAACCAGAGATTTATTTCGCAGATATATAAGAAACTACAACCGGCGTCTACAATAATTTCAGATTCAGAGAAATTTGAGTAGATAAAAAAAAAATACATGTTCTTATTTTTTTTCGAAATAATGCTTAAATTTTTCTTAATTTTACAAAAACCTGGTTAGTAGCTCTCGAATAAACTCTAGCATTGCGAAATTAGCTTTTGTAAGTTACAGATAAATAAAAACAATATTAAGAAAATTAAATTTGGTAGAGTTTAATTTGAAGTTATAAATTACACAATGCAGCATTTTAGCAATAAACAATTCCATAACCAAACCTTATGTATTAGAAAAAACTAGCAACAATGAAGGGCCTATTACAGCCTTCATATAAATTCATAGATCAGCTGCAATTCTAATAACATGGCATACCCATAAAATTCCTTAATTTATTTTTTTTTGAAGAAATTCTAGTTTTACTTAACCTATTCTACGTAGTAAATAAATTAAAACTGTATTAAATGATAGCATTTCTGTTTCGTGTAACTTTGTGGGAATGATGCTGTATAAAATCTTTTTATTAACATATTTTGAGCAGCATTGTTGATTTCTTAACACTGAAAACATTTGAATTGAGAAGAAAAAGTGAAGCCAATTTATTATATTTGAGCTCCCCCCCCCTCGAAAAAAATTTAATGAGCTATATATTCAGTTTTATCTCAACTTCTCGTTAACCAACCTAAAATTATAACTAAGTATTTCTCATAACGATAGCACTTAACTTAAAAAAATTTGTCTGTCATCCCACCAGAGAGAGCCTAAAATTAACCCACCGAGAGTCTTCTGGCCTACCGTTAAAAACGTATATTTAAAAACACATTTTAGCCAAATTCGACCCTCGAAATTGAGGAGACTTAGGCTGCCGCTTAAAATTTCGAATTTTACAATTAAACAAACAATTCTAATTGTAAAATTGAATTTTACAATTAAAATTTGTTTTTAAAAATTCGTTTTCAATAGAACTATATCCAGAGGGATTCAAATAACGTAGGAACAACAAAATGTTTTTATTCTAAAGAAAATAATCTCTTTGCTAAGAACCGCTCATATATATTTTTTTTTTGATAATGCAGATGGAAAGGAATTTTATTTTCTGTGTGTTTAGAACTGATTGAAATCATAAAATGTCTCCATACTTTCGTAGTGAACCCTTTAAGATCCCTAAAGTTAAAATTTAAAATACAATTTTTAAACTCCCCCCCCCCGAAAAAAATTTTCAACCAAAACAAGCTTTTTCTAATCATGAAACGATCCAAATATAAACATTCCATTGTAAAATGTTTGTTAATCCTCTTAGAATGTTGTTTGGCCATTGTGAATAATCGTTATTAATCCTACCCTCCACCCAATAAATACGTGGTTAAAAAAATTTAGCTTTTAATTTAAATTATTTTTAAAACATTCATAAAAAATGTTTAATTTGGAGTGATGAACTTGCCCCCAAAAATAGGCATAGCGAGCGGGTTGAGGGCAGTCTGCCCCTCCAAAGTTATCCAGGAATGCTCTACCCTAGTAAGCCTGTCGACAGATAAACTTTTATCTGTCGATCAGATAAACTTTTATCTGAAAAATATTTTGCTTACAGACGAAATTCTTTTTGCCTTTTTGTCTAAACTGTATTAAAAGAGCAAAAGTAGGCCTATTAATAGGTAAATCGATGTATTCTATTTAGTTGGGCTTTGTTCCTCATCATTTTTTTTTCTTCAAATAATTAGCTGGTCGACTGAAGATTTTACCAGTATTATTTTTTATGCTACCAAGGTCTATATTGTATTGCAACTTTTTTTTATGTACTTATATATTTTTTATTACGGGAAAAAAAGCGTGATTTTTTTTTTCTGCTCCCGCATTTCATTAAATTGATGCGCGTATAAGCAGAAATGCTACTTAAATGTGGTTTTGTATTTTCACGAATTTGATTTTTGTGAAGGGATTAGTTTTCTGTTGCCATAACTAAACTAAGGTATAACTAAAAACATCAGCAATTTCTCCCCTTACATTTAACTTTAATTCTTCAAATCACTTGATTTTTGAGAGTTTCCTGTTTTTCAGTGGCTTGATCTAAAGCCAAGAATATAAATTAAGCCACTAATACACGTCTCAGCCAGTTTTACAGGGCGGAACCATTCATCCATCAATAGATCGTAATTTGTCATGACCTGAACGATCCTTTATTGATCCTCCCAGAGATATTGATTTGTTATGGGGTTTTATGTAACTTTTCACGAATGATGCTACATAATATTTTTTTATTAACATATATTATTTTTTAGCAGCAAAATTGAAGTCAGAGAATGTCTGCAAATTTCCACCGTTTTGATTCTTAAAGGTAAGTAATGTAAACTGGTAAAGTCAGTTTTGAATCGTTTCATTAAAATAAATTATATCTATCTATATATATAATATCCCCTCCCCCGAAAAATGCATATTCTAAATTAAATATAATTATTTAAAATCAGATATACTATCACGAACTCAGAAAATAATTACATTTGATTAATTTAAAGTGAAAAAATTTTAAGTTGTATCCTTTGTAATTTAATACTTTCAGCGAATAAAAAATGCAGCCTATTTACAAATACTGCACAACGTTAAATAGAGAAAAAAATTATTATAAATAAAATAACGTTAGCCATTCTAATAGCCTAACGCAAATTGGATTCAAAGCGTTTTTCTACAATAGTCGGCCAAAAGTATGAACTTATTTTCAAAAACTTTCGCCAATTTAAGATCTTTAGCCATCCTCAAAAACTGTTTTACCCCTGCCCCCCAAAGCACTGCAAGAAATTGATACTCTGAATTCAAATTTTAACGCTTCAAGATCTTTGTCAAAAATTGTTAGCGTTCCAATACCCATTTACCCTTGATCCCTCTTAAAGAGTTACGGCTATAAAATAAGAATTAGTTTACCATTTGCTAACGTTAGCCATGCTAATGGCCTAAAGCAAATTAGATTCCGTTTTCCTACAATAGTCGGCCAAAAGTGTGAACTTATTTTCAAAAACTTTCGTCAATTAAAGATCTTCAGCCATCCTCAAAAACTGTTTCCACCCCCCCAAAAAAGACACGTTTTTTGCACTGCAAGAAATTGATACTCGGAATTCAAATTTTAACGCTTAAAGATCTTTGTCAAAAATTGTTAGCGTTCCAATACCCTTTTACCCTTGATCCCTCTTAAAGAGTTACGGCTATAAAATAAGAATTAGTTTACCATTTGCTAACGTTAGCCATGCTAATGGCCTAAAGCAAATTAGATTCCGTTTTCCTACAATAGTCGGCCAAAAGTGTGAACTTATTTTCAAAAACTTTCGTCAATTAAAGATCTTCAGCCATCCTCAAAAACTGTTTCCACCCCCCCAAAAAAGACACGTTTTTTGCACTGCAAGAAATTGATACTCGGAATTCAAATTTTAATGCTTCAAGATCTTTGTCAAAAATTGTTAGCGTTCCAATACCCTTTTACCCTTGATCCCTCTTAAAGAGTTACGGCTATAAAATAAGAATTAGTTTACCATTTGCTAACGTTAGCCATGCTAATGGCCTAAAGCAAATTAGATTCAAAGCGTTTTCCTCCAATTGTCGGCCAAAAGTGTGAACTTATTTCAAAAACTTTCGCCAATTAAAGATCTTCAGCGATCCTCAAGAATTGTTCCCCCCCCCCAAAAAAAAAACACATTTTTAGCGCTGCAAGAAGAGATGTTTGGATTGGGCACGAAAATTGCACTCCATCAAGCCTTTATGACAAATAAATTTTAAATATGGGCATTGGTAAATCAAAAATAAATGCAATTAAATAGTGCCATTTTATTGCTATTGAAATTATCTTAATGAAAACAGCAACTAATGTTGAAATTTCAAATTTTTCGTTCTATGCATTGAAATGTCTTGTGAAAATATTAAGTAAGTTAGTGTTTATTACATATATACCAATGGCCCTGTTAATTAGGCTAAGAAGAATTTATTTTTGCTTCATTCATAAATTAATAGATTTCCCGCTTTATCGCTATTTCTTTTTTCTAGAAAGTTTAGGAAGAAACGCATCATCAAACTTTCATATTGGTTTTACATTTAGTCTCCGAAATACTCTTCAAAATCTCTTCTTCTTAATAATATATCTTGGATCGTACATTCAAAATTTGATTTCTCAAAAACTATTCGAACGATTATGTTCGAATTTTGTATTGAAGTTTGATAAATTAAAGTTATCAAATTAATTTATTGATTATTTAAAATTAGATACTTTAAAATTATGTAAGGTCTTTTTATACCTCAGAAATCATGTTTTTTTCGGTTATTACTTAATAAAATAATAAATATTTATCAGATATTATTTTTTAGCCTGAATTATGTTCCGTAAATTAAATTTTATAGGTTAAGACACAAGCTATTAGGATTGAGTGCTAAGAATCCAGAAAAAAAAAATCCGGTCATTAGATCATACGTTATTCAGGATGTTCATTTTTTATTTTGCACATTGTATAAATTTAAAGAAATAGTAAAAACAATAGCTATTTTCAAAATTTTAATCGCCCTTTTGATTTTTTTCGAAATGTTCCTTGCAATACAATTTAAACAAAAGCGTTGAGTGCTTCTATATTTTTAAAAAAAGTTTCATAAGAAAGTTTAATTCTTTTTTTTTTTTGAGGGGGGGGGGTGCAAGAAGAGTAATCGCAATTAATATTTTTTACAATCACTGTTTTATTTAATGATTAAAAAATGAACCAAAATAGGCAGTTATACTTCATTGGTAATTGTCATAATCAGTATTATCAAAAGCTTCTTAAATTTTTTATTATTTTGCTGCTTCAAAAAATGATTACTTTTTTAAATAACAGTTTCTTTCCTTTAGTTTAATTTCTAAGAAAGAGTGATGATTACTTCAAAATTGTGTTTTTGTCCCTTAAAAAAAACAGCATCATGTTCCTAACCATTGCAATTTAACTGTGTTTCATTAAATCAGCTAAGTTGCGCTACATTGTTTCATCTGATATAGTAGTGAATAGGACTGGGCTATAAATCGATATATCGCGACATATCGATTTAACGCCTGTATCGGCAGGCCGATACAGCGACTTTCGTTACCATAGAGACAGACGTGAAAAAGAATCCACTGCAGGTGAATATTATGTTGATGGGACAAGAGTTTTAGTTTGCTTAGGATGGAAATACTGGTTTTGTCGCTCATTTGGGTCCAGTTGTTGCGATGTTGCAGGGAGCTGCGGCTATCAGAGAGTATCCAAAGGTCTTTAAAACAAAGGTCATTTTGCATAACAAATTCCTGACCCCTGTTGATAGCAAGAAGTTCACTTCTGAAAACGGAGCAGCAGCCTGGGTTACGCTGATAGAGAGCAAATTTATCATCAGGAATCTCTATGTGCACTCCACTACCAGCATGACTATCGATTTTGCTACCGTCAGTGAAAAATTTTGTGTCTTGTTTTGGAATAGAGCGAATAATTTCAAGAGCCAGTTGCTTTCCTTCTTATTGACAGCGGGAAGGTTGAAATGGAAGAAAACTTCTGGAATATCTTCAGAAGGGTTCAAAGAACTGCGAAGGGAGAGCGGCTCTACATTATCGGAAGTTTTGAAAAACAATCTGGCTATATGGAGTATTTTTCCTGAGCCTTTGGAAGAAAATTCAATTACTGAGGTAGTCGGAAGTCTTGTTATGTCGTCCAAAGCTGAGGAGCTAGTTATAATATTTTACCAGGCTGGCTTGTCCTCTGGTATGGAGAGGCAAAAGGTTAGCTTCATAACGTACAATGTTGGCTGATGGACAACTCTGTTTCAAACCTGTGATAATACGGGCAGCACTTAGTTGGACCTGATCAAGTTTAGTTAGTTATAAAAGCTCTGTCAAGTTATAAAAAAGTACCGACAGCATTGGAAAACTACGACACCCATCCTTAGATTTTTTTTTCTATATAGTTAGAAACATTTATTTCATTAATCATGTGTATAACTTTTGTGCTCAATTTTTGATTGAGTGATTTTAAAACAGAATATCAATATACTAAATTAAAAATTCTAAAATTACTTTCTTCTAACTTTTAAAATGCTAATTAGAATTTTTAATTTAATGGTGTTCAAAAGACACCTATGTATAAGAATATATTTTTTAATTACTTCTTCAAACAAAAGTTGCAATATTTTATTAAATTTGTTCTACAAATCATTTTATTACTACAAATTTCTATAATAAAAACAATTTTTAAATACTTGGTAGTATTGATATTTTTATATTCAACCCTGAAATTCCGATTTCTGGATATTTTTAATATTTACTATTTCAATGAAGTTTGTAATATTTTCATGCATTTTAAAGTTTTACACTTTTTAATGAAAATTTAGTTCACTTTAAATTAAAGTTATATTTTTTTTTATATTTATAGAATAAAATTTCAGGTTATTTTGTATTTTCGATTTACTTTAAATGTTCTTTGAAATCGTTACTTTCTTTGTTTTGTTCTTTATAAAATCAAAGCTTTTTACTCGTTACTTTTGCCTGACGTACTTTTACCCTTTACTTTTTAGAACAATTCTCAAACTTCAGAACAATTTTCTGGCTGTTTATAAAATGTTTTATATTCCAATAAAAATTATAGGAAATCATTAACACTTCATTCTTTAAAACAAATAATTTAGGCAACATATCTATAATATTCACACCTCATAATACATTAAAAGTTAATAAGTGTGTAATTTCTGATAAAACTCTTCAATTCCTCCCAATCGAAGAAATCTTGGAAGGCCTATCAAACTAAGATGTTACAGACAGGAGCCATATCACAATAAAAAAAGGTAGAGAAAATATTAGCACTCAATACTGCTCAATTACCTGCTGATGTCAAATTAGGTTATTTTAACTGCACAGCCGGTCCTTAGATCCTAAGTCCAATACGCTGCTTTAAATTTCAAAAAATCGGTCATTAAACTACTAACTGCCGAGGAAAAGAAACTAGCTCCCCTACACCAAGCATGCTTGATTGGATTAAGATCAATAGAGCATGCTGGCCGCTCTATACGCTGCATTGTTTCAACTTCAAGAAAGTTCTCCACCAGACGAACTGTATAAGGTCTGGCATTATTTTGTATTAAAAGAAAGAAATTACCGATAGCTGCAGCATAAGATACGACACAGGATCTCTTCTGCTAACCTTCGAGCAGTCAAATGGCCTTTTTGATTGAAATGCAGGTCAGGACATCCACCTATGCTTATTCCAGCTCATACGATCAAACCACCTCGTCTGTAATGTGATCGATCCTTCCTGAACGAATAAAATGTTATTTTGAATACACATTTTTCACATTCATAACACTTTTTTGGTGATTTAAGTAACGAAAAGCTTTTTAGGCTAATGTATGGTAGAGATTTCCTATAATGTGCTAAAATGTGGTAACCTAACTTATTTGGCAAGTTTCAAACTGTTTTTTCATACGTCATTGAGTTTTTGCCATAACTCTTTTTGGTGACTGAGATAACGATTAGTTAACATAGTCTACTTATATTGAAGCAATATTTGAACTTTTCAAAAGTTCGCTCAAAGATATTTCTCGTTTAAACTTTTTTTGCTGTTTATTTGAATATAGTTGGCTGGAATCAATGGCATTCCTTTAAGTGGTGCTGACTGTACTTTTTTTTTCGAGCTCGCTAACGAAAACTTTTGATAGTTTTGCGTCTGCTAACGATTTTCTTGTGAGTCTCCAAAAACTGGAATTCTAACTGTTTTTCTCTTGTTTTTTTTGTCGTGCTTAAAAATTTTAGTTAATTTATAATTTTCGTCTTCGGCAAGGCTATTTAAAATTTTTCGCTGACAATTTATAACAATATTTGGAATTCAAATTTGTGAGTCTCTGTGTCGAAAATTTTCTAAAAATTCTTTTGATCCTAACTTATTTTGGTTAACGGGCAATGGAAATTTTATCGTAGATGTAACGATTTTCTATCATGGCTTGAACGAAATATTCAAACTTTCATAGCAAATGCTAACTGAAATTTGTTTCTGTCACTTTGTTTTGTTTGTAGACTAAAGAAAGTATTCGCTGAGTATTGGGCTAATGCTTGCAAGCAAATTATGGTTTTAAAATCAAAAGATATATGAAACTTGTTTTGATCATATCTTTAAGCGATTTAGCTAAAAAAAAAGTTTTGGTTAAATAAGGAAAATTTTTCTTGGGCTAACTTTGACAACGATTTTCCATTACGGTCTAAAAATTGGTGCCCAAAATCAAATCAGTTTCTATGGGAAAAAAAACTTCGTCTGAGTTTCTTGTGGTTACTAGACAAATTAATATTTTAGGTTTAAGATTTGTTTATACCAGGCTAGCGTTTAAAAGCAATATTCAAACTTGTGATTCCATATTGTGCTTAACTAATTGTGGCATTTAACTAGTGACTAACGAAACTTTTTGCCCGAATTACGTGTGGTTACATTTCTCTTCTGTGGGATAACGGTTTTGAGATAAAGGCAAAAAGTAGCTAAAACTTGTTTTGGCCACGAAATATTCTTAGTGAGGGGAAACGTTTTCTAGGGATAATGGTTTTCAACAATGATCTTAAGTTAGGTGGCAAAATTCAAGCCTGCAATTTCTACGAAGAAAAAAATTACTTTTTTGCTCATAACATTTTATTGGTGGTTGGGCTGTCCACCATTTTAAGAGCGAATGTTTTCCCATACTAGGCAAACGTTATGTTTTCAATTTTGCACGATTTCTGGGGCAAAAATAGCTGATTTCCTTTTGGACCACGTATTTTTCCTTTTTAAAATAATAGTTTACTCCTTTATACTTTGTGCTCAATTTTGCACACATTTCGTCTGGATACCATAGCAGGGGAATCATCCCCTCTGCCGAAGATCAAAGTTGCGGTGCCATTTCTGCCGATCATCCTCAGGGATGTTTTCTAGACCGTCGCCAATAGCTCACTGAGCAGCTCTAGTGTGACGCAAATAAAGTATCTACCTACTTCTATAAGGGTGTGTAGCGTTTTGAAAAAGTGCTTAAAGGTGCTTATTTTTAATTTACTTTTCTTGAAAGCCCTTAAAGGTGCCTTTTTTACTCGCAGTTTGTGAAAAGTGCTTAATTTTCTATCTTTTAAAAAGAGATTTTTTCTTTGCCGTATCGATTTTATCGCTCTAAATTACAAAAAAATGCATGATTTTGGCAATTTTTTCTGCATTATTTATTGGAAACTAGTTATTTTATCATGAGCATAAGTTTTTGAATTTTATTGATTTTATGTTTATAAATTAAGAATCTTTTAAGATAGAAAAAAATAATTTCTATTGCAGCACAAATCCTAATTATGATTTTTCTTTCTTTTGGAAAATAATTAAAAATATTTCTTGAGTGCTTAAAAAGTAGTTAAAAGGCACTGTAGTTGAAAAATCTGACTATGCATCCTGTTTGTGCTTTGTTAATTGGTTAAAACTTGATTTGGATGTTGAAAGTTTAATTATTACATGTTTTATCAATATAGCGATGAATATAGCGATTCAAATTATAGTGCTTAAAATATTTTTTTACTGTATTTAAAACATTTGATTCATCATCATATATTGCATAAAAAATAATCAATTCTCTTTTCAGGATATATGAAGAATGTTATTGATGAATTGAAAGATGTTGTGAATATATAAAGGTCAAATGTCAGGTACATATTCCATTTCTTTCTAAATGTGCTAATCTTGATTTAGAATACCTGAAGTATATTGAAGATTTACTTAATGCTTTGCTAAATCAAATTATTTTCTCTGATCTTTGAGTAAATAAGTATAACAATATCTTCTCAATGAATATCTTCAATATGAAAATATCTTCTATTATATGAAAGTATCTCCTTTAATTATTGATAAGTTGAAATGTGTTGCGATTATAAAGGTCAGAAGTCAGGAATATACCCGTCCAACCATTTAATTTCTTGTTGGGGTATTTACATTATATTTACAAGTTACGTAAAAAGATCTTTAATTGAGTACGATGCTTTGATCTAGAGCATTATTGAATTCCGTTTTTATCTACTACATATGTCTTAATTTTTTGGAGACATATAGCGACATATCTAGATTTTAGTATTGCTCGGATATATCCGTCTGTTGCATCATGTGTGCATATTTTATCCAAACTTTCTGCCACAATTTTGCTTCACATTTCCACACAGTGTTGCCAGATGCTGATAACCATTCACCCCCAGATGGCATTGTAAAATCCCCTAAAAATTTTTAAAAAACCCCAAAATTTTTAACTTAATATATAAGTATTAAAAAATAGTACAAAAGTTAAATAATGTATGGAAAACGTTGCTTTAATGTTTTATTATCAACAAATTAATCTTTTTTTTTATATTTCAATCGTTACATTTTCTTTAAGTTCTACTAAAATATTTAAGATATTTTTTCAATGTTTTTTGACTCACACATTGTTTCATAAATATTTTATTATCAACGATATAGTCTTTTTAATATTTTAATTCTAACATTATGCTTAAATTTCTGATTAAACATATTTTCGTCAATACTTTCTGATTCGTATATGTTTTCGCTGTTAAACATTTTTAACATAGAAGAAGTAGATACAAAATCCTTTACCCTTAAGCCTTATCCTTAAACCTTTAAGCTTTTCGTGTTCCCAATCTTTCTTGTACGTACTTCATTTTTTCTTTATCCTTTGGCATTAGTTTTAAACCATGAACGTTAAAAATTTGAAATAATTCGAATTCAAATTCTCCAAACGTACTGGTTGATCGACCTAAGTAATAACCAACTACATTCAACAAAGGGGTAAAGGTCTAAAATTATATCTTAATCTTTTTGTTTTGGTTTAACATATTGATTTTCATATTACCATCTCACACATTTAGTTATAGAATTTGATATTAGAAGGTAACCAAATCAAAACTAGTAAAAATCACAAATAACCCTAAAACAAACGCCTAAAAACCAATTCCCCTAGAATACCCACTGAAGATAAAAAATCCCTCTAAATTTAGGGGGAAAACCCCTAATCTGGCAACACTGTTTCCACAGTCAGCCTGAAAGCAATGTTGGGGTTAAACTCGTTTTGGACGGAAGACATGGGTTTTACTGACTTAAACTCTTAAAGTGTCTAAAACTTTGAACTTTGGTAAAAGGTAAAAATTCTATAGATGTAAACACATACATAACACACACATAATAATTACACATATTAATAAATATTTGATATTTTTTATACAATTTGCTTTAACTTACTAAGAGAAAATAATATAATATAAATATTAATATTTCGATAAATATAATATGAAAATATTTATAAGTTTTGAAGCTCCACAACTCATAGAACAACGAAACTGAATACCTTATTCTTTGAATATGAATAAATATGCTTTTAATACTGATAAATTATGTTTTTGCATAAGGATAAATAATGCAATATTAACAATAATAGCAAACTTTTTTGATAAAACAAAAACTTCTCTTCATTTTGTTTCTTGTTCAAAAATTAGCCTTTTATTTTTCGCAATATTTTTTTTAAAATTGTGACATAATTTAAAATTTTTTTTTTCTATAGGATGGTAACTAACTCTAATTCAAACTCTAGATGAATCCATTCAGTCCTAAACCTTGTCAACTTTGCATGGGAGTGGTAACTAATAATTTCGAATTAATAATTTTTTGTTTAAAATTCTTTCTTACATTTACACATTGAAAACTCAAAAAATTGTTTTTTGTGTCTTGATTTGTTGGAAGCCTGATTCAAATGATCGTTATTTTTTTTTTAGGTTTTGTTCATGACTTCCCTCCCCATTTCCTTCCCATGAATGCTGAAAAAGAATTTGTTCTTCAGTCTGAACAACCATCTCTGGTCAACCCCATTGAAGATAAACTTGGTATTATCTTTTTATTTGATCTTGCTTATTTGACTTACTAAATATCTATTAGATTTGTTGTTTGTCTAAAGTAGCCATTCGTCTGAACCCGTGTCGGTGACTATGGTATTACTATTCCAAGTAGGAGTGTGGGGGTCACTGTTTAGGACAGGTTTTTGGCTGTGGTGGGTGAGAAAAAGGGAATCTTTGTCTCCAGTCTATTGTGTTAGCCCCTAGAGTGAAGAGAGTTATCTTGTTCCAGATGTGCTATTCTTGTTTCCATAGCAGCAGATGGCCTCAGATTTTGTGGCGGGGGAGTTCTTACCGTAGACAAACTATACTTGCTACCTATTTTGTTTTTGGGTGACTATTTTGAGCAAAAAAAAAGTGTCTAAAAACTTTTTTTTTTGAAAAGTGGTGACTTTTTGAATATTTAGGCCACTATTTCCTCGTATATTGTGGTACATAATAAGCTAATGATTTTTGGCAGTTTTTCTTCTAATTTGTGACAAAAGGGACATTTTATTCGCACCGTTTAAAAAGTGAATATTCCTATTCGTATTCACGCGTTTAAAAAATCAAATATTGTGATACGCGTATTCATTCAATTTCAAAGCATTGCTGAGCGAAAAAAATAAGTTTCGTCTCCGGTTTCCTCATAATTAAAAACATACTTGTCACATGAATTCAATATTTATAGAGATTAAAAATAGTGTTTTAAATTTTTTTCTATTTTCTTCAAGTTACAGATTTTCCTTTATTTTTTTTTAATGCTCAATAATCCAAATCTGTGTAACGAATCTAGATCTATATTAGCAAAAATTATATTACTAATATATATACAGCGTTTTTATTGTTCAGAATGATATAGTTTATAATTTTGGTTTTTATTCAATTAAGCTTTAGTCTATAAGTATCAAAATTTCATAAAATAAGACGATAAAGAAGTTTATAAATTTTTTTTATCATTAAATTAGAGTTTATAATTTCTTAAGTGCAAAAAGTGATAGCAATCAATAGGTATGCTCTTACATAAATATTTTTCTTACTAAGATTTCCTATGATTTGACCAGTGGTGAAATTTCTTAAGAAATAACTGTTTTCATATTATTTATTTTAGTTTTTGTATTGAATTCTAAAATCTGTATAACCTATTATATAATTATTTTAAATTTTATTATTTTATCTTTCTAAATAATTTTTTACATTTATATCTAGTTAGTTATGCTAATTTATTTTCAGTTTATCGAATATTTTGTTCAAAGATGACATCTAAAAAATATTGCTTAATCCATTTTTTTAAAGCTATGTGTTTTTTAATAATTTTAGATATTTTATTTTCAATTAATTTTCTTTTTTAAAAAAATTGATATCAGTTTGCTATTAACTAACAAGAATTAATTTTTGACCTTAATGTTATAATATTAGTAAACTCTTAAGCAGAATACTGTAAAGCTATCACCATGTAGGAAAGAAAAAACCTTTTCTTTAATATTTTAAAGCGAGCAAGTTATATATTTCTTAAAACTAAATATAGATGGAAGGACATTTTAAACTGCTAATGAATTTCTTTCATGGTTTCCAAATAAGATACGGTAAAACCTCGATTATCCAAGCTAATTGGTATCTCAGATATCGGAAATCTCGATTAATAGAAACTGTGTATAGAAACTCGCTTTGCTCACAAATTTTATGTATTTTGAAATAAAAAAAAACAACAGGATGTTTTTAAAATGATAAAAATAAACATATATTAAGTTATATTTCACAGCTCAACAAATTTAAAAAGGAAATCAACTGCTAGTAATATATGTTAAAAAGTAAATAAACTATTTTTTAAATTAAACTAAAAGATGCATTTTCAAAAATAGCACAAATCTCAAGAAATTATTATATTTTTTAAATATAAAGTTATTTTGTTCATTTTACGTTATTATTTCTTAAAATATGCTGTTACCCTTCATTGCAAAAGTAACCCATTGCGCTTGGTGATCAATAGGGGGTCACTAGAAACAAAGCATTGCTCGTTGACATATGAGGGTGCAACATTTCATGGAAGTTGAGTGTTTTCGGTAAAAATTGTGGTCTTTTTCAAGGCTAAGACTTTGTTATTGGCTCGGTTAACAGAAACCTCAGTTAATAGAGGTTCAAGTGTCTTAAAAAATTCTTTGTGTTGATTAACATGTATTCCTTTTTCTTTTTCTTAAATTTAATAGGCTTAATCTTGATTAATTATTTATTTTAATCCCACATTTAATTTATAGTTTTCTAGTTTTCAGTATCAAAATTAATATATTTACTTTGAACTTTATCTCGTTTTAATTTCCTTTTTATTTTAGTCATGATATTTTTAAAGGAAGGGAAATATACCGTTATGCTTTTGTAACAGTAGCAGAGGTCTGTTTAGAAGAAATTTGAGTACGTTAACGGACCCTTCACAAAATATCTTTACATAAAAACGGACCTTTCTCAAAATAATTTATCTTTTAATCGGACCCTTCACAAGAAACACTCGATAGACATTTGCGTAATATTGGAAATGGGCGGGGAAAATTGACTGTTGCTGAAAGTTCAGCTGTTATAGATATTTTAAAATCTACTGTCAATTGGCGTATATTGCTCTAATATTTTGTTAATCATGTTTTTCTGCTTTAATTCTAAGGCTAAGTTTGATCTCATTTCATTTATATTATGTACTAACCTCTTCGAAGTCAAAAAAAATTTATAAATTCCAAATGCAGTATTCTAAGAAAATATTTCTACTTCTACAAACATCGTGTGTACATTCTTATTAACATCGTGTGTACATTCTTATTGATATTAAATGATATTGATTATTTTTTTTTTGTAAATAAATAATTGAGCAATATATTATTCATAAAATTAATTGATAAAATATTATGTAAATAAAAATTAACTTATGTCAGTTTTTTAAAAAAAATATTATAAATTTAAGAATTGTTTAATGTGTAACACATTAGAAGTGATACATATCTAAGTTGTGTTATTTAAAATATGTCAATTGAAATTATTAAAAATGTGAGCGATTTTGTTTCCACATTATTAGTCCGAAATGAATATTCTGTGTTGTGCAGTAGAGACTAAATACCAAATATTTGTATGTTGCATCTCTAATTCAATAGCAGCAATAGCTGTTAATTTTTGAAAATGTAATTTTTTTAAAATTATAATTTTACAGTGTTGAGCATAATCTTGTATCTATTTACAATTTAAAAACTCCTTGAGAAGGTTTTTTGCAATAACAGGACCCTATTTGCACAAATTCACAAAACAGGACCCTGGTTGAAAGAATGTGACTTAAAGCTTATTTTATATTCACAAATTACGAGTAATTTTTTCACAATTTTACAAAAACAGGACTTTTCAGAAAATGTCTGGATAGAACCTTGAGTAGTTGAATTAGTAAATGGTCAAATCAATGGTGTTGTATCATGAGATAGTTTTCTTTACTTATATCTCTGCGGCAGAATTTTTTCGGACTTTCTGCGACTAACTTCCCTAACATTAATCTTCATTGAAGAGATGTTTAATTATAACAATTACTAATTAAAAGTAGCAGAAAGCTTTTATAGAAAAAAGTATAGAATAAAATGTATAAAAGAAATTTTAATTGTAAGATTAATATTATTTTAATTCTAATATTAAAGGCGCTTTTTCGCATTTTGTATTCAGAAAAAATGAACTAATTATTTCCTCTTTCGAATTTTGTAAATCATTGCAAAAATTAAAATTCATAAATAAATGAAACTACTATAAATTGAAATTCGTATATAAATTAAAAATTTTAAAATCCGTGCAGAAACTCCAAAATAAAGATCGACGATGAAATCACGCGAATAAGAACTCTTCAGAAAAGAGATACTCAAATAAGGAGGGGGAAAAAATGAAAGAGAACTTCTTTAAGAAAACTAAAAATGAAAAGAAGAACTTTTCTAGAGTGAACTATCATTTAAACTTTTCTGATTTCTGAATTTTTTATATTTATATTATCAATTTGAAATTCTAGCCGAAGCCAGTCATTATGGACTTTTTTTTTTCAATCCAAAATGAGAATAGAGAAACCACGATTCTTTCTTTCCACCTCTCTGATGTGCAAGAAATAAATCTTTGGAAAAAAAAACTTCGAAAAATTATTCAGAAAGGAAAACTTTCTTACACCATCTTTCTGCAAAAACTCTAACTTTCTGCCACTACAAAAGGTAGCTTCTGCTTCACTAACCGCATATTTTATCATATTTAGTTACTGTGCAATCCTTGACTACGAAAGTGCTTTCGCGTATTAAAATATACTCTTTTTTTTTTTTTTTTTTTTTGCTCTATATTTAAGCAAACTTATGTTGAGGCGGCGACTGCATAAGCAGACATGTCAACTTGCTCCGGACGGCAAATAAATATTTTCAAGTGGTAGTTTATTAATTGTGATTCCAGGTTTAATAAATTCAATTTAGTAGATTTTTATCCACCACTATTTCTAAATATTTTGTAGGCGTATATACGTCACTACTTTGTAATAGTTATTTCATGCTATACCCACTAAAAAGCAAGCAAAAATAGTCATATATTTGCAAAATTTAGTTTGTAGTTATTTACCGTTTTTAAAATTATTTTGGCGTGTCCGGAGCAGTTGGCATCTCTGCATAAGGATAATTACTAGTTCGTTTGCGCTTTAAAAGCTATCAGGGATTTTTGGCTGCCAAAATTATTTATATTAATATATTTGGTTAGATTTAAGAATAATTCCATATTTATTTATAAAAAAAAAAAGGTTTTTACTTTGTTTTGATTCTTTTTATTACACTTTTTTATTACGTATTTTTACTTATACACTTTTTTGTTATTATTATTTTATTATTTGATAAATTTAATGTGTTTAGAATGTTTATTTCAGAAATAGCTTTTCATTATAACGGCGTTAAAGTATTTGCGCATTTTGCATCGAGCGTTGATACATCGACCGGATAATCCCAAAGTGGGTCAGCGGGATAGTACAGGTTGACAGGATAATCCAGGGTTCCCGTCAATGGGTCAGGGAGAACAGGAAAAACCTGGAATTGTCAGGGAATATGATTTTAACTCCAAAAACCAGCGAATAGTCAGGAAAAGATGCAATTTCTTTACAAAAACCTCGAATCTTCCTATATCATACCTGGCAAATAATCAGTCTTAAAATTGTCAGTAACAGTTATCAATCAGTTATTGAGATTTCAGTTAAATAATGCTTTTATAACTTCTATTACAATTATTTGTTATAAAAATTTCACATTTTAACTGAAATGTTCCCTTTCTCATTTAATAATATTTTTTTACACAGAAAATCTAAAATTTCACATTACATATAAAAGAATCAAAGTTTTCTAATGAAAATATGGTCTCAATTTTCATTGAAATTTACCTAGAATACCTGAAAAAAGTCAGGGAATATTTCTTCTGTCTGAAATTGAGTGGGAACCTTGTAATCCCAAAGTACAGGGCGGCAAGATAATTTCAAAGTATTCTATTTTTAATACCTTTGTTTTCAAGGAAAATTGTTGTAGAGACCCTATAATTGATTAGTTTCTTATTACGTTATAAAATGATTGTGGAAACCAAAATTGATTGTTCCATGTAAGTTGAAGTTTATCAATGCACTGATAGGTAAAAAACATTATTAAACAAGCTGAACAAATTTCATTTCCTCAATGTCTAGCACCCCAAAATTTTTTTTTTTTAATTTCTGCCCAGAATAAACAAGACTTACGGGTATTTTTGGGATTACATAGTTTGTACCCTTTATAAGGGTATTTCAAACATTTTTGGTACTTAAACCATTTTACCACAGGCGACACTGTAGTTTATGTAAACCATAGTTTTGTTGTACAATTTTTTACCTCCAAATTTCTCATTTTTCACGAATCCAGTTATATGATAATGTGCAATAATTGTTTTTATTATTTATCTTATTTATTTATTTTGGACGTCACATTTTAAAGTTTGAATAAAGATACCTATGAAATCAAGCCAATTAGAAAGGAAATCAACACTCCCAAGCGAGTATGCTTCAATGTACCTGAGGTGACTGATTATGAGTTGAAATAAAAAGTTTAGCATTTAAAAGTCACAAAAATAAAATCTTCTTTTGCTTTTGAAATTTAAGGGTTTTTCAATTCCGACTGTTCCGATCGCCATTAGTAACCGCATGTGGTTTCAGCATGATGAGGCACCAGCCCACTTCAGTTGCTCGAATAGCCTAAGCTACTTCATGGAAGCTGTCAGGCATATATCGCCATTTTGCATATATCGCATTCACGCATATATTGCTGGTGAAAGCAATTTTGAACAGCTATTGTAAACCTTACACTTGGCAAAGACGCTTTCAATAAACAATTTGTTTTTTCCTTTCGTTTCTTATTTTTGGTGTTTGCGCCTCAACGCGTCACTTGCGTCCATACATTCCTATACAATAAATGATTCTTACAATGTCCTGTACCTATCCTTAAAGTTTGTGCAATGAATTCGGGACCACCCTGTATACTGGTTGCTTGTACTAACCACCCTTAGTATAGAGTTTTTATTAGCCTTGTCAAGAAAAAAAAAGCAATAACTTAACAAATTGGGAGATGCAAATTACTCTTAATTTGGAGATAATTTAATATTTAGAGAATAGAGAAATGCATCATCAAACTTCATCGAATTTCTTACGAAGACAGAAAAATAAAAACAAAAAAAAACCAGTTTGATTATCTGATATAAGTTGGAAATATTCACGAAAATCACGTTTCACCTCCTATCTATTTTCTTTGGCAATCAAACAGGTTTAGATGCTTTAAACCTCGCTTTCCTTTTCAAAGTGATTCGCTGGACTTGGATAGTGTATTTTAATTCTTTCTAAGCTAAAATATTTCTTGAAAAGCACCAATTCGTTATTATTATTTATTTTCGCTTCAATGTTGACAAAGATTTCAAAATATATATTTAGAGTGGAAATTACAGAACACCTTTCAAAATTAATTAACAAACAGTTACGCATACAGATTATTCCATAACGATTACCTTTTTGTATATTTTTTTCAATAATTCTTCTTAAAATTCAAACAAAATAATATATAACATTGACATAAAAATATTTCAGAGAAGAGAAAAAAATCTATCAAAATTGAAGATGGTACTTACTGAAAAATCAAAACATGTTTGAATGCCGCAGGAAAGAATGAGTAGTTTGAATGCGATTTAGAGAATCCTCCTAGTTCAATCAGGTACTGGTTTTCGTGTTTTTCATCTTACTTTTGATTCGACAGTTTTTATCGTATGATTTCTTTCTTCCTCACTTAAATAATAATATGACTCCACTAATAAGCATACATATTTGCTTCAATTTGAGCAAAAGAAATTTTAAATCAATATTAAAGGTCAAAACATATTTGAATGCCGTAAAGGAAAGAGTAGTTTAAATGTGATTTAGAAACTCTTAGTTTAACAAGGTACTGATATCAATGTTATTCATCCCATCTTCTTTACTTTTGATTGGACATTTTCTGATCGTATATTTTCTTTCTTTCTCGCTTAAATCATAATCTGAGTTCACTAATATGCATGCATATTTACTTCACGTTGGACAAAAAAGTTTAAGGTGGTGACTATGGAAATCTACAATCTTCTAAACTTTATAACTCTTTTATAAAAATTTTCTTACAACGTTAGTATCTTTAAAAAGGAATAATTAACTAATATATTTAATTAGTTCTGCAGGAAAAAAAAGTTGTATATGTCTAGATGAAATTTGCAGACAGCAATATTGTCATTTAAGTACAAAAACATGTTTTTCTAGTTATATATATATATATATATATATATATATATATATATATATATACATACACGAGGGTTGTAAATTAAATAGTGGCAACTTAACCTTGAAACTCACAAAAGGGCGCGCATGCGTAAATTAGGGCATGGGTGCGGTGAGGTGGCGCTGTTTTCGATGTGTAGAGTGCAAAAAACAGTCGATTTGCTTAGAAGGGTAGTTGTTGCGTGGCGTTAAAGTGAGGAGTTTCGTTTCCATCGCTCTAAAGCATGTTGTGAAAAGGCTTAATGACGAAAAAAGGCGAGATGCTTGAATCCATCGTGCTACTGTCCTATATGGTAAAGCATTTGCTCCAAAGGCCTCCACTAATCCTCGATAGCATTCTGTTGCATTTTTGCCACGGGCAACCTCGATTGTAAGCCACGACCACTGATCACCTTTTGAAAATATGCTTTAGAGCTATGGAAACGAAACTCCTCACTTTAACGCCACACGACAACTACCCTTCTAAGCTAATCGACTTTTTTTTGCACTCTACACATCGACAACAGCCCCACCTCACAGCTCCCATATCTAATTTGTGCATGCTCGTCCTTCTGTGAGTTTAAAGGTTAAGTTGCCACTATTTAATTTACAACCCTCGTATATATATATATATATATATATATATATATATATATATATATATATATATATATATATATATATATATATATATATATATATATATATATATATATATATATATATATATATATATATATATATATATGTTCAGGCTCTTCCTACATAAATTAGTACTATTTCTCTATTAATTTAGCTTTTCATAACTTAATATTTTTATTTCAGTTACTGTTGATTTTAAATTATTTAGTTTTATAGATTCACGTCCTAAAAATATTGCTATAAATAAAATAAGCATAAATTAATTTTAAAACATGTAGTTTATTATTCAAGATTTAAGAGAAACATATTTTGACCATGCCTTTTTTAGCACTATCATTGGAAGTAAAATTTAAATTTTTGTGGAAAAAGGTAGGTTAAAAATTATTTTGACTGTTACTCCTTTTCTAGTTCGAAAATTTTTGTTGGGCTCCATATTTCCTATAATGGTGTAACAATTTGTGGCAAAATTTAAGATTGTGGTTTCCAAGCAATGAATTAGCTAAAATCTATTTTACCCAATTTATTTTGGGTGGGTGAGCTAAAGTATTCTAACGATTTTCTTCGATATGTTAATGTTACAGACTAAAACATATTTGCGCACATGTTAGACTAAAACATATTTGCGCACTTGTTTGCCTAACATATTTTGGCTCGTGTATTTTTAGATTGACTTTTTCTGCTCATTCAAAATCTGTTGTGGGTTAAAATTGAACTTGTGGTCTTATAAGTCAAAAATTAACTGAAATTTGATGCGGAGGTGACTGTTTTTTTCGCATGTGAGCTATCGACAAAATATCTCGAACTAGAGTGAATTTTTTATTTCTTACAATAAACTTTTTTATATCAACTTTCAAGGTTCAATGTAAGCTGAAACTTATTTCCATAACTCTTTTTCGATAATTTAAGTAACTGAAAGTATGCTAGTGATCTCCAACAATGTGCTAAAATTGGTAACCTATTGCAAAATTTCAAACTTGCGTTCTCGCGCTGTAGTGAAAACACTGTATTACCATATCGATAATCTTTAGGTAAAATGCAAGTTGAAAACACATATTGGTTTTTAAATAAAATAATTTTTATTCTTTAATATAAAAAGAAACAGTTGGACTATGTGCTTTTATTTTATTATTATTTTAAATGATACACACCAGTTGTTTTGTTTTCTGTCAGGATCGAACTTACGTCCCCCAGTTTTCTATCAGAGTGTGTTATTTTCCATTTGCTGTGTCTTGCAGTACATCTCAAAATTGGATTTTTCCTTTCTGGTAGATTAGCTTGCAAATCCAGCAGACGAAGCTAAAATTATAAGAGAAAAACAAATAAAACACTAATTGAATATTTATTTAAAACTTTGATTATTTGCTTTGAAAATATCACGAAATTATATCCTTTGTAATAAAATTCAATAGGTGGATATCCCCATCAATACCTGCTCCAAAAAATAGGTACTTCAAAAACATAAGAATCGAAACACGTAAGAGGGAAGGTGATTAGCTAAAAGAGTTTAATTTATAACCACTCAAGTAAGAATTTTATTCTTTCTCTTTTTAAAAAAATATATATAGTACGAAATCCTTAAGCTCTTTTTCCTTAATCCTCCAAAATCCTTAAGTTCTCTAAGGAGTGAACATTCAGGCAAATTCAGTTACGAAAATATATCAAATTCAATGGTTTTAATTTTCATGCATCGCACAGGCTTATATGAAGCCAACAGAAAATGTTCTTATTTTTTTACCAGCTTTGCTCTTCATTCACCAAAAACACCATTTTGAATAGACCATAGTATTGTTTAGTTTTTAATCATTTGCTAATTCATGTAAATAATGATGCATCAAAAACATACACATCAGTCTATAATCAAGAAATTTCTATAAAAATTTTATTCATTGTTTTACAATATTTGAAACATGAAATTTTAATACCGTAACAATATTGTTTGTATTAAACTTTAAACATTCTTCAATGTAATGGTTTTAATTGAGCTGAAAGTAGCCGATTATTAATTTATAATTATTTCCGCATCGCAAGTTTGTTAATAGACCATTATTTTTTTTTTATCTCTTACATTGTTGCAGAAAAATGCTGTCTCAGACGAGTAACTAAGCAAACGCTTCACAAACACATTCTGAACGAATAACAGTACTTATTAGTTATACTCAGACAATACGTTTTAACAGAGACGTCAACTACTACTTGCGAGTTACTCATGGTCCAGAATGATCACAACTCATAATATTTACTGACTTTATTATTAAATACTTGATCGTTAAATTAATTCCAAAATGTTTTGATTAAGCGGTTAAGATTATTAAGTACAAGATTATTAAGTTATATTTTAGTTTTAATTTCATATATTTTTATCATTTGTCTTATTCTATGCTTAAAATCACTATATAAATGCTTGTTATTCTGTTAATTTTAGCATCTGTTGCTATTTATAAATCAAGAGATCTACATTGGGGTTTATTAGCTACGAAAGACCACAAGGACGTTAATCTCAGTTCTTTAAGGTTACTTCTTATTGCAGATGGATCAAATCCTTGTAAGTTTTGTTTGTCTTTAATTTTCTTCAATTTTTCTGTGTGTGACCTTATTTGTAAATTTACACTATTCTATTTGCTTTTAAATAGAAAATAAAAAGAAACTCATTAGTTACATTGCATTACCCAACCAGAGGTATCATAAGTGTGGGGCAAATGAGGGCTCAATACTTAGTGCCAGTGATGATAATTTTTTTAATAATTATAAAAATTTAATTTTTTTAAAGAATTATTTTTGTGTTGAAATATGTTAACCTTGTTTTCTATTTTATTACGTAGACGAGATGAGTGAAAAGGCAGTAATCTCCCCATCTATATAGGCCCCATGCAAAAAAACATCATTTAATTATGAAGTATAGAAACTAAATTAATTAGAAACTAAAATTTATTTGATTTTCTTTAGGTGGTTATTTGTGACTCTTAAATGCAAAATCTTCCCTTCTAATAGTCACTAATGTTTAAGGGGTAAAATGTAAAAAAGAAATGGTAAAATAAAATTAGAAGAAAAAAATGTCAAGTTTGCATTTAGAAATTAAATTCAGCAAATAAAAATAAAGTATACCTATTTAAATATTATAGGCAAAGCAAAAATCTAATGCAAGAAGCAATTCATTTACTTAGAAGCAATGCTGAAAAAGAATACTTTAAGGGCGTCACAATTTTGTTTTTCTGAGTAGAGACAGTTCTGTTGTAAAATTTTTTTTTTCGTAATTACAAAGGAATGTCTCACCTGTAAATTAATATTTCTAATTTTTAAAACTATAATCCAATTTTTCAAACTATAATTGAATTTGCCCGTTTATTTATGCATTTAAAGTTATTAAGCTGCACAGAACATGAAAACTTCTCATTGATTATGTTAGTTACGCTCATTAAATTTCAAAGTATCATATAATTGGCTTGGCGATTATTTTTTTAATAATTGTTATCTTAAAATAAGCATATGCTATCCATTAATAAAATATATATTTTCCAGGTTTTCAAAAAGATGTCTAACAAAAATGTTTTTTTTTAATCTTAGAATATTGCTTAACACATTTGAAAAGCAAATATTATCCTTGTTTAGGTTAATTGGAGAAGTTGATTAACTATCAATTGTCTTATTATATAGTTATGTAAAATACTTAAGAAAATATATTAAATAAAATAGCCTTTTATCAATTCACAAAATATATTTTTATCTGCTTGCTCCTAAAAATAAAACAAGAAAGTTTTTAAAATCTGAGCATACACTTCATTGTATCATCCCAACAAGGAAAAAACTTAATAATGTTAAGAGGCAAGATTTTAAATAAGTATGAAGAGAGGGGATTTCAGAATTTTTAAAGCAGCAAAAAAATCCAATGTTTTTCAGATTTGTCATTTAAAAATACTATAATTCAACTCTTAATGATTTGATTTAAAACTATTGATATAAAAAATTTTAATTATCACAGATTTGTAGGGATAATATAATAATTCACTTCTGATAAAAATTTTTTAGCTTCAATATACTCATTGTATTTGCATTTAAAAAGTATTTAATTTTTTTAATTATTTCATGAATGACATACTGTACTTAGGTAATCAATTTTAATTAAAAAAATTTATGGGCCGTTCACTAATTAACATTTGTAATATAAATGTATTAAAGTTTGCTTAATTCTTTACATATTTTTATAAATTCGGTATGATCAATATTAATCTCGTTAATGTTTTGTTGAATATACTACTATAAATAACATTTATTTAAATTTTAGGAAAAATATACTCAATAACCTTTTAATAGTTAAATTAATTAGAGTTTTAAATTATCTTTTACAGAATTAAATAAAGTAATTATTGATTTAAAAAATAGTATGAGCCACTCAATATTGAATTTATTTAAATTGCTTTTGCCAAAAGCTCATTTTTAAGAAATATTTCAGCTATATTAGATAAATTTTTAGGTCTTTTCCAAACTGAGACACCATTGATTCACTTGTTGAATGATGAAATGGTGTCTCTAGTTTAAGATTGTTAGGGCGTTTTTTAAAGAGTTCTGCTTTTCTTAGTTTGACAGGAAAGGACTTAAAATCTTTGGATGTAGAAAATGCAGAAATTTGGGGAAAATTCAAATTTAATAGATGTTGGACTAGATATCACAAAATCCGATGACATCCTTATCTTCTTCAAAAAAAATGCTATGTCCTAATAATTCTATTCCTCTTATCTGAGGCTAAGTCGAGGATAGCAGAATATTTAACAGCATTGGAGGATGCCAAAAGGAAACTTAATTTGTTTATGCAAGGACTTTCAAAAAAGAGTAAAAAATAAGATATGTTATTAATGAACAAAAGACTCTTGTTATTAAATTCTTGTTTTTATTTTTTTTATTAAATATGCTCCGAATCTTTGTTTTGCTGCTCCAAAATTGCTTTTTTCTTGCTTCAAAGCCATGTTTTGCCACTTCCAAAAAATATAATTTTTAAAATGGAATCCCCCCCCCTAATTTCATCCTGTTCCAAATATCTGAATTCCTAACAAAATCACCACTCAGGCATATTTTATTAGAATATAAAATTATTTTATCATGTTCTTTGAAAATTATGGTGTTCGTTCAAAAAAATGAAAGAAAAAACATCATTTCTAGAGGGAATTATCTTTTAAACTCTTCTGTGATTTAAGAATTTTTATTATTTATTTTTTTAAAAATTTTATCAGTTTAAAATTCTAGTTGAAGCAAACCAGTCATTGGCGAATTTTTTTTCTATTCCGAAATGAGAACAGAAAAATCAGGAGTATTTCTTTCCTTTCAGATGAGCAAGAAAAGTTTCTTTAGAATATAATTCTACAGAAAAAAAATTATTTGCTTTTGCATTTTTTCAGCTATTTTATTGTTTCAACTCTTTCTTTACTCTGTTTGTTAAATTTAAAATCTATAAATATAAAGATGCAGAGTATAGCTGTCTTGGTTATACCTGTTATTTTAATTAATGTTATTATAATGCTTTTTTTAATTTATTGTTCTGCTTTTGTCAGTGAAAATAGTAACTTTGTTAATTCATGAAAAACTCTTGGAATTAGTCATAGAAAATCATGAAAAGTCATGAATTTTAAAATTTAAAATGTAACAGATACCCTGTGTATAACATTTTATTTATCAATTTATTTTAGTTAGCTGTTTTGCACAAAAAAAAACTTTTTCTTGGAATTCATGTTCTTTTGTCATAAAGAATCGTTCAAGGCTAATATTTTGAAAGTTTTTGTTTTTAAAAAAGTATTGTTATAGAAAGATTATAATTTTCTAATTTAGAATATTTTAAAGAAAAATGATTATTTGAAAATCTATAATAACTGATGTTGCTTATTTTTCTTTTCAAATTTCATGTTCTATTTATGCTGTGTAAAATTAGAGTTTATTTGTAATTAAAATACTATTCAACAAACGGCTTGTATAGTAATTTCTATTTTTTTAAAATTAATATAAGAAATGACATTATTATTTGTTATAAAATTATAAAATAGATATCCTGGAAAACTATACTCTATTTTTAGTAGTCCATTTTAAATATATAAATATGTTATGATTTTTCTGTAATTCTTACTTCTGTTTATAGGGTGGTCTTGTATTTGTGTGCGGTACTAGAGATACATTTTACTAATATGTTTTTCTTAAATTTATAAATTTACATTGTAGAATCGCTGTGTTTTCTGTCAGAGTGTTACGGGATGAACGGATATGCGTAATTTCAAAACAAAGAACAGATTATGCTGAAGAAGAGGTAAGTAATTTAAGTATACTTGTAAATATTTATTCTCCTGTTCTATAAATTCTTAATTTTGTAATTTTCACCTTATTCACTAGCTTTTTCTGTGATTGATATATTTTTCATTTCTTAGCTTGCAATTTAAACAAATATTTAAAAAAAAATTACAAATTTAATATAATTGGTATTTGCATTACAGTATTACTGTTCTATCAGATTTAAAATTACTATTAAGTTATAAGTCATGGTTTAATAAACAGGTAAGTTAACTAATTTGTTATGATTTTTATATCAGTAAATTGTCAATTAGATGTATCTTTCTATCTCTTAGTTTTAAAGTTGATAATTAACTAATTTATTACAATTACCATATCAGTAAATTCATTATGAGCTGAGTCTTTGTCAGTCACCTTTTAAAAACAAGTAAACTCACCAGTTTATTATCATTTTTACACCAAGAATCACTAGGGAAATTTCCAAAATGTCAATGTACACAAATTTTAGAGGAAAAGTTTGTATGGGTAACTTTTTATTTTGCAACTGGTAAAATTTCTAGCACATTGTTATTTTGTTTTCCCCTTATTGTCAAGTTTTCAATTTTTGAATTTCCTTCCAATCCAAACCAGTCATCAAAAGTGAGAAAAAATTTTCATCAAAGTATACCTTTTTTTAAATTTCTGGTATGCTTTTAAGTTTGCTGATTATACAAATCTAAGTTGCAGGATCAAACTTAAAAATAGTTTACCCAAATGGCATACGCCAAGTACAATTATAACAATTTAAGGAAAATACAGAGAAAAAAAATTATTTTCAAATTCTTTTTAGTCTTTTCAGGTCTTTTCAGGCTTTCTACAGATCTAAACTTAAAAATTAGTTTTTCAAATATGGTAAACATATTGTCTCATTAAAATAGAACAAAACTTAACTATAGTATTTTTTGCTAATTATGAATCTTGAATCAGAATTCATGAATACTTTCATAGTAAATTTAGTATGGATGTTTTTAAGTTGTAATATATGACTATGAAAACCACAAGTGCCATAACTTTATGGAGATGTCATCCTAACATATGCACAGCACCAGCAAAATTAGAAGTTAAAGACGGCCCATTTGAAAATTATTTAGTTTCTTTAAACTAAATAATTATCAGATAGGCCGTATTATCATATTTAGTGCTGTGGGTAAAGAATGGGTTTTCAAAATATTACTATTATTATAAATATTACATTAATGAACGTGACTTGTTTCTCCTAATTTCAAATTGAAATGATTATGAATTTCCAGCTTCTCATTTATTCTTTATTAATCAGAAAAGAAATAAATGAAAGGAAAGGAAATTCCAATTATTAATGAAAAAAAATTACTCAACTAATCTCCTTGAAAGCCCTGAATCTTGGAAACAAGGTTTTATCTCCCCTGTATCTTTAATTTTCATTGGTTGTTGAGGAAACCATCGATTTTTGGTGATTAGGAGTCTCCTCTTCTCTTTAATTTTACCAAAGTATATAAAAATTGCTTGAAAACTGAGACCGAGAAGCCTAATGATCATTGATATGCTGTGTCTCAAAATACTGCTTAATATACTGTATTTTAAGAAAAATGTTCATAAATGTAACGCTTAAAATCTTATAAACCACAAGTAATCCTCTCAAAACTATGGCAGTTCTAAAATAATTTTTTTTTTTTTAATATTTTGGCGAAACTGCTGCATGGTGTTCACTATATTGTATTCTATTTCAATTTTGACAATTTGAATTCATAAAACAATTTGATCTTAAAAATATTTAATCTTAGATATTTATTTTTTAAATTATACTTTTATGTTTGTTTCCAGTACCAATTAAAAGTGTTGAATTCTGCCGTGCTTTCTTACAAAATATTTCATGTCATTTGTTCTGTTTATAGTTAAGATAAAAGCAAATGTAACAGTATTGTTAATGTTTTTTCACTCAATTTTTTTGTTAAAAAAATATAATTGTGTAATTTGCTTTGTGATGATAATTCTAATGAGCTATTTCTATTATACTTTTTAGAGTTTTCAATGGATGAGTAGAGTGCTGTTGATAGTATTCATCAAGTTGGAATTTGCTGTCTTGCTCTAGTTTTGCCCAATTGTTGCCAAAAGTAAGTAAAATTATCCTAGAAATATCAATAGAAAAATAGATTTTGCAACCCGTTTACTCTTGAAGGTTTGCTTCTTGCAATTAGGATTATTTTGTCATATTTATCAAAATATCATTTTTGTTCACTAGTCAAATAAAAACTGGATGGTCTTACTTTAAAACTGTAGCATCTGAAGATCTTTATATGTATAGAGATTAAGTTCTGTAATTTCTATACAGTTCTGACTAAGAAAATGCAAAAACCTTAAGATTAAGGAAAGTGATATTTTCTAATGGCCTTGTATTTTTTTGGTACATTTTTTTTCCTTCAATTTTTAACTAACTTTTTACTTCTGATTTGCAACATTATTATGGGACTTGTCCATAATAATGTTGCATTTTCAATTTTATGTATTTCCTCAATTTTTGTAACCAAGAAATGATATTTCATCAATTCTATTATGTAATTGAGATTTGTTTTCTTCTCTATTCACAGGTTTGGAAATCCAAATCTTTGATATTGAACGAGGCATTGGCAAATATTCAATTTTTGATTAAAAGATTGGTTAATAGTTAACTTTGTTACATCACAAAATGAAAAAAAATCTTGCACTGTCTATCATAGTGCATTATATGTGTATTATTATTACGTTTATGGCAAGTTTAATAGCATTTTTCCTTCTTAATTTTTTTTTAAATTCTATTATCCTGCATACTTTGTATTTTAACCTGCATGACAACTATGTACAACCTTAATGACATTAGGAACAATTGAAATACCTATTTCATTAGAATTATTTGTATCTTTAAGAGAAATGAAATAATCCCTAGAAAATTAAGTGAAAATAATTTAAAATAATAGCTTTATTCACTACATAATTTTTTTCTTCATTTTTATGAACTGAATAAAGTTATTATTTTTTATTTATCTTTATAGTTTCCTATTATATTGTCTTTCAAGCCTTAGTCAAACTGTAAGAATAATATTTTATTTGTGCTTGTCATTTTTTGTTTATCATATTTTTTTTATCAATTTAAAACGTAACTTAAGACGTAACAAAACCTTTTACTTTACAACAGACGTATAACAAATCTAAAAATATGACGTTTCTAATTTAAAATCGTTTTTACTCCTTTAGGTGGTATTCATTTATCTGAATCAAAAAGACGATTTTAAGAGGGAAGTTTACACCCAGCCAATGTATTGATGTGCCCTCACACCTTTGTTACCAATCTTCCTAAACCTAGAGAAGCTTATTCTGGTAGGAAAATTTTCAAAATTAGAATTTTAAAGTTTTTATATCAATTACTTCTTTCTCAGACTACAAATAAATAATAAAAAAAATGTGTCAACTGTGAATTACGAAAAATTATATAAATTTCATTTTAGATTTGTGTTAATTAATAATTATTTTATTAATTTTGTGAAGGTTGCCTCCCTAAATATACTAACTATTTAATTATTTAATATTGAAATATTCAAATAGTTAAATAACTAACTATAAATGTATGAGCCATTCAAATTAATTATACTAAAATATTTATTACATTCTATGTCAAGGAATAATTTTTGAGATTTAACCCCACTTACCATTCCCAATTAGAATATTATTTCAGAGGAACTTAGACCTGCCTAACTAAATTTTGAAAGAACTTAGAATAAGAAGCTAAAAATAACTACTGTAAACATAAACAAATAATGATAAGAAAACAGTGAGACTGACATACCTTGGTAATAAGACAGATTTTGTTTTAGTAGGGGAGAGTGGGATCAATTGTAACAGGTTACGATTGTAACAGAGCAAAAATTTCGAGTGTCGCATTCTAGATTTGGTTCCTAGATGGCGCACAAGGTGTATTTAATAAATCTACATGTACACCCCTGCTGGCAACCATTTTTACGTACTTTTGAAAGAGTTACATCACAAAAGATATTTTCAAGCTACGTAAGTACTTTTTTTGGTATTCGATTATTATATTGTAACAAAGTAATTTTGTTTAAACAAATAAAAATTATTAACCGAATATGTAAGTGGACACCTTAATTAACATTTCAATAAAAAAAGAATTAGTTTTGTTAATTAACTAGCAATGTTTTTAACAAATGAAGCTGAAATGGCGTCTTGGGGACGATTGTAACATTAAGTAAAGGGACGATTGTAACAGCTGAAAATAAATAATCTTATGTTCACAAACCATTACTTAACTCTTTAAGAACCACCAATAGTTTCGTATATCATTTATATTATATTGCATGTGCATTATTTCATTTGTCACCTTTCGCAGCATAAATTAAAATTTTTAACCCTTTAAAGCTAAAAGTTTAACCCTTTAGGTCTCTGCTCATTATTATTTTTACTCCTAAAATATCACTTCAATTTTGATCAATAAAAACATATATCACAACTATGATAATATGTATAATTAACTATGTTTTAGTTGAATTTATGAACTGTTACAATTGACCCCGCAAGTGGGGGCAATTGTAACAAGTGCACGACTGTCAAAAATTGTTAATAACTAATATAATAACATTTAAAATAAGGAAATTATTATTTTTTCTAGTAGAGGATAGTCTACTTTACTCGTCTGTCAATTAATACTAATAATATATTGGATTTTTTGTTAGTTAAAAATAGTTAAGTAAAAAATGTTACAATTGACCCCACTCTCCCCTACTGTTAGCAAATTCAAAAGTGAATTGTAAAAATATATTTTGACCAATTGTAACATACATTTGGAAAAAAGTTAAACACTTTTTCACTCTCTTAACTTAATATTGCTTGTTATGCTAAATTATTTTCTATAAAGTATTTTCAGCACTAAGTTGCAAATTGCATCTGAAATTATTTTGAGGCTACTCTTAATTGTTGCGCCTATTAAGGAAGGGTGATAGACAATGATGAAGGGATGATTAAAGATAAGTGGCATGAATAGAAAAAACACTTTTAAAGATAAAGACAAGTTTATGTGGTAAATGAAGACATTTCTCTGAAAAATAAAGCTTGTGCAGATGTTTAATAATCATGCAGGCAAATCAGCCTTTTCTGCAATCATTTTTTTCACTTTTGTCCCTAATGGTGTATTTGGTAAGCATTAGTGGCTATTTTTTTACTTTTAAAGATTTTTTTTAGTGTTTTTTGAAATGATTAAACTGAATTTCTTTTTGAAAAATGTTTTGTGCATAAAACGCTGAACGTGAAAAGTCTACTGGATTCAGTCTAAATGCTTTATTCGTTTCTTCATTGTAAATTATAGGGTGCGTAGCGTTTTTAAAAACTGCTTAAAGGTGCTTATTTTTGATTTACGCTTTCTAAAAGCCCTTAAAGGTGCTTTTTTTGTAAAAAGTGCTTAATTTTCTATATTTTACAAAAATATGTTTTTCTTTGCCGTAATGATTGTTGTTCTAAATTACAAACGACGCATAATTTTCACTGCAATATTTATCAGAAATTAGAATTTATTGAATTTATGTTATAAATTTTAACGATGGAAAAAAATAATTTTTATTACTGTACAGATCCTAATTATGATTTTTTTTTTTGTGAAAGTGCTTAAAAATGTTTTTTAAGGGCTTAAAAAGTACTTAAAAGGTGCTTATTTTTTGCTTGAAAATCTATCTACGCACCCTGTATTACTTTATAGTATACATCTACTCTTGGTTTTTTAAGGTAAGCACCAAGATCCTGCATGTGGGTAACATATTTTTATGTTACCCTCACACATTTTATGTTATAAAAACATAATCAAACTGAGGATCAGTTTAATCTTTTGCCTTAAATATGAATTTGTTCATTGTGGGGACAAATCTATGTGCCTGAAGTACCACTTTTTCACCATAAGCAATCTTTGATGTGTCACCTGCCACTCCCTATTGTTGTAGTACTTTTAAAGTTAATTATTTTTCATTTACTACCAATTTCTGATTTTTTAAAAATGAATAGTAACTGATAGAGATAAGAATAAATTTGAAACATTATATTTTTTCAATGAGAAAAAAGCACTCATTTAAGGGCAAACAAACATTAAAAAAGCATCAAGATGTTTTTACTTATGCTGCTGAGCAATACTTGATTTGTATTAAATTCATCTCAAAAATAAATGTAGGGCTGAACTTGCAGGAATATCTGTTAGATGTACTATGTTAGGTAGGATTACGGCTAAAAAACACTTTTTGAAAAATGTTCATTAAAAATATTAGAAAATTAAAATATTTACCATAGAGAAGGAGTGTTTTTCAAGTTCTTTCAGTGTTTTTTTTCATTAATTGTGATTTATATGCTCTGTGTAATTAAGATATTTAACATGACTTATTGTACATTTTTTTAACTTTTTGGAAATTATTATTGTAAATTAATGAGAATTTTTAACTTTAAATTATTTAGATTTTTAATTTTTTTCTTGTCCGTAGGAAGCTGGCAATGTTGTTGATATAAAGTCATGGCCTCTCCTCTTAGATACTGATGAAATTTCAGAAGAGAAATTAACTAGCATATATAGAACCCCAACTCCTGAAATGATAACTTATTTGGATTTAAATGTTAGCCCAACTGGAATGCTAGCTGGTATTAAGGTATAAAAATATTTTACTGTTTTATTTGTAATATTCTGTATGTATATAAGTATAAGTATATATATAAGTATAATATAAGTATATAAATATAAGTATATATATATAAGTATATAAGTATATAAGTTCTGTATGTATATATGTATAATATTTGTATATATGTATGTTTATAATATTCTAAAATATTGTTTCAAATGAATTGGGATTAGATATTTATAACTTTATTCAGTCTGTGTATTTTGACTTAAAAAGATAACATATTTCAGATGTCCCATGCAGTATCAACCTTTTTCTGTACAAGTATGAAACTTTTCTGTGAATTATATCCATCAAGACACATAGCTTTTGGCCTTGATCCTTACTGTTGTTCAGGTTTTGCCTTATGGTGTTTGAATAGGTAACTTCTTAACTTTACTCACATCAATTAAATTAGTAAAGTTTTTTTTTCTCTTAAATAGTTTAAATCATTTCCGATTTTTTTACATGTGTTATATCAGCAAAAGGAGAATTTACATTGAATTTTGTAAGTCGAGGCAATTAAAAAAATATATCTGACATCAGAATAGTGAATAAAATCCGTTCAATTAAGAGAAGATTATAAAATGAAATTTTAAACTATGTTTTTAATTTAGTCAATGAATGAATGAGGTTTTCATTCTATCCTTATCTTGCTAACTTTATTTATAAAGATTTCTACTTGAAACGTATAACAGCATGAAGTATTATACATTTCTATTGAAGTTTCTGAGAATTAAATAACAAAATCTGCAAAAGCAACTATTTTTAAGAACCAGCTCCTGATATTTTCTTTTTGCAAAAAAAAATTTTTTTCTGGTAAAAATAAAGTATTTTTTAGAGTTTATTTTCTTACTTTAATTTATGTAGTAATTATTCAGAAAATTAAGTTGTTTCAATCTTATATTTTCAATGTAATGCTTTTGATTATCTTTTTTGAGTCTTTTTACAGGTGTGCTTGCTTAAAGCCTCTCGATAAGTTAAATAATTTTCACCGACTTTCACACTAATAATGTTTTAGAAAGTCTATTTCTATCACTATTATATTACGCTTATATTTAGTGCTTTTTTTCTACTGTGTTATTATGCAGATGATCAACATTTTGTTATTGTCATGTTATTAAATATATTAAAGGATGCAATGCATAATAAACATTTTAAAATTATCATCTATTTTTGTATTTTCTGCTAAAAATATATTGCAATTTTTAGCAATTAAAATTTTCATAACATGAGAATTGCATATAGTCACTATAGCTGTGATCTCCATAGCAATGGAAAATTCATTTAGAGGGAAATTGTTAACAATTTATTCTTATGATACAGACATTTTAATAGCTTTTCAACCTATAGGCTTGATAAATACGAAAGAAATTCCTTTACTATCTTATGAATGGTTGCATTCTTTTCTCTCCAAATACATACACAAAAACCTTTTTTTTAAAAATTGACTAAAATTATTTTATCAAAATTATTATAATTTGTGACTAAGATTATTTTTAAAAATTTTTGCCAGAAGTACTTCTTAAATTAAACGTGTTATAAGAAAACAGTTTTAATTATTATCTTAAAGTTTTCAATACTTTTTCATGAAGCTTTGTACTTAAAGGTATTCTCTTTTTTTTTTATTGTTGACTCAAAATAATTAAGTTTCGAATATCAAAAACTAAAGAAATTTTGTCTTTATTATTCTATTCTTGCTACAGTGGTGTAAAAAACGTTTGCATTTATAGTTGTCATGACCTTGCCAAGATTTTCATTCATATATTTTTTTGCCGGCATTATTACAAAAATGGCACTTTTTGTTTTGTTGATACTTGAACTTTGGTGTTGGAGTGTGTTTTCCCAACCAAAGTTTTTTTATGCTTAAAAGAAATGACAACAAGTTTAGTAATTACAACTGGACTGTTTTGTGCTTCTATAGAAATTGTAAGTAAGCTTTATAAAAGCTAAATACTGATATTTTGTTTTTAATAAAAATGGAATTGATGCGTATTTATTGATAGGACTGAACTCTTTAAGAAAAAGTATGCTAAAACATTTTTGATATGTTACGAGAGAAAAAAATTTTTACTCCTAAATTAAAAAAGAATAATTTATTGATGAATTTAACTTTCTCTCATGAATCTTCTATATTTGATATGTAAATTTTAAGGTTGAAGTAATTTTTAAATGCATTTTAGAAATTGTTGATATTTATATTTAAATAAAATGAAAATATTTAATGAAAATTTAAATATTTTTATTGTAAGAAGCCATCACTGCATGTATTGCTAATTTCTTTCGCATTAAGACATATATTTTTTTACTTTAGTGTTTATTCAGGTCACCATACCATTTTAATCCCACCATCTGAAGTTGAAATTAATCCTGCCCTTTGGTTGTCAACAATTAGGCAATGCAAAGGTTATAATTCATTCTAAATAATAATAAAAATAAGTAAAATTTTGTTATTTTTTTAATAATTTCTAATTTGTTTTTTTATTTTTTATTTTAGAGTTCGAGATGCATTCTGTTCCTATGGCATTATGGAACTTTTCACAAAAGGCTTAGGATCATCTATTAGCCAATTGAAGATAATGTAATAGCCTATTTTCACTTACAAAATTTTTCGGCCATTTGTGTGTGTGCTTACCCATTTAGAGGGTTTACAAACACATTCCGATCATAATGTATTCTGTATACTTTGATTCTATTTTTAAGGGAATTTTTTTGTTGCAGTGACCATTAGGAGAGAAACTAAGCTTGTTTTAAAAAATTCATTTAGTATCATTTTGCCTTGTACACTTTTTTAATTTTCTTTACAGACAAATTTTTAACTCCGTGCACCCTGCCTATACTCAGAACTATTGCCTTGTACCAAAAAATATTTTAAAACATTTATTGTTCTTTACAGGCTGGTATAGTTTATAATGCTTATGTTTTAGATTTAAAATTTATAGAGAAACACAGAGATGCAAGAGAAAATTATTAACAAGTCACAAAAAGGGAAAAAAATGTGGCTGGGCTACAAGCTTTAACTGATTAATCAAATAAAAGAATAATAAAAAGTGTGCCGTTGGTGGGGTGAAAGCTATCTATGGAATTCTAGAAGGAAAATTTTGATAAATTCTAATTTTTAATTTCATGACTTTCTTTATACTATTCTATTCTTTCCAAACAATAGAAAATCAATTTTCTTGTGATTTCTACATTTTGATATTTCAAGGCCTGTTCCACTACTGCACCTGTTTCTTATGTCCTTTCTTTTGCTTGATTAACTTCTTCAAGTTTGAATATTTTCAGTTTATATGCTTTTACAATTAAAAAAACATATTAGTCTATTAAGAAATGGATACTAGTTCAAAACTGCCTTGATCCTAAAAATTATGCTATGATTTCTTAAATTTTTCAGACATTCTCATTCAAAATGTGTGGAAAAGTTTTAATAAATGAAAAGAATCCAAAAGGATTCTTTTCATTTATTAAAACTTTTCCACACATTTTTTTATCCTTTGATAGTGTTTAATAATTTAAAAATATTTGTTTTCTAAGCATTTAACAAATTTTATTGTTAGATAAAAAGTGTTATAAATTTCTGTTTTTTTTTATATTTTAGTGACTTTTTGTTGACTGTCTCATATTTGGGTTGACTTTTGAACTCTGCTATGAATTTTTCTATAACTTTAAAATGTTGAGCCTGTTTGTTTGTCAGTTTAATTACTTGACAAAAGAGTTTTTCTATTGCATTTATTAATTTATTTGGTTTTGATTATATTTTAAAATTTATCCATTTGAGAAACTGTAAAAATCTTAATTAAATCCTTAATTTCATATATTTATTATCCTGCAAAAAATCTTATGAATATAGAACGCTATGGAGAAATGTCTCTACTGATTAGCATTCCTATTTTTTGGGTAGTAGGCTAGAAGGATGAACTTAACTTATACAATTAAAGTGATTTTATTGTAAATATGTAATAAGTAACTATTTGTAAGCATGTGAGTCTATGACTATTTTTGGTAGGAGTAAAGAAATTTTTTTTAACATAATTTAATTATTTTTCACAGAATGGGATAAAATTATTATTTTTTGTGTTTGCAAATGAAACACTAGAAGTTTAATACTTGTTTTTGTTCTAATATGTTTTATATATTTATATATTATAAAGCAAGTAAAATTTGTGTAATTTTTTAAGCTACTCATTTTAATTATTATTATAGTTAGTCATTTTCGTTGCAGAGAGGAATAAACTTGCGATGCGTTCGAACCTGTGTTGTTGTAGCTGAGGAGAGGCCTAGAGCTGGATTAACAGCCTCATTCTCAAAATTATTTTCTGGTTTAGGCTTATCTCCTAGAGCTGTTAGCACAAGCTTTGGATGTCGAGTAAATATTTGTTTTGCAGGTAAGTAATGTTTTTAATTAAGCAGACATGCAATTTTCCCCAGACCCACGGAATTCAGCTTTTTCCCCCTGATTTTCATAATAAACTTAACAATTCTAAAATTGCGAAAATTTTATATGTGTAACAAGGGACATCCACTAGTTTTACTAAAGTGATTGAAGTATCTTTTCTATCCAATATGTTCCTGAATTTTAATGACACTTGAACAATATTTTATAAAAAAAGAAAAACGAAAACTTTCTAATGAATTTTTAGAAGCATGAATGAATACTAGGGCCGAGTACTTATTAACTATTTTTAGTGAAATTAAATCTTGGTATGTTGGCTATTTGTTTTAAATATTTGAATTGTTCTTTTATTTATTTTTTTTTAAATTATTTAATCCAATTTAGAATTCAATATGCACACAATTTTCTAAATGATAAACTGAGGGGACATTCACTAACTGGATTTTTTTTAAAAAAATGTTCATCTGCATTCATAACAACTGAAAAACTTTAATTTGAAATATTAATCCAAATTCAATTTTCCCTCTTATTGACTATTAGTAAGAAATCATCCTAATAGCGATTTTAATAAGCAATGGCATTTTGAATCAACTAGCAGAAGAATCTTACATTTTGAAGTGAGTTAACTCAAAATATTTAAAAAAATTTAATTTGTATTTTATTAAATACAATAATTTCTTTAAATTTTAATTTTGATTATAGTTTCATTCATAATTTTAAAAAACTACTTTTAATGCTTTGCTATCATGCTAAATTCAGTTTTTTTCCCCCAGAAACTGCTGATGCATAACTGATTACATGAAATTGACCAAATTTTTACGATATTTTAATTATGTATATAAAAAAATTTTTTAATTTATAGCGAGCCTCTAGTCCAGACCCAACAGCAGTGATAAGAGAGCGAAATGATAAGAGTTATATTAGTTCATATTTGATGGAGTCTGGCAAACTTTTTCCAGGAGTGAAAGTAGTCATTGCCAATCCGGAGACTAAAGGACAATGTGGAGATTCTCACCTAGGAGAGGTATAAACTACATTTTGTATATTTTAAATAAATTATGTCACAGCTGCCAACTCTCTCAACTTCCAAAAAATAATTTAGAAAAATTTAAATTTTTTGTATTTTAAAATCTCTTTATTAAAATATCTAATTATGTAAAAAATAAAAAATGGTTTTGGTGTTCGAAACTAAAGAATTGGCAAAAGTAATCTAAGCTTTGTTACCACTTGAATGCCTAATGTGATCATATATTTCGCCAAGAAAAAAAATAATGAATACTGATTTTCAATCATCCATATTTAATGAAAATTCGGAAAAAGGATGAAATGCTCAAAATTGCGAAAGATTTTTAAGAAGAATTTGATAAATCATTTTTATGTAACGTAAAATCAGTCACCTATTTTAAAATTGTTAAACATTCTGGATTACTGAAATTCTCATTTACCAAAATTGTGAATACTTTCTTCCTGAATTACAACTGTAAATACTATGTTACATTCTCATTCACATTTCTCCTTCAGATTCTCATTCATATCATGATTCTCATTCAGATAAATTACTTTTTATTAAATAGTTTGTGATAACCATTTTTATTTACCCTATATAACTAAAGCAACAAGAAGGGAGGAAAAAAAATTTAATGGGAGAAAAAAAATAAGTGAGTAGTGCTTGTTTAAGATGCAAAAATCTCTTTTTTTTTTCGAACGATTTCCTCCCGTGAGCTAGTATTTAAAAGCAGAATCAAAATTTGTGGTTTGTAAGTCAGGAGAAGTTGTGGTTCCAAAGTAACGCATTAACTGAAATTTAGTTTGACAATTTTTGCCAGACTAACGAAAATTTTAGTTGGGTTGGCATACGATTTAAATTCTTGTCTGTGAGGTAAAATTAGGTCAATTTCTAATGCAAAATTAGATAGCTCTTTTTTTCCCTTCCTATAAACGTTTTTGGAAGATGATCTAATGAACAGTTTTGTTGACAATGTCTGTTGTTAGCATTTGGTCTACACAGAGCTAATGCTAAGAACTAAAATTCACTCACGTAGTTTCTCTGTCAAAGGTTAGCTAGAATTTGCTTTGGTAATTACTTTGTGTTAAACCAAACGCAAAGTAATGGTAGGTTAAAAAAAACTGTTTATGGTAATCTAATGATATAATACAACATTTGTCGACAATGTTCAATTTTTCTAAGACAAAAGATAGGGAAAATTTGTTTTGAGCAATACTATTTTCAGAGGTTCTGAATTACATTGACCAGAGCCGCGATGACTCAGGGGATAGAGTATTCACCTTTGAATGAGGTGAATCGGGTTCGAATCCCAGTGATGGATGGTCGATACGAATCCGTATCCAGCTTGCATCGAGCACTGTGCTGACATGAAATATCATCAGTGGTAGACGGATCATGAGTTAGAGTCCCTTTGCCGTCAGGGTAACCGTGGGAGGCTTACGGCTTACGTCCCCTTGCCACCAGGTTAACCGTAAGAGGTCCTCGTGGTTTTCCTCTCCATGTAACGTTAATTCTGGTTAGTTCCATCAAAAAATCCTCCTTGAAGGTAAATTTCCCCCAATACTTGATCCAGGAGTTCCATTGTCTTCTGGGTTGTGTTCAAAAATACAAAACTACGGAGTTGAACGTTAGCAGTCGTAAATCCAAGAATTGGGTCAGCTATTCCACGACGGTTATAAAATAAAATTAAAAAATAACATTGGACAACAATTTTACATAACAGTCTAAAGTTTGATTCAAACTTGTGGTTACGTCAAATATAAGTTAAAATATTTTTGGAGCTAAAACTTGTTTCAGCCTTAAAATTTTTTGGTGAATTTACTAACGAAATTTTGGTTGAGCTATCATGGACTTACGATTTTGTACAATGAGCTTACGTTTGGGTACGAAATTCAAATTTTCTTCGGCAAAAGTTTGCAAAAAAAAAAAACTCAGGTAACCGACACTGGATACGTTAATGTTTTGTTTGGATACAGAATTTTTTGTTTGGCCGACGATACCTTACGTTTGACCTACAATTCTAACTGGTGGTTACTTAGTCAAAAATTAGTTGAAACTTGTTTGGGCCATATCTTTCTTTCAGAATAATTTCTATCACAACATTTAATTTGGCAAAAAGGTGCTAGCAATTTTATTACAATGGGTTAACGTTTGAAGATAAAATTTAAATTGTTGCTACTAGATTATAAAGTTGCTGGGCTGATGATTTACTGTAATGAACTAAAGTTTTGATTCGATAATCAAACTTTTGATTTCTAGGAAACGCATTAGTTAAAACACAGTTCAGACAATTTTTTGGTGGTCGGACTAAAAAAGATTTTTGATAAGCTTAAGATTTTCTTTCACGGGTTAGCTTTTCATAGTTCAGGATAGTTTCATAGTACATAGTTGCCTGAAACTTGTTATGGTCAGAGCTGTTTTTGAGGGCTGGGCTATCTAAATATTTTGTCCAGCTAAAGTGGACATAAAATTTCCTTTAATGAACTGTCATTTGAAAAAAAAAATTATTTTTTTATTTTGTCTAATATTTGCAGGAAGACTTAGGCTAACGATTTTACATAATGGTGTATAGTTAAGGAGCAAAATTCAAAATTGTAGTTTTCATGTCAGAAATTGGTTGTTTTGGTTGTTTTGATCGCGAAAATTTTTTTAAGGCTATCATTGAACAATGTTAAAAAAACGCTTCCCTGGATAATAATATGTCTAAACTTCTTGAGGTATAACTTTTTTGTATTGACTGGAGAATTAATGCAAATTTTTGTTGAGCTGCCAGCTCTAAGTATTTTATAAAAAAAATCTAACGTTTGTAGGGAAAATTTCAAAATTTGTAGTTTTCAGTACGTGATGGAGAGAATTTGAATAAAAGCCTGGTTGGTAGCAGGGCTAAAGAGAATAGAAGGGCTAGTTCACTCCGCTCTTAGAGTTGAAGCAACGATTTCCCTCATGACGTCACTGTGTCCACAGATCTCGGAGATCGCAAGCAAAGATATTATAATAACTTTGCATCCTTCTCGTTGTAAAAATAAGTTTAGACTTTTTCTGGTTATTAACTTTCAAACTTTACGTATTTAACACATTATTTCCGTTCATAAACATAGTTCAAAAAAACATTCTTGGCTATTATATTAAAAAAAAATACCATTCTAAACTTATAAAAATGTTTTACTAGTTGGCGAAAATGACACTATAAATACTTTATTTTAAAAAGGTCAGTTTTAACTTTAATTATTAAGAAAAGCATGTATCGACACTTTTTCATCTGCATAATCTTCGATAACTATAAGTTGGGTTAAATTTAGAAACTTGATTTTAAAATATGTCGTTAATAGCAATTTGTTCATACTTAATCATTAGGAAACATCAACCTTAAACGCTAATTACTGAAACAAAATAATAATTTAGGTTCATAGTGACATTAGAAATTTTAAAATTGTTTATAGATTTTTAAATTTACGATGATATAATTTATAGATATTTAAATTTAAGAGAATATAATTTTTTTAAAAAAAATCATAAATATTTAGAATAACTACATTAAAAAATATGTTATGAAATTAGGAGAATTTCAACTATATACTATATATTTTATTTATACTTTTTATTTACATTTTAATTTTCTGTGACTTCATCCATTTTTTATTTTTTTTCACCTGCCTTTCTTTTTGAAGTAACTAGGCGGTTTCTATTTAGATAATGAATTTCTTATGAAAGTTCTTAACGACAGAATAAACGCATTGCTGTTTTTTATTAACTGTGTCATTTCGGAATCCATTCCTTACATAGTTGTTAATTTACTTTAGGGAAAATGCGGAAAATTATATTTTTTCCTTTTGTTTTTCTATCAGTTGCATTTGCGCAAACTGGCATTTCGATAATAGTTTTAAATTCTTGTAAATTCACTGCAAAAACTGAGGAAAGTCATTATAGAAAATAACAAATGTCTTAGAATATCTCGCAAAAAGAAATGCTCCAATATTAGTTAGAGCTAGTAAGGCCGAACGCTCCGTTCTTGAAGTAAAAGAGCGAGCTTTGCGCCAAAGTGACGTCACTAGAGAAAATCGGAGGATTGGCGCGGCGAGAGTTTCTTCAAAGGAGTGAACCAGCCCTTCCATTCTCTTTAGCCCTGGGTTGGTAGGGCACTAGGCTCATGTCCAAGAGTTCGTATGCTCGTCCCTGCCTGCTGAAGGTTCCCCGTTTTGTAAATGGTGACTGATGCACGTTAAATCTGACGAGTTGCAAAGTCCTCCATGTTCCCATAGCAAATCAATAACTCTGGTGGTACTGATCCCGGAATTTCCTTGTCTTCTGGATTGATTCAAAATTACAAGGCTACAGAGTTGAGCAGTAACAGTCGTAAACCCGAAATCGAATAATAATTATTTAGGTTTGGTACTGTAAATAATGAAACACAGTTATTCAAACTGAACTCCAAAAACTAGAAAAAAATATCTAGCAGACGTAAAAATTATCAGGCAATTTAGCTGGATTATAAATTAATATTGTTTTCTTTCTCTCTGGAGTAACAACGTCTGAGTCATTTAGTAAACATTATTTGTATAATCATATTTCATAATGAAATATGATTATAAATAATCATATTTCATTATCAAAAGGAATTAAGACATTTTATACGACTAAATGAAATTAACCATTTCACAAATCTTACCCCAATTAGGATTTATAATTTTACGTAAATTATTGTAAGAGGCAATTATAATATATTTATTTTATCAACATTACAGCATTATAAAATCTCAGTTTTAATTGATCTACAAGAAAAATATAGATATTCGAAAAATTCGTGTTTTTTCCCTATCATCTAACATTATAATAAGAACAATAGGGTAAAAGTTTAGTTTATAAAGAATTAATAATATAAAGAAAAAGGACCAGGACTCTCTATCTCTTCCTGGTGACAGGCAGACCAACACTTGCTTATCCCGTCTGGCCAGTGGACACCTGAAAAGTCTCACATTTTCTGCTAATCAAAAGATCTTTCCTCTTTGCCCTAAATGCCAACAAAACCAGGCATCACCTGAGCATATCTTGAACTGTTTAGGACTGGACTGGAACGACACTCATTCCTCTCCCCTTTTAGCTTCCGACTTCCTTATTTTCAACGGATTTATTGATCTGGTTTGGATGGGAATTAGCAACAACAATAACAACAGAATTAATAATTTTGTGCTAATGCTAGGCAGTTGTAATTAAAAATTTCTTTCGTCTATTTCAAAATATCATTTAATTCTATTTAGTAACCGAAAAGTTCATATTGTAGCTGACCTTGCCAAAAGTATTATATACTTCTGTAGTACCAAATTATTTTAAATTAAAATAATTGTTGGCACATTTTGTATTCTTATCTATAAAAGCAGAATGAAATATAATTCCCCATTTTAATTATTTAAGTGGCATGTATTAGATGTTTACCTCACATGCATATGCCATTTCTCAAAAATTACAAGACAAATAATTTCGTCATCTTTTCATTTTATACTTCTCTCCCATTTTATGATGAATTTATCGCATCTGTAAATGAATTAAATGTTTGTCTTTTAATCAAATTCTGCAAAAATGTACATGATTTTTATTTAAATTAAAATGAAGTATGAGCTTTTATTCGTAGATCAAACGTACATTCGGAAAAATAAATAAATAAATTTAGATTGAACGAATATTTAAATTTATAGATTTTAAATTAATATTTAAGTCAATTACTTTACTATTCTACCTTTTCAAAAATATTTAGAGGAGTATGGGAAAAAATTGTCGATTCTGTCATTTCCTTGTCTTTATGTCTCTTTGGAGTTTATTTATGCAATTCGTCCTTTGGCTCTCTTGAATTCAAAATTCTTGGAAATAACAACTTGCATATGTGCATGTGTAGTTTTAAGTAAAGTTTATCATTATAAGTTTAGTATTTAAGCAAAATTTACCCTGACATCATTTTGGCTTTTGTTTCATATTGTTTTGCATTAAAATATCTAAGTTTCATTTGGCATTCTGGTTATCAAAATTATGTGTTCTGTAGTTATTTATGCTACTGTATTTATTTTGTTATTTTTATTTACATTGTTATTTGAATGTGGCAGAATTCTTAGATCTACCCTGTAAGAATATAAATATCATGGAATGTACGGAATCAAAGATTCTTTTACTCCTCGGAGGGCTGTTGTCCATGTTCTGGCTACTTATAAATGTGTCTGATAACCCATTTGGGGAACTATTTTGATTGCTAAAACTAAGATCATAAGCAGAGATAATAAGATAAAGCGGCAACTTTCAACAACTGCAGCTTGTGCTTTGCTTTTTATCAAAGTTTTTTTAAAAAAAAAACGAAGAGCTAGCTTTTTTTCCTCTGTATATGCATTATTGTAAAATGTGGCTCTGCATTCTATGATGAAATTTAAAATATGGTAGATGCGTACAAACCACAAATAAAAAAAATTAACCTTTTGTACATCATCAAATATTGATCGAACTGTTTTTGCAGTCAGATTAAAATAACCTCGCCTCCACGTTGGCGTTCGCTGGGCAACATTGCGATTAGAAAGAGGTATTATAAGGACCGATCACGGATCACAGTGGCTAAGAGGTTATATAGTAATAGTAGTAGTAGTACTTTAATTATATTGCACTGGAGCTGTATAATGGGTCCGGTCTGGGGAACATCCCCGAGTATGATCCGAAGGCATGCAATCACAATTTTGATCCTCTGCAGAGTGTTGGGCTCCCCCTCTTTGGTAATTTGACGGTAGAACAGCTTAACGAAGACCGATACAACACACCCTCGGTTCTTTCGTAATTTGATCAACCTCCCTTTTACTGTCGGCAGCCAATGATGCTTGACTTCGGTGATTTACTGGAAACAGTGTCTTAACACCGGACCACTGCAGATAACAGGTTATAATAAAGTGGAAGCTTGATAAATTTAGTTCAACAAAAGCTACTCAATAAATAAGCTTTTTGATCCAGCTATATTTATAATAGAGTCACCGTTATTACAGGGAAATCCTCTCTTCGTATTTCTTCAATTTCTGTCAGTTTGAAAAATTTGCAAATTCGCTCTCCTTTAATTTGGGGGGGGGGGGAGAGCTGCTGAACAGCATAAATTGATTTAATGGCTCTTAAATTTTATTAAATCTGTTTGAACTTTTGCTAATACTAAATATTGGCGATCGTTTTTCTACGAGATAGCTATTGATTTTAATAAAAATACTTTCGGTTTCTGAGGTATTATGAACAATATTCATATAATATGTAGTGTGATAAAATTTATAAACATCATTTATTTCAAATGGGTGAATAATTAAATTTTTAATGCCAATCACGTCTGCAAAAAGGCAATTTCAATTTTTCAAATAGTTTTGCATGAGGCATTAAATAAGCCAACATGAGCTGCGATGGCTCAGGGGATAGAGCGTTCGCTTTCTAATGCGGCGAACCGGGTTCGAATCCCAGGTCGATACGAATTGCGCATTCGGTTTGCACCGACCACAGTGCTGACGTGAATTATCTTCGGTGGTAGACGGATCATGGGTTAGAGTCCCTTTGCCGTCGGGATAACCGTGGGAAGTTCTCGTGGTCTTCCTCTCCATGTAAAGCAAATGCGAGTTAGCTCCATTAATTAGGAGTTCCCTTAACTTCTGGACTGGGTCCGAAATTACAAGGCTACTGAGTTGAACATTAGTAGTCGTAAACCCAGAAGATTGGGTCGATTGTTCAACGACGGTTATAAAATATAAAAAAATAAGCCAACTTTAGAAACAACTTCTGAAAATAATGTTATGGAGCCAAAATATAATTCCCTACAGGTTTATTAGTTTTAAAGGGATCGTATAGAGATTATTACCATCGTATCTATATTGATTTATCAGATACCATAATATCAGTAGTACCTATTACTATAATTTCAATTAATTAAGCATTGCTAGCCTGATTACAGTTCATGATTGTTGGTGATTTTATTCGCCTCCCCAGGAACCGATATGAGTAACACTAATCTAAGAAAAATATCGGCACTTAAGTGTTTCGGAGTCCGAAAAAACCTATTATCACAGTACTTATAACCGCAGTGCCAAAAAAAGGGACCACCCTGAATAACTTTTGTTCTAATGATCAGAACTTCACGTTTTAGAACTCAATCCTAATGGTTCAAAGGGCTGATTTCAAATACGCTAATTAATGAGTGCAGTCGATATTTTAAGTTACGAAATCCGCAACAAACACGTACTTTCTCTGAATAAACATACCTTTTTTTAGACGCATTCTGACCCTTTAAATAAAGGGGGTAGCCGCAATCTGGGAAATATCGTCCCCATAGTTTGGTCAGGAGAGCGATTCAAAGTTTGAACTTCATAATATTAATTTTACTTTTTACGTATTTCGTCATATCTCGAGAACTTTTCAAGCGAGTTCATAAATTCTGCACGCAATTGTAAAATTCGTTTATCCACAGAAAATTCCATGCAAAACAAAATGCACTTTAATAATTATTTATTATTTTTTTTAATTTTATTTAATAATAAAAGAAAAATTTTGAATTGTAAGGTAAGGCATACAATTTTTAACGTAATTATAAAGTATGTAACTTTATATGGCAAAATACAAAATTTGGGCCAAATGGGTTGAAAAGTTCGTATATTTAAAATTCGATTTCTCAGGAATTATTCATCCGGTTTCGCTCAAATTTTGTATTTTGAACCGCGATGGCTCAGGGGACAGACCGTTCGCCTCCCAATGTGGCGAACCGGGTTCGAATCCCAGTTGATACGAATTCCGCTTCCGGCTTGCACCGACCACAGTGCTGACGTGAAATATCTTCAGTGGTAGATGGATCATAGGTGAGAGTCCCCTTGCCGTCAGGCTAACCGTGGGAGAGACTCGTAGTCTTCCTCAACATGTAACGCAAATGCGGGTTAGTTCCATCAAAAAGTTCTCCACGAATGCAAAATTTCTCACAATACTCGATCCTGAAGTTCCCTTGTCTTCTAGAATGGGTTCAAAATTACAAGGCTACGGAATTGAATATTAGTAATCGTAAACCCATAAAATTGGGTCGGCTGTTCGACGGTTATAAAAAAAAACATTTGCCGTGTAAAAACATGCGCAACTATGAAGTTATGTAAAAAAAGTGTGTATCTTACAATTCAAAATGTTTTAAGCGATTATTAAATAAAATAATTAAAAATAATAAATATTTATTAAAACTTATTTTTTGCTCAGAGTTATTTTTGGATAAATAAATTTTTATTGGCGTGGAAAAATAGTCTGCTTGTACGAATGTAAAATAACAGTCAACATGTTTCAAACGCTTCAAAAATAGGCGTCCATTTTCAAAACTTGAAAGAATCTTGAAAATGGTGCCTATTTTTGAAGCACTTGAAACGACTGTTATTTCATATTTGTATATTTTTGAAACGAATAAAGTTTTCAATCAAATAATATCTTACAGCTTCAATCTCTTGAAATTATTTATTTAAAATTTAATTAGTTTAAGTCAAAAAAAATCATTTGAATGTTGAACCATAAAACGCTCATTTAAACCATAATGTGATTTGAGGAGATTATCAAGTTGACTGAATAGACTTGCGCCGGTGAAATGGAAAAGTACCCGTGACATAATACGAATTTTTAAACTGTTACTTCCAAATAACTGTATCGCCACTTCGCCCCACTTTTCAAATAATGCGCATAAAGCTATTTATTTCAATATTTAGTGATGTTTATATTTTGGACTATTTACTTTAATAGTTTTTTATGCGTAAAGTGCATGTTATGGTAATATATTGGGATCATAATATTTTATTTTATAACAGTTGTCGTACAGCTGGCCCAATTTTTCTGGTTTTTTCGACTACTATTTGTCAACTCAGTAGCCTTGTAATTTTGAACCCATTCCAGAAGACAATGAAATTCCTGGATCGAATGTTGGGAGAAATTTGTCTTCGTGGAAGAATATTTTTGATGGAACTAACCATTCTAAGTCATTTTATGAAGATGGATTCTAAGTCATTTTTATCTTTTTGATTATTTACTCCGTGTAGGGACCGTAGGAAACCTATTACCCCAGTAGGTGTTTTGCACCGTCTCAAGTCGAAACCACTCCAAAACAGTGACCCCGCAGCCCTACTGGAAATAGTCATACCTCATTACCATAGTCACCGCCACAGGTCCAGACGAATGCCCGGGGGAGTTCTTATTTTAGACAAACTATACTTCTTAATGCTTTTCTTTACTTAGTGCATATTTTGACAGCTAATCGAAAGCTTTTTGCACACACCTATTATTCAAAGATAATTCCATCTAAAAAATATTTTTTATAATTATTATTTATTTTTTTAATTATTTCTTTTAAATTATTTATTCTTTATTATATACGAAAATAAGCTTTTATATGAATTTTAACATCTTCTTAAAGAAGTTAATTTTTAGTGAAAAAATATAACATTTGGACGAAATCGGTTGTACAGTTCTTGATAAGCAAAACTTTAAATATACGACTTTTTAAAAAAATTTTGATATCTCATAAAGAATTTGACTGATTTCATTAAAATTGAAGTAAAAATTTGTATACCTTACAATTCAAATATTTTTTCGACTGTTAATTGTAAAATAATGATAAATAATCATTAAAATAAATTTTTTACATGGTTATCTTTGAATCAGCGAATTTTATATGCACTTGCAAACATTTTTAGATTCCATTAAAAAATTCGGGAGATATCGTGAAATAAACAAAGAGAAAAAGTGACATTAAAAGTACCAAACTTTTGACGGCTCTCCTGACCTAATTATCGGGAGCATATTTTCCAAATTGCAACTGCCTTCCCCCATACATTGAAGGCCAGGAATCTTATTTCATTTGATAACCGTCGTTGAACAGCAGAGATGCCAACTTGCTCCGGACAGCAAATGTATATTTTAAAGTGGTAGTTTATCAATTGCGATTCTTGGTTTAATAAATTTAATTTAGTAGATTTTTATCCACCATTATTTCTAAATAATTCGTAGGCTTATAAAATTCACTACTTTAAAGTATTTAAGTCATGCTATACCTTTTAAAAAGCAAGAAAAATGGACAAATATTTTCTAAATTTACTTTATAATTATTTACCGTTTTTCTTAATTATTTTGTCGTGTCCGGAGCAGTTGGCATCTATGGAACAGCTGGAACAATTTTAAGGTTTACGACTACTAATGTACTCCGTAATCTTGTCATTTTGAACCTAATCCAGAAGACAAAGGAACGCCTGGATCAAGTATTAGGAGAAATTTGCCTTCGTGGTGGACTTTTTTGATAGAACTAACCCACATTTGCATCACATAGACTAATGAAGACCATCCTGCGAAGTAGTCGTGTTCAAATCGTAGTGGGCGTTTCTGCCAAGGTAGGCCTGTTCACATCACGTCCTAAGTTCATCGACAATGTCAACCTTCATCTATGAAAAAGTACCCCAACATAGATTCAAGTCAACGTGTCTTGGAATTATATTTTTGTAGAGGTAGAGACACTACAGTGAACATTCAGGCATCTTCTGATACGAAAATATATCAAATTCAACGCTTTTGATTTTAATTCAAGCTTATATGAAAGCAACAGAAAATTTTCGCATTTTTTTCCAGCTTTACTCTTTATTCACCATAAACACCATTTTGAATAGACCATATTGTTGTTTATTTTTTATCATTTACAAATCAATATAAATGATGATGCTTCAAAAACATACATATCAGTCTATATACCAGAAATTTATATGAAAATGTAATTCATTGCTTTACAATATTTTAAACATAAAATTTTAATGCGGTAACAGAATTGTTTGTATTAAACATTCTACATTGTAATGGATTTAATTAAGCTAAAAGCAGAGATGATTCTGCTCCGGAAAAAATCTGGATTTTTCGCTAACCACGATCCGGAAGTTTTCGGAAATCAAAGATCCAGTAATTTCAAAAAAATCATCGATCGCATTTGTGTATAAAAATTTGTGTATATTTTATTTAAAAATATTAGAGCTATAAGTTATACTTGGCAGCTCTTTTATTTGTAAATAGTTTTTCTCATATAATAATGTGATTAGACATATAAGTAAGCTTATACATAATTATCCATTTAAATATTGCTGCATATAATTTATTTAAAATTTCATGTTTTGAAAACATCAAAAATTCGAATTTATAAAGACGTTAATATTTTGAAATGGGTCATTAATGATTTTACTCAAGAAATTTTCAGGTTTTTTGAGTTGGGCTCGCAATCATCCCTGATTTCACAAGTTTGCATCGCAAGTTCGTTAAAAGACAATTATTTTTTATATTTTACATTGTTGCAGAAAAATTCTGTCACAGACGAATAACTAAGCAAATGTTGTTTTACTAACATATTCTGAACTAATTACAGTACTTATACTCAAACAATACGTTTAAGCAGAGACATCAACTACTACGTCGCTCAACTGCTCATTGTCAATAATGATCACAATTCATAATATTTACTGACTTTATTAGATATATGATCGTTAAATTGATTCCTAAGCTTTGATTAAGCGGTCAAGATTATTAAATTTACTGAATGTTTCTACAACATCATCCTCATTAACAAATCGCCAAATTTTTCTGTGCTTGCAATTTTCTGCAACGAAGTAACTTTTTATGATAAAATTCAAACTTGTTTATGGTTAACACAGACTTTGGCCATATTTTTCGATAAATTGATTTACTAACAAAAATTTTTGGTTTGCCCAACAATTTCCTACTATGGGTTAACGTATAAAAGCGAAGGTCAAACTTGCAGTTTCTAAAACATAAACCTGGTAATATTATAACCCTGGTAAATCGGAACCTGTTTATCATTGACTGACTTCTAACAATGAGCTAACGTTTTAAGGAAAATTTTTAAGTTGCGATTTCTGTGATCTTTTGATTGGTAGTTTTGGGGTAACAGTTTCTTGCAACTGGCTTACATTTTAGGACAAAACCCAATTTTGTGATTTTTATATTTAGGTGGAGAAAAAAAAGAGAAAATTTTTCATTTGGCATTTTTTTTTAAAATTTTTTTTTAATTATTGGTTAACGAAAATGTTTGTTGAACTCACGTGGCCTATTGGCATTTTTGTATAATCGACTAACGTCTGGTTTCAAAATTCTATTGTGCGGCTACTAGATTGAAAGTTAACTAAAACCTGTTTTGACCTAACAAAAATGTTTCTTTGGCTAACACCCAACGTTTTCTTATGATGAGTTAGTTAACATTTAAAAGCTAAATGAAAACTTGTGTTTGCTAGATCCTTAAGTTGTATGGGCGTTGTATGGTAGGATGACGAGTTGTTAAAATGAGTTCTGTGGTAAAAATTTGAGTTTTTTGGGTCAAAAGTTAGCTAAAGCTTGTTTCACAATAGTTATATCTTTGCTTAGCGGGATAACTTTGATAGACAGAAGTATGGGTTCCTAGAATGAAAGTTGTTCAGTATTTATTTTTTCTTTCAAATAAATAATACTTTTTATTTTATTTTAATATGGTCCTTGAACAGCCATCCCAATTGTTTGTGTTTACGACTACTAATGTTCAACTCCGTAGCCTTGTAATTTTAAACCCAATCCAAAAGACAAGAGAACTGCTGGATTTGCCTTCGTTTAGGACTTTTTAATGGAACTAGCCCGCATTTGCGCTATATGAAGCGGAAAACCACGAAAATCACCCACGGTTATTCTGACGGCAAGGGGAAAAATATTATTAATAAATTATACACATAATACATGAATAATGTTGTAAATTAAGCAGTATTATATTTAATTGTTTCTTTTATAATGCTGATAAGCGTTGTTTGCATTTTATAGGACGTGTCTTGATATGAAAAAGAAGAAAAGTATTTTCCGCTGCATGAGAGTTCTGGTAAGAATTTTAATTACGTTAATTTTCGTGCTGTTCAAATACACTGGTTATCATAAATTAAGGAAAAATCACAAAAATAGCGATAACTCTTTCAAAAGTAAGCCAAACCGTGCAAAATTTGCATATGTTGTCCACTAAGAGTAGCTGAGTAAAATTGCAATATGCAAATTAGTGGCGCTGCACTCGGCTTACGTCATCTGCCTGGAGCATAAAAGTCCAAGTTTGAGAGAAAGCACACAAATTTTACTGTGATTGCGACATTGAAAATCTGAGATAGCCAATTCGTAATAATGACCTCTAGGCATCATTTGCCTGAAGAACTACGATGGAGAGCCATCGGGAGACTAGAGGCAGAGCAGAGTCAATCAGAAGTGGCCAGATGGCTAAATGTGAGTCCATCTGTGGTTCATAGACTTTGGAGGCAATTTCAAACCACAGATTCGGCATCTAGGAGGTTCAGTCAAGGACGGCCAACTGTTACGACCAGTGCCGATGACCGATATTTGACATTAAGTGCACGCAGGAATAGAACCGCTACTCCGACACATCTTAGATCCTCTCTTGCTGCAGCCACCGGAAGGTTGGTGTCAACGTCAACTGTGCGCAGAAGGCTCCACGAAGGTGGTCTGTATGCGAGACGACCAGCCATTTGCGTGCCGCTCACATCACGCCATAGGAGAGACCGTTTGCAGTGGGCCCGACAACATGTCCACTGGACGTCAGATCAATGGAGGCCTGTTCTCTTTACGGATGAGTCCAGGTTTAGTCTAGAAAGTGACAGTAGACGTTATTTGATATGGAGAGAACCTGGGACCCGTTATCATCCATCAAACATCCGTGAAAGAGATGCATACGGAAGAGGCAGTGTCTGTGTTTGGGGAGGCATATCCTTAGGAGGGCGCACATACCTCCATGTCTTTCCAAGGGGAACCGTGAATGCTCAGGTTTATCGAGACAACATCCTTGATGCTTATGTGCGCCCATATGCCGGGGCAATTGGTGATTGCTTCCTGTTACAGGACGATAATGCAAGACCACACAGAGCTCGCATTGTTGATGATTATCTTCAACAGGAAACAATTACTCGCATGGAGTGGCCAGCTCGATCCCCGGACTTGAATCCTATCGAGCACGTTTGGGATGCTCTAGGGAGGCGTGTATCTGCCATCAATCCGCCCCCTCAGACCCTTGCCACGCTTGCAACTGCTTTACAAGAGCAATGGCTCTCACTTCCTATTGAACTGATAGACCGCATAATTGAAAGCATCACACATCGCTGTTTGTGCTGTATTGCTTCTAGAGGCAATCATATTCCATATTAAAGGTACTTTTTCTATTGCAAACCGATACTTCCAATTTGTTTATTTTATACATGTGCTAATTTCTATACTACTATTAATGTCTGATAATTTCTTTTTATGTTGTTTAATACCTTACTATGTGTTGTATATTGTGGGTAAGTTTCATAAAATTCCATGTGTAATTTCTTGAGTTATCGCGATTTTTGTGAATTTTCCTTAATTTATGATAACCAGTGTATAATGAAAAAGGCTTTGTGGTTTGCTTATTTTTTCTAACAATGGGGTAAGAAGGTTATAAGTAGTGCTGACGTAGGACACTGAAATTCGATCTATTTTTTAGTTCGGTCACGAATCACTACATTGAGCTAACATTTGGAAGTAGAATTCTGACTACTGTTTCCTGGGTATAAAAAGTTATGACTTTTTTTGTATTGGTAGGAGAATTAATGCAAATTTTTGCTAAGCTACCAGCTCTAAATATTTTGTAAAAAAAAATTGACGTTTGAAGGCACACTTCAAATCTGTAGTGTTCAACCCGTGCTAAAGAGAGTTTGAATAAACTCCGTAAACTTGAAACACAAAAAAAAATAAAATTCGGAGCAGTCCTCGTCTATAACTATTCAAATACCGTGGCAAAAGCAAATATGCAAAATCTGAAAGACAAAAAAAAACTTTAGACAATAAATTTTATCAAACCAACGGGGAACTATGATTTCCTACAGAGCAACTATGATTAGGATGAAACATTTTGCTTACTAGGCAAAACGATTGCTAAAAAATGTTTTTTACGCTCCTTTTTGGTTGGTTTGCCAACAAATTTATTTACAACTGTGGTTTATGGGAGGGCAAAGTTTGCGAAAGTTTGTTTTGGCCATAATTTTAATGGATTAATTTATTAAATGAAATTTTTTTGCTGATGATGTTCAAAGAATAATAATGTTTGACGAAAGTTTGTTTCAGCCGTTTCCTTTTAATCGATGAAGGTAGAGCCGAAATTGTTTGTTGGGCTTACGAATTTCAACAGTGGTAAGAAAGAAATTTGTAAATTGTTATATTAAATGCTATTGAGATCTTCAATGACAAAATTTTGTTAGCAACTTGAGAATTTGTCGTAATAGTGAATTAGTTGTTGCATGCCGTATTTGTTGTATCTAACTTTCCCAGAACTTAACACTTTATTTACCAAATTATTATAAAAATTATCAAATGCGTGAGTAACTTTTTTGTCCAATTTATTATTGTTTCTTTTACACCTTTGACAAAAAAAATTTAAAAAATTAAATGTTATTTTCTAGTTTATATTACATTATAAAATTTAATTTAAGTCAAGCATTTAATACAGAAAAATCTTCCGAATTTTTGCTGATTTCAGGGACTGACTAAACATTGTAAATGTTTTTTCTCTAATAGCAATAGAATTTTTTTTTCTCTTCTTAATTTCATTGTTGGTGACGCGCCGTCATCTTCGTCACTGGCAAGCAAATAAAACTGGATAAAACAATCAATTGTCAAAAACTTACCAACCCTAACTAATTATGATATTTTTTATAAGTGCTTAAAAATATTTTTTGAGTGCTTGAAAGGTGTTTATTTTTTGTTAAAGAATTTGTCTACGCATCCTGCAAAAGAACTGAATATATATTTATAAGTTCAGCCTGTAATCAAGTAACAGGGGGAAAGCAATGTTTAGTTGTTGTTCTTTGTGGTATTCTCTCTATTCAGCTCTTTATTCAAATCAAGTGATGTTTTTAAAAACGGAGTCATCTCTGCTTACTTTTTAAAAACATAAAGAAATTTTAGATGAAAAATCATCTACTGGAAAGTTTCTACTACTGGGGGATATAACTGTAGAAAATTCTCCTTAAACGTAATGGCATAGTTAAATTTAATTATCATTTTAATTTATAATTTGTTACACGACATGAAGAAGAAAAGTTAATATCGCTAAGAATAATTGAGTAAAAATTTATTTTTACCTGTGAAATAAACATCAAGAAATTAAACTGGAAGATAAGTTTAATTAGGAATAATAAAAGATTGATTTAGCATATTGACTCATTTATTGTAATATAGTCCATTTAAGCAATTTAGTCTATTAAATGTCACTAAAAGTAGTTTTAAATTACTTTTTACTTTAGAAATAAAAATTGCACTGAAACATAAACAGAGGGACATTTTTTGAGCCAGCAGTAACTGCTAGTTTTCTTCTCCGACCCAGTTTGTAGTTTCAACAGTGTCTCAGCTCATTGGTTTGGCAAACTGCTGCTGCGCTCATTGAATTATGGAAAAATAGACAGCCTGTCTTCTGTGGCGCCATGCTCAGCCTATCAAACATTGTTTTGCTAGTGTGAGGGAGATTTGTCTTTACGATTTACGAATTAAAAAGTGCCAAAATAATGAGTGCCAATTAATAAGTGTAGATCATCATGGAATAAAGTGTTTGATACCTAACCATCACATTATTGTCTAACACAACAAGTGTTAGACAATGTTATTGAATATTGAAATGTTAACAACATTAGTTCTTTTATAATGCAATTTTTTCTTTCTTCATTTTCCTGAGCATTTTGTTTCTTAAAGTTTTTAATGTAAATGTAATTTTTTGTTTGTAGTTTTAGTCATTAAATATGCACATAGATAAATGCGATCCTTAAACAAATACAAATATTAGGTGTATCAAAAACATAAAATGTTTTTTTTGTGTGTGTGTGAGTGTTTATTGAAATTTAGTATAGATATGGCAACATTGCGAAACAAAATGGAGCAATAAAGACATTTATTTATATGGCGCATAATTTTAAGAAGAAAAGAAATATTGAAGAATTCGTTTCATTTATGAGCATGGTAGCCAGGTTGAGATATTCCATGTACATTAAAGCATAATAATATTTACAACATAAACATAAAATACTTTTATAAACTTTTTTGAAAGGAAAAAAGTTTGAACAACCTTATTTAATAATCGTATTTTTTTGTTCTCACTGCCTCCTAACTCTTGCGAAGCAAAACGATATTTTCGAATTTTATTATTACCATACCTGGCCAGTGTCCTGTTTTTTTTAACGAAGACTCCTGTATTTTACTATTATTACGTGTTAACACATATATTCTAAAATTTCTCCGTATTTTTTGAAGAAATGTATTTAAAATAAATTTTACCCAATAAAATATCCGCTGATGGCAAAAATAATTGTCTTATTCCTCAACAGATAGTGCTTTTGCTAGTACTGCAGTATGTTGAGTGTTATTAGTTTAAGTTCTCCTTGCAGTCAAGCTAACTGTGGGACGTTTTCGTGGTTTTTCTCTCCGTGTAATGCAAATGCGTATTAGTTCCTTCAAAAAGTCTTTCATGAAGGCCAATTTCGCCCAGTACTTGATTGATCCAGGAGTTCCCTTGTCTTCTGGATTGGGTTCAAAATGACAAAGCGACTGAATTAAACATTAGTACCCGTAAACCCAAATTTGGGTTGGCTGTTTAGCAACTTTTATAAAATAATTTAGAAATAATGGTTTAAAAAAATCTTCCTTAGATTAAGATTTATATACATATTATTTTACTAAATATAAGTGCTTATATTTTGAATTTCTCTTTTTGACTTGCATGATTATGCATGATGTATCAAAATTTTACTCGTAGCCTAGTAAATGTCGCTAGTAAAATCTCTGTAATTTTATTTCTTCAATATTGGCAGGTATGTATTACATTCATGTGATTGATCATTGTTTTGAAAGTATATACATTTATTTTGCAGCTGCTGTGAATTGCTTGGCTAAGTTTGGCGCTCACTGTGAAGAGCTTCTCCCAAATATTTTAGTTTTTCTGCAGAGGAGCCTCCTTGATTGTGATGATGAAGTGAGAGCAACCTACTATTTAAATATCTTTTATCAGAAGCAAAAAGGACTTTTCTCCCAATTCATCATGAACGGTACATCTCTTTCGTTCATTAAATTTATAAATGAAGCCTTGAAATTTATATTTACAATAGTTTAGTAAAAGTAGGTATGAAGTGATGTTTTAAAAAAACTTAATTTTTTAGCATACAATCAACTATGCCAGAGATGGTTTCCAAATGGAAAATATGTACAGTTTCCTAATTATCCATTATTTAAATATGTTCAGCTGTTCCTTTTTTTTCTCTTGGTTTTGCCAGCAATTAAAACTAACATAGTTAGTCTAATATAGCTCACACAAGAGCACAGTAATTGTGTTTCCTTTTAATATATTGTGTATAATGAATGGTGCATATCGTTTTTAAAAAATGCTTAAAGGTGCTTATTTACGATTTTTGTTTCTTAAAAGCAATTAAAACTGCCTTTTTCATGAGGCAATTTAAAAAGTGCTTAATTTTTCCTTTTCGAAGATTTTTTTTCTTTACTGCTTTTCGCTGCGTTTTATGTAAAAGCATATAATCAAGAAAAGAGTTCTTTGTCAGAAACTAGTTATTTTATCATGATCATGTAAAGTCTTTGCAAATTATTTTGCATTTTGTTAATGTGTTTAGTGCTTAAAAATATTTTTGAGTACTTAAAAAAAGCACTTTAAAGATGCTTATTTTTTGTTGGAGATATGGCTAACGCACCCTACAATAGGTACAAGGAATTTTTGTTTTTCTAGATTTGAGTGGCAAACCGGGTAAAGTTTTGAAATTTATATTTGCAATAGTTTAGAGAAAGAATACTTGAATATATAGGGTTGTATTATTGAAAAAGCGTAAGTTTTTAGTGTAAAGATGGTTTCTAATGTGAACAGTTTCCTATTTATGCTATATTGTTTTAAGCTGATGTTACTGAATTCACGTAAATGCTGCTTGTCTTTTTTTCACTTATACATGAAGTACGCATCTGTACAGTTTCTATTAAAGTGAAATTATTTTTAAATACAAAAGTATGGTTGAACGCATTCTATAGGGTAAAAGCTAACTGTTGGTGGTTCAGTCCATGGGGGTTGAATAAGTCACATTAAGGTTCATTTAAACTAACAATGTGTGGATTTGTAGTTTAATGGTTAGGCTATCCGCTTTCCACTGGAGAAGTTGTGAGTTCAAATTTCAGATGAGGCATTTGATTTTCATCTCTAGATTTCTGTTCTAAGAACTATTTGGTACATTTCATTCTGTTTATATAAATATATTTTAATTTAAATTATTTGAAAAAAAATTTAAATTTTCAAAAGCAAAAAAGAAGCTAAGTATTTAATTTTTTTTTATCAAAATAAATTGATTACTTTTTTTTAAAAAAATATAGTCACTTAAAATTTTTTGATAAACTAACTGAATTTTTTTTCAATTTTATAATAAATAATTTAAATTTTTTATTAAATCTAATTATGAAAATGTAAACAAAAATATGTTAGACTAGTTAAAAAGAAAAACTATTTATTACATAACTAGAAAATCATTCTATTAAAAATACGAAATTTATTTCGAATACATTCTGATTATTTGAAATTCAATGGATTATAGTTAAGTAATAGTTATTTTTTTCTTTTTTAAACAAGCCTGATAATATAGTTTTGTTTATATTTCCATAATTAAGTTTAATGGGAACTTAAAGTTATTACAAATAAAAGAAAATTTAGTTATTAAAACATATTTATTACAAATTTCTCTTTAAAAAAAATAATCCTTATATTTTTATTAAAAATATTAAACATCGATTCATTTTTTTTTGTTCTTACAAATTTTAAGTTTTAAAAAAAATTATTTAAATTCAAAAATAACTTATAAATTGAATAAAATATACTAAATAGTTATCCAATTGCGAAATAATATTTGCTAAAATTCTATCTCCTCAGTTGGGACACGAACCCCCGACCTCTCTCGTATAACTTGAACAGAGTACCATTTACACTACAAACCATAATGAGTAGGAAAGTCTCTTAGTTTAAGAGTAACTGAAACTGTAATGGGGCGTATTTTAACCTAAGGGCAGAGCTGGCAGCAAATTTTTACCCTGTCTAAGGTTTTCAACTATGCTCTTTAAATGTTCCAAATGATTACAATGACAAGATGACTAAAGTGCTCCCTTTCACTGCTCATTAACGCATTTCTTTTCAGGCTTGTCAGTTTCTATTGTTGGTTAGGAAAAAACTTTGCATTAGTACACGATAGAACCTTCAGAATTGCCTGTCGATATCAAAATTGTGCCCGTGGCTACTCAACCTTTGATAGAAGATAAGAAAGCTGGTAAGTTTCTTTTGACAAGAATTTAAGTGTATGTACTATTATGTGTAAGTGTATGCAGGGTATCTGTGCACCTGGAAAATCATGAGAAATCATGGAAACTCATGAGGTTCGTTATTGAACAAAGTTTGTCATGAAATGTCATGATTTTATCTATTTTTGAGAAAAATCATGGAAAGTCATGGTTTTTGGTCGCTGAAAAATCTAGTTTTTGAAATAGAATTTACCCCCACCCCCTCCAATTTCATGGTGTTGTGAATATCTGAATTTGTTACAAAATCTCCACTAACAGTCATTTTTTATTAAAATATAAGATGTTTTCATCATGTTCTTTCAAAAATATGGTGTTGTAAAGTTTAAAAATATTAAAGAATTTATAAAAGCAGACGATTGTAAAGTCTAAAAATATTAAAGAAATAATGGGTTTGCAAAATCATAATTAAAATAAAGTAAACGCATAAAGAGATAAACTTAAAATAAAAGCAGACGATTAAATTAGAAGTCAATATTTAGAACGACAGAGTTGTGTGTTAGAACTTAATTGTGTATTGCAGCGTATCAAGGAAGCAGAACTTACAATGAAACCTTCAAAATGCCGTTTTGCGCAAGATCATGTTCTTTATCTAGGACATATTGTCGGACAAGGCTATAGAAAACCCTCTGATATAAAAACACGAGCAGTTGCCGAATTTCCTGTACCTAAGACCAAAACTGAGATCAGAGCATTTTTGGGACTAGCGGGCTATTACAGTCGATATATACCAATGTTCTCTGTTCTGGTTGCACCATTAACAGACACTTTAAAAGGCAAAACAAAAAAGGGAGAAATTACCTGGACGATTGAATGCGAAGAAGCCTTTAAGAAACTAAAAGAAAAATTAACGAGCCAACCTATACTCTTCTCTCCCAACTATGAAAAGGAATTTATCTTGCAAACAGATGCTTCGGAAATTGGTATGGGTGTGGTATTAACATAACTAGATAATGAAGGCCATGAACACCCCATAATATATCTGAGTAAAAAGTTTAATGAGTCCGAAAAAAAATATTGTACTACGGAAAAAGAATGCGCCAGTATAATTTTTGCCATCAAAAAATTACGACACTATTTAGATGGGCAAAAGTTTACTATTCAGACTGATCATCACCCGCTAACCTGGCTTAAAACAAATGCTAGTTCAAATGCCAGACTTATGCGTTGGGCTTTAGCATTACAACTGTTTAATTTTAAAATTGTGCATAGAGCTGGTACTAAGAACAAGAATGCAGATTGTCTCAGTAGAGTATCTTTAAGTTCTTGATTTGAATTAGACAAAAGTTAATTGAGGGGGAGGAATATGTAAATAATGCTTGTTTTTCTTATTGATATTGATACAGATTAGTCTTATTTCCTTATTGATATGTATGATTTATTTATTTTAAAAAACTAACTCGTAAAGAAAGTAGTTGCTATTAAAGTTTGAATTAAAGCTCTAATTAAGGTGAAAATATAAAATAAAAATGCATTGATGTTTTTGAAATTGAGCCAGTTAAATTTAATTTAAGAAAGTGTTTAAAAATGATTATATTGAAAATGAAACATAGGTGTTAAGCGAATTTGTTTGTAGAGAAAAGTGCTAGTGTTCTTAAATATGTTATTTTTTTATGCATATAAATATTAACAAGATTGAGTAGAATCTAATTATGTGAAGCTTAAAAATCTTAAGTATATTGTTTGGATTAAAAAAAATAAATAGTTATACCAAGATAAAAAAAAAAAAATAAGCACTTTGAAAAAAAATCTGGTTAGCTTCAGTTTTTAGATATTGTTGTATATATGTAAATAGTTATGTTAATTTGTATTTATTTTGTGTGAAGTTAAATTATAATATTTATTTACATTCTAATTTTATTTCGAATATTTTACTTTGATATCAAAATTGAGTTACAAGTGAATTGTCTATTAATGTTTACTGCAAGAGTCTAAAAATAATTTAGAAATTTTAAGTTTTAAAGTCAATTATTGTACATCACTTCTAATGTAAAAATTGTATCTTGCATTTAATTTGACAATTAGAAAATTTAAATTTAAAAGTGAAATGTTTTGATTATAACATAATGCATTGGTTTCAACCTAAAGTTTTAGAGGACACAAAAAAGTTCATAATAAACTTTTCCCCTGTTTTCTATGGAAAAGTTCTTCCAAGGGGAGAGGAGTTGTAAAGTTTAAAAATATTAAAGAATTTATAAAAGCAGACGATTGTAAAGTCTAAAAATATTAAAGAAATAATGGGTTTGCAAAATCATAATTCGCGATCGCAACGCTCGAGTACGCCGTCTAGCGGGAGCCTGTAAATATCGGACATTAATTTATCACGTTTTCATTTAGTTCCATCAAAGTCATTGACTGAATCAGACGCCATTTTTTAGCAGCAAATAAGAAACACAATTTCCCTAAGGAAAAAGGCCGAAGAACTTGAAAAAAATCTCCAGAATATTAGTAAATCTTTCAGGAACAGAACACGCCAAAGATATGAAGAAAAATTCCTCAATAATTTTTAATTTCTATTATCAACAAACATGCAACTGATGACTTCCGATTTCGGATACTGTTACAGATGTGTGTATTAAGGTAAAATGCATTTCTTCTGTCTTCAATTCATTACGAATTAAAGTGAAGTCAACATTGCTTTCGTCATTCCAGTGAATAAATATGAATTCAGAACATACAGAATTGTAATAGTTATAGAATAGTATATATTTCTGTATCCATATAATTCGGAAAACAACAATAAAAAATTATCCAAGTTACTTGAAATAGTGCCATTTCTGCTGATTCTTAATTAATTTAAATCGTTTTCTTGGTAAGTTTTTTTTAATTTTGAAAGAATAAGTTCAACTAGAATTCAGCTATTCTGTTTTTAGCTACATATTCAAATTCATATCAATTATAAAATTTTGCTGTCTAGTATGTTATCTAAAAGTAATGAAGGTATAAACTATGTATCTATTATTTGAGAATAAAGTTTTCAAACAAGGAACTTATCATTTTGGAATTCTCCGGGAATCATAAATCAGGTAAGTGCAATGATTTTTACAATAAAAAATTTGCTTGTAAATATTTTTTTTTCATTTGATGATGGTTCTCTACACTACAGAATGGGTTTTTACGTCTGATTAAGAACTATAAGAATAATAAAAAAAGAAACAATATGAAAGTTTTTATTTCAATGTAAAGAATTCTTAAAATCGTTTTTTTATCCTAAGAATTCTTTATTTTCCGTTTTTTAGTTAATAATTTTTTGATAAAAATTGTTCTCAAAATACTTTTTTTGAAAAATTAAATGGTATAACATTATGTGTTTATGTATACTTCTTGTATATTCCAATGTTTGAAGTAATATGATTCAGAAAAGTATGGAATAAAAATTCGGTACTAACGTATTAACGCCACCGCCGCTACAGATTTGGCGGTTTTTAAGTGCCGCTAATCTACACTTAAAATTTTTGCGACAATTCATAAAATAAAAAACTTTATTTAAAATCAAAATAGTTAATCTGATTTTGGTGGAAAATGAGCCGATATAGAGTTTAGCATAGATTCAAAACAATCATATCGCCATATGAACTCTGATGAATAAGATTCCAAATGAAATAACATTTCCAAAACGTACGTTTACCAAGATAAAGTTTTATGTTGTGGGAATTGGTACATTTTCGTTTTTTCGGTAAAATATTTCCCTCCTGAAAAAATAAAATTGCATCTTGTTTTGTTTTTGGCAAATCCCAAAGACGAATATTCGTAGCACTAAAAATGGCGACGAAAAAGAATTGTTTTTTTTTTTTTTTTTTTGTTTCGTCAGCATTCTTTATTTTACGTTTCTTAGTTTCTAAATAATGATTTTTATTGAAACTTGAAATTTTTTGATAAAATTGTTGTCAAAAAACGTTGTTTACAAAATTAAATTTCATAAAATTATGAGGCTTATGTATACTTTTTGTTCATTTTAATTTTTGAACTAATATGATTCTTAAAACTATAGAATGTAAAGTTTAAATGGGCCTTTCATGTTATATCATTAAATTTAGTAATACTATTTCTCGGGCATTAGGTTTTAACTCTTATAAGAATATACATATTTTTTTCTGTTAATGTACAAATATTTTTCCGATGTGTTTTGGATGTTCCTTCTCTAATAAAAAGAGATACCATTTTGTTTTCGGTTGTACAAGAAAGAAGATCAAGCATTTTTCTTTTTTAAATTTAATAAGCCACATTAAAGAAGGAACGTTGCAATGCTACACGCTACATTAACGACGTCTCCAGAGTAACTGAATGACGGTTCATATAGAAATCGCAGGTAAGCGTCTCATACAACAACGCCCCCTATAGTTCGTTGCGATCGCGAATTAAAATAAAGTAAACGCATAAAGAGATAAACTTAAAATAAAAGCAGACGATTAAATTAGAAGTCAATATTTAGAACGACAGAGTTGTTGATTCTTTTTAGATTAGTTTTATTGTGGAATTTGAGTTTCCTTATATCCCGTTACGGGTTTTCTAGTTGTTTATGATGTTTTCACTATCCCGTTACGGGTATTGCATATTTCTTAATGTTTGTGTTTGTTAATAAAAGTTTTTATTTAAAAGAAAAACTGAATAGTTCTTGATATAGCTTATGATACGTTACAGTGTTCTTTCAAAAAGAAAATTAAAGAAAAAATATTTCTAGAGCGAATTATCTTTTAAACTTCTGTGATTTCAGAATTTTTATCATTATTTAATTTTTTTATGTCATAAATTCAAAATTCTAACTGAAGCAAGCCAGTAATTGCCGAATTTTTTTTAATTACGAAGTGCGAACAGAAAAATTAAGTCTTTCTTTTCTTTCCGATGAACAAGAAAAGTATCCTTAGAATATTATTATGCAGAGAAAGAGAAAACAAAATTCCTTATGTATTTTTCCAACTATTTTATTGCTTCAACTCTTTCTTTACTCTGTTTTTTAAATTTAAAATCTATATATATGTGGATGCAGAGTATAACAGTTTTGCTTATACCTACCATTTCAATTAATGTTGTTATAATGCTTCTTTAAATTTATTGTTGTGTTTCTGTCGGAGAAAATAGTAACATTAAGTTATGAAAAACTCTTCGAATTAGTCATGGAAAATCATGAATTTGAATGTCTAAAATGTTGCAGATATCCTGTGCATGTAAGTATGAATATTTGATATTGTTGATTTGTTATTTTCAGATGTTCCCAATCATTGGGAAAAAGATAAAGTTGCTACTTCACGTCAAGATATGAGGTATTTATCCTTCTCTTTATTTAGTTTAACACTATTTTTTGAAACTCTTGCTCCAAGAAAAATAAAGCTACAGTATCAGTGCCTTAAATTTTATACTGCATGCGACACGTTCTCCGGTTAATCCGACATTTGTGCCTTTATTGAATTATTATTTCCACTGCAAGCGATGTTGAAAAAAGTCAGTTAATTTGTTTTTCAATAACAATTAATAATTCTGCATACAGCCTGATGTTTATTTTGGAAGCCTACTGTTTTGTAGGAAAATAGCTCTCTTGTTTGTTTTCCAGATAAAAATTGTGTTTTTGTAGAACGTCTGGAGTATGCATAGTTTCTAAGCTCAATTTTATTTTTTATTTTATAACCGTCGTTGAACAGCCGACTCAATTTTATGGGTTTACGACAACTAATTTTCAGCTCCGTAGTCTTGTAATTTTGAACCCAATCCAGAAGACAAGGGAACTTCTGGATCGAGTATTGGGAGAAATTTGCCTTCGTTGAGGACTTTTGACGGAGTTAACCCGCTTTTGCGTTTCAGGAACAGGAAGACCACGAGAACCTCCCATGGTTAGCCTGACGGCCAGGGGGCTCTAACTCATGATCCGTCTACCACTGAGGATATTTCACGTCAGCACTGTGGTCGGTGCAAGCCGGATGTGGAGTTCGTGTCGACTGGGATCCAAACCCGGTACGCCTGATTGGAAGGCGAACGATCTATCCCCTGTGCCATCGCGGCTCTCTAAGCTCAATTTAAAGCGTAAGTCGGTGCACCGGTATAGCAGCCATCATCTTGATGCATCGGAACTCTGATTAAGCAGCCAACATGAAAAGACGCACACCATGTAACGATATAAGGGTTTAACTTTTATTTTTTAAGTTTTTATTTTACTTTATAACGGAAAATTTCAGATAACCAATTGGTCTATTGTGAATTTTTTAATGTATATTAATATATATACCTGGTAGCATAGGTATATATGCTATGGTGGACAATTTAAATCTTGACAAATAATAAAAAATGACATTTTTGAAATCTCGTTGAAAAGTGGTAATAACTGCTTAAAAGTCATTTAAATTTACGATAACACCAGAAAAAACTCGTGAAAAAGCTATTATTTAAAATCACGTGGAAAAGCGTAGAAATAACTATTTGAAAAAAATCCTTCATATTAACGATGAAGCTTACAAAGAAAGTGTCGTGAAAAAAGATTATTTAAATGTGTGATTCAACTTCAGGATTAATAATATTATCACATTAAAAATTTCAAGATTTTTAAAACTTTGCGAAAATACGCTGTTATAATTATCGAATAATCCTGAGATATTAGATGAAATCGACAGAAGTAAATCGCGTCAAAAAATGATTTATCAAATATGCGATCAATAACTCACTAGTCAAAATATCGTATTAAACCTTATGGGATTTTAAAAATTGCAACGACATAGGTAGCTGTAACCGCCGAAAGAACGATAGAAACGTCACTTGAATTTACGATGAATTTTTTTTATTTTAAAAAAAAGCTAGTTTAGAAATGATTACTGAAATTTAAAATTCGTGTGTCATACTATCGTTTTAAAAATATTGGGTATCTTTAAACTGAGCTGAATTCCGTACAATAACCACACAAAAAGTGATCGAGAAATTAAAAAGATTTTCTATAGAATCTGTGAATATTGAGCACGTCAAAAACTGATAACTCAAAAGACCAATTTAAAATTTTCAATATTTTTTTAAAACATTTTGGAGAAAAAAAATTTTTTTTTGCATGCCTGCCAAGTCTTCTGCACACTTGATTGACCCATCTTCACTTGCTGTTTGGTGAACCCCCTCCTCATTGCAATACATGCAACGTTTTACTCACCATCTATCGCATTTTAATTTCTTGCCCATGTTTTAACCGTCATCGTCTTACCTTTTTTTGCAGTTCTATTTTATGCATAAGAGATTTGTTAAATAAAGCTCATCATCCTAACGTCTTTGCATTTCTCTTCGCGATTGGTATTTTATATTGTATGTAATTGCTTTTACCCAGTTTTATTCGCATTGTATTTTATTAGAACATACCGTTTCAACCAGTTTTATGCAATTTTAATCAATTTGCACCTTTGTCTGATTTTATTGACTTCTGAATGTTTTGCGTGTCATGTATAGTTTTAATAATATAATGTATTTTGGCAAAATAAATAAGCTTTATCTTACATTAATTGGAGAAAAAAACCGTTTGTTTGGCGCAGCGTGTCCTTCTTTGGAGCTTGTGCCATTAAATCCTAAATTGAACGCCAAGTCTCCTGTTTGAGAACTCCTGTGTTTCATAACTGTTTCCTGTTTATCAGTATATTCTCAAATTTCTCCGTATTTGTTGAAGAAATTTTAAAAAAAATTGGCGATAAAATATCTGCTGGTAGCTTCTCTCATTCCTCAACAAATAGTGCTATTGCCAGTACTGCAGTATGTTGAGTGTTAATAGTTTAAGTAGTTATAAATAATGGTTTAAAAAATCTTCTTTAGATTAATATTTATATACATCTATCTATCTATATTATATAAAACGCTAATACGTACGTATGTATCAATAAAACCGATGATATTTCTTTTCTCGCGTTGGCAACAGTTTTCATCTTTAATTGATAGGCTTCGGCGCGCAAGAGCACGTAGTGAGCATCATATGGCTAATCTATATTATATAAAACGCTAATACGTTTTAATTGATAGGCTTCGGCGCGCAAGAGCACGTAGTGAGCATATCATATGTCTAATCGGGTGAATTCTCACCGAATTATCAAAAAAATTCTCACAAAATTATCTTCATCGAAGCCGATGCTTTACATCCGGCTTTCAGTACTATTTCATATTGTTTTACAACACATGGTTTTAGCCCTCTGGTGGGAAAGACTTTAAAACAAAACTTGCAAAAGTTACTTTTCTCAACAACTGAAATTTAGAATAGTGTGATTAAGAAAAATATGTGAACTGTTTGCTATTTCAAATTAATATTGAAATGCACAGGTTTAGAATTTTCCACAGTTAAAGTTTTCGGAACTTCAGTGTTCAAAAAAGTATACAAAAGCTAGACGTTAAGAACGTATTCAATGCGCGAGCAATACGAGCATCGGATTGCGAAGCAATCCGAAATGAACTGCGAAAGCAGTTCCGGGGGTTGGTGAGAGCCAGCGAGCAGGGGGCGAAGCCTCCTAGTATTTTTTACTTCACTAAATGTAAGTGTTTATATTATTTCCAATTTTGAATTTCTCTTTTTCAATTACATGATTATGCATGATGTATCAAAACTTTACTCATAGCCTAAAAAAGTGTAGCTACAAAATCTCCGTAATTTTTTTTCTCCAATGTTGGCAGGTATGATTGTGTTCAAAAGCTTTCGCAGGCTGCACATACGCAGTCGGTGGGCCGCAGATTGTGCACCCTTATGGAAAAAAAGCATCCAAATGTATTAAACTTTTCCAATACTTTTCCAATACTTTTCAATTCATTCAAATGCTTACAAATGAGCTGCGATGGCTCAGGAAATAGAGCATTCGCATTCCAATAAGTTGAACCGGGTTCGAATCCCAGTCGAAACGAATTCCGCATTCGGCTTGCACTGACCACAGTGCTGACGTGAAATATCCTCAGTGGTAGACGGATCATGGGTTAGAGTCCCCTTGCCGTCAGGCTCACCGTGGGAGGTTCTCGAGGTCTTCCTCTCCATGTAACGCAAATGCGAGTTAGTTCCATCAACAAGTCCTCCACGGAGACAAATTTCTCGATTATTAGAATTAGATAATTTTTTTGTAATTCCTAGAATATTAGATGTTCGAATAATTGTATCTAGCACTGATGTTATTCATTCTTGAACTATTCCTTCATTAGGAGTAAAAGTAGATGCTATTAATTAAATCAGTTATTTAATATTTTTAATCGAAATGGGTTATTTGTAGAACAATGTTCAGAGATTTGTGGGGCTAATCATAGATTTATGCCTATTTCAATAATTCCTCAAATTGAATTTATGAAAATATGATTATGAAATAGTGGCCGAATTTAGGCGATAGTCTCTTAAATTAATTATGTAATGAGTAGTTAAATTAATATCAGTTTATCAAACTAAAGATGATTTTTATTCCACAATTAATACCTTTATATTGAATTATATCTTTTATTTGTAGTTTTGTTATTATTATTATTTATAAGAATTTATGGTAATTATTTAAATATAAGAAATTTTTTGTATAATATAAAAGGATTATAAACAGAAAAAAACACATGATATTGATAAATTTATTTTCTGTGTCTGATCCGACATCATATTTTGGTATTTCAATTAATTGAATAATTATCATATTAGTATATATAATTATATTTACTAGATTTCTTAAGATTTATTGAATATATTTAATTAGAATAAAGAAATTTTTAGCGAATGTAAGGGAAGTATTTAAGAAAGTAGCTGATTTAAAAAAAAATAGTGCGTGGAGTCCCTCCGCGCTGAAGAAGTGAAACTTCGTAATGTGGAAATGAAAATAAGAAGGGGTAGAAATTTATTTTTAGTGAAATCATATTGTTTCTTTAAGACAAACTTTATTAACAATGCTTACAATTCACAATTGATCGCATCTTTTAATTATCATTTTCGAGTGGAGAAATATCCAAATCTATAACATTTACAATAGGATTATGATAACTAAAGTAAGATACGAAATGTTTGAGTTCTATTTTTTCCATATTTCTTGTAAAAACTGCATCAATGGTAGTTGGTTGTTGGATCATTCCTACCATTTATCATTTCCAATCCAAATTTGTCTTTAAGGAAACTTCAGGTAACGAGAAATTCACATTAAAATCTCCTGCAAGAATCACCGTCCGCTCACAATAAACTTCTTCACCAGTAACGTCTGCCAGAGCTTGTGAACACACAGTGGATAGTGGCAATAAAGATTTTGCAATAAATAATTTAATATCCCTCATGGCTGCATTTGGTGAAATATAAATGGCAATTAGAAAAGAGAAATCCTAACAATCAATTGATATTCTGAAGAGACGTACCTTGACATAACCTTAAATCCGTCGCATTGTCCGTGGGATTGTTTTCACTCATTTTTTACAATTGTTATCCACTAAGCTTGAAAATAAAAAATACTACCCTATTAAATTATATGTGTATCAAATCAAACTGAAATATTTATAGAAAAACAGTACTTTTATGACTTCTATTATTTTTATGCTAGTCAGAACCAAGACAATATGGAAATGAATGAGGGAAAACTGAGTCCTACCACGTGATTTCCCGGCCAATAAAAATGTAGCGTTAAACGTTTAACGCAACCTTGTTGGAAGTCGCATAAGAAGTAACACTTCAAAAATATTCTGGAATTATTTGTGTAAGATTAATTAGCTTTATGTATTATATCAAATTTGATAGGTTTATTTCCATTTATTTTTACTGGAACGGCTCATGTTATATTTACAATAGGACCAGGAATTGTAATATGAATAAGCTATTTTATAATAGGATGATTTAAAAATTTTATTTGTAATGCGGCTCATTTAGTTCCTGAAGAAAGTCCTTTGCTTTTATCGCCTGTATTGATATTAATTGAATTGATTAGACATTTAATACGATCTTTTACTTAATCTATTCGACTAACTGCTAATATAATAGCTGATCACTTAATTATTGGATTGTTTTCAAGAATCAGATTATTAGGGTCATTAGAATTAATTCCTTCCTTAATTTTTCAGAGATTATTATTATTATTATTAAAATTTGGTGTAGCTATTATTCAAGGATCTGTATTTAGAATTTTGTTATTATTGTATGCTTTTGAATATAATTAATTACTGGAAAAGCATTATCATCCTTACCATACATTAAATATTTCTCCTTGACCATTATTTATTGGAATTAGAATTTTATCGTTTATATTAGGAAAGGTAAAGATATTAATATATATATAGAATATAATTTATTAATAGTTAGATTTATAGTAAGAATAACAATTTCGATTTTACGGTGACGAGATGTAGCTCGTGAAAGAACTCATTTAGGATATCATTCTAGAATAGTATTGAGAGGACTTATATTAGGGATAATTTTATTTATTATTAGATAAGTATTTTTTTTAAATTTCTTTCTTTTGATCATTTTTTCATTCAAGATTAAGACCTACTATTGAAGTTGGTTCATTTTGAACTCCTACTGGAGTAGAAACATTAAATGCTTTTCAAGTTCCTCTATTGAATACTGTAATTTTATTGACTTCAGGGGTAAGAGTAGCATTATATCATCAAGCTATTTTAAATGAAAATTGAATTTTGTTAAAAATTCTTTATTAGCAACTTGATTATTGGGAATTTATTTCTTGATATTGCATGGATTTGAATATATAGAAACTTTATTTGGAATTAGAGATTCTGTATTTGGCTCAACATTTTTATGGCTACTGAATTTCATGGATTTTATGTTATTGTAGGGACTTTATTTTTAATTGTAATATGAATACGATACGAGTAACAAAAATTCATTTTTGTAGAAGACATCATTTTGGGTTCGAAGCTGCAGCTTGATATTGACATTTTGTTGATGTAGTGTGGTTTTTTTGTTTTCTGTAGTATATTGATGGGGTTCATAAATAAATAAGTATAATATGTACATTTAATTTCCAATTAAAAGGAGAATACTAATAATATTAATTATTATAATTGTTGTAAAAATTTTAATCATAATTGTATATATATTATTTTATATCATATAAAATAAATTATAGAATAGAATCATCTTCAGGATATGAATGTGGATGTAATTTTATATCTAAAACTCGAGTTTCTTTTTCTTAACGATTTTTTTTAAATGGTATTTTATTTTTAATCTTTGATGCAGAAATTGTATTATTATTATTATGTTTTCCTTTTTTAATATATAGAATGATATTTTCAAGAATATGAATTATATTTGTATTTATCCCAATTATATCCCAACTACTCACCACCAAGCAGGTCACCCACTAAAAGAAGAAAAATTTAACAATGAAATAAATCGAGATGCTTACATTGAATAAAGTATTTCTAAAATCGCATTTTTGAAAAACGAATTAAGTAGTTTTCTTTTTATTTTCTTCAAATATGTGATGATTTTAAATTTAACGCTCGAGATTTATTGAATTAGTTGGTATTTCACCATTGTGAGAAGAGTCATTAGGCAAAAATGCCGTTCGACAACCACTTTCGGCGCGTTTTTTTTTTTTAAATCGCCAAATTTGAGAATATTTGCGCTGCGTTCCTGAGAGTGATTTATTGTATTAGACTTTTCTCAGAGAAACAAATTAGAAATAAATACAAACAAAATTTTCTTATTTTTATTTAATTTGTGACATTTAAAGTAAAAATAATGATACCTTATATTGTCACATATCAATTTAATATTGATGAAAAGCTTTATAACACGATAAATTACGAATAATTGCATTTTAATTACGAATAATGACGCGATAATTTACGAATAAATGCATATTATTGTATATTCTATCACTACTTTTTTCTCTATAATTACATATAATTAAACATCTGATCCCAATGGTGGGGTTTAATCACAATCCTTCTGAGTTATCAAAAGTTTATTAGTTAGAATGTAATGAATGTAAAATTTACCAAAGTTGCTCAAATTTAAGATTTCCTACCTCTATGAAACAAAATATTAAACGAAGTGGTTACTCTTGAAGAATTAATATCAAAGTTTTACACAATGCTTTCCGGTTCATTTTACTTCAAATTTCATTCGCGATCGCAACGAACTATAGGGGGCGTTGTTGTATGAGACGCTTACCTGCGATTTCCATATGAACCGTCATTCAGTTACTCTGGAGACGTCGTTAATGTAGCGTGTAGCATTGCAACGTTCCTTCTTTAATGTGGCTTATTAAATTTAAAAAAGAAAAATGCTTGATCTTCTTTCTTGTACAACCGAAAACAAAATGGTATCTCTTTTTATTAGAGAAGGAATATCCAAAACACATCGGAAAAATATTTGTACATTAACAGAAAAAAATATGTATATTCTTATAAGAGTTAAAACCTAATGCCCGAGAAATAGTTTTACTAAATTTAATGATATAACATGAAAGGCCTATTTAAACTTTACATTCCATAGTTTTAAGAATCATATTACTTCAAAAATTAAAATGAACAAAAAAGTATACATAAGCCTCATAATTTTATGAAATTTAATTTAGTAAACAAAGTTTTTTGACAACAATTTTTATCAAAAAATTTCAAGTTTCAATAAAAATCATTATTTAGAAACTAAGAAACGTAAAATAAAGAATGCTGACGAAACAAAAACAAAAAAAAAACAATTCTTTTTTGTCGCCATTTTTAGTGCTACGAATATTCGTCTTTGGGATTTGCCAAAAACAAAACAAGATGCAATTTTATTTTTTCAGGAGGGAAATATTTTACCGAAAAAACGAAAATGTACCAATTCCCACAACATAAAACTTTATCTTGGCAAACGTACGTTTTGGAAATGTTATTTCATTTGGAATCTTATTCATCAGAGTTCATATGGCGATATGATTGTTTTGAATCTATGCTAAACTCTATATCGGCTCATTTTCCATCGAAATCCAATTAACTATTTTGATTTTAAATAAAGTGTTTTATTTTATGAACTGTCGCAAAAATTTTAAGTGTAGATTGGCGGCACTTAAAAACCGCCAAATCTGTAGCGGCGGTGGCGTTAATACGTCGTAAGTACCGAATTTTTATTCCATACTTTTCTGAATCATATTATTTCAAACATTGGAATATACAAGAAGTATACATAAACACATAATGTTATACCATTTAATTCTTCAAAAGTATTTTGAGAACAATTTTTATCAAAAAATTATAAACTAAAAAACGGAAAATAAAGAATTCTTAGGATAAAAAAAACGATTTTAAGAATTATTAACATTGAAATAAAAACTTTCATATTGTTTCTTTTTTTATTATTCTTATAGTTCTTAATCAGACGTAAAAAACCATTCTGTAGAGAACCATCATCAAATGAAAAAAAAATATTTACAAGCAAATATTTTATTGTAAAAATCATTGCACTTACCTGATTTATGATTCCCGGAGAATTCCAAAATGATAAGTTCCTTGTTTGAAAACTTTATTCTCAAATAATAGATACATAGTTTATACCTTCATTACTTTTAGATAACATACTACACAGCAAAATTTTATAATTGATATGAATTTGAATATGTAGCTAAAAACAGAATAGCTGAATTCTAGTTGAACTTATTCTTTCAAAATTAAAAAAAACTTACCAAGAAAACGATTTAAATTAATTAAGAATCAGCACAAATGGCACTATTTCAAGTAACTTGGATAATTTTTTATTGTTGTTTTCCGAATTATATGGATACAGAAATATATACTATTCTATAACGAAGAAGAATATGCTATAACTATTACAATTCTGTATGTTCTGAATTCATATTTATTCACTGGAATGACGAAATGCAATGTTGACTTCAATTTAATTCGTAATGAATTGAAGACAGAAGAAATGCATTTTACCTTAATACACACATCTGTAACAGTATCCGAAATCGGAAGTCATCAGTTGCAAGTTTGTTGATAATAGAAATTAAAAATAATTGAGGAATTTTTCTTCAAATGTTTGGCGTGTTCTGTTCCTGAAAGATTTACTAATATTCTGGAGATTTTTTTCAAGTTCTTCGGCCTTTTCCTTAGGGAAATTTTGTTTCTTATTTGCTGCTAAAAAATGGCGTCTGATTCAGTCAATGACTTTGATGGAACTAAATGAAAACGTGATAAATTAATGTCCGATATTTACAGGCTCCCGCTAGACGGCGTACTCGAGCGTTGCGATCGCGAATTGCAAGAATTGGAATTTATTTACCGTTGAATGCGGATATGAAAAAAAAATCCAAACCTGTTTTAAATACCCTAAAATGCGTTGAAAATGTAAATATAAGAAACAACTCCAATACTCATCAGGTTATAAAACTGGTTTTGATGTCTGATTCGTAAGATTTCGATACCGTTTCAATTTTTCTTAACACAATTATCAATTTCGGATTCCCCATGTAAAGTCTAAAAATATTAAAAAGATAATTGGTTGGCAAAAGCATAAATTAAATAAATAAACACATAAAGAGATAAATTTAAAAAAATAAAAAACAGACGATAAAATTAGAACACAAAAAGAAAGTTGTTGATTATTTTTAAGATTAGTTTTATTGTGGAATTTGAGTTTCCGTATATCCCGTTACGGGGTTTTCTAGTTGTTTATGATCTTGTCACTATCCCGTTACGGGTACTGTATATTTGTTACTGTTTGTGTTGTTTGTTAATAAAAGTTTTTTATAATAAAAAAACTGAACAGTTCTTGATATAGCTTATGATACGTTACAGCTATATTTAATTGGTGGCAGCGGTGGGATTGACTTACCATTTGATTTAAAGGAATTGTGCTTCAAATATTATTCTTTATGGCTTTCTTGGGACGAGCAAAGAAGTGTGATTTGGTAGAATTATGTAAGGAATTGGGTGAAACTATTATTGAAAATGTTACAGTATGTGAGTTGATAAATCTAATAAAAAAATCTGAAAATTACGAAGTGAATCTAGTTAAAGAAATATTAGAAGCAATTAAAGAAAATCGTATCGAAAAAGAAGAAAGAAAACGCCAAGAAGAAAAAGAAGAAAGAAAACGCCAAGAAGAAACAGAAGAAAGAAAACGCCAAGAAGAAAAAGAAGAAAGAAAACGCCAAGAAGAAGAGGAAGAAAAACTACGCCAAGAACGGCAAAAACAAGAAGAACGCCAATTTGAACTCGAGAAATTAAGGCTTAGTGCCCAATTAAGTGGCCCTTCAAGTCAAAATATTGGTACTACTCTGCGGAATAAGTTGGATATTCATAAGTTAATGCAGAATTTTGATCCTAAGGAAGATGAAATTAGTCTTTATTTGGTAATTTTTGAGCGTCAAGCAAAACGAGCAGAAATACAAAAAGAAGAGTGGGTTACTCATTTATTATCTTTTCTTTCACCGGACATAACAAAATTAATAGCAAGAGAATCTGAAGAACAAACGTACAACTATGATCACGTTAAGGAAATTTTAATGAAGAGGTTTAAGCTAAGTCCAGAAAAATTTAGGATCAAATTTTTTCAGCACCAAAAGAAGTTCGATAATAGTTGGAAAGATTTCGTTTTCGAATTAAGAAACTATTTAAACGAATGGGTTCAAGGATTGGAAGTAAAAGATTTTGAAACCTTGCTGGATCTAATGGTTACTGATCAAACTAAACGAAGAGTTTCCAATGAAGTGCGTGATCATTTTATAGACACTTGGTCAAAAATAACTTCATCTACAAAGCTGGCAGAAATACTTGACGAGTACGAGAATGTTCGTGGAAGTCGCAAACGAATTGACTTGCAGGTAAATTCTGAAAATCGGAGATTCAATTGGCGAGAAGAAAATGCCACACGGAAAAATTCACAGGGAGCTACTTCAAAGAATAGCCGAAATGAAGAAAATAAAAGAAAATATGAGTACAAGCAAGCAAATTATGATCAATTTGATAGACGTACGCCTTTAAAATGTTACGAATGTGGATCTACTAATCACTTACGACCTCAGTGCCCGAAGCTTAAGTGCCAAAAGCCACCCGCTCAAGTTAATCGAATCGGAGTAGGACACGAAGAAGACAAATTACTAACTCCGTACACTCTTATGGCGAAAGTAAATGGAGTTAGGATGCCAGTTCTTCGTGATTCAGGTGCGACTATTGATATCATATGCAGAAAATATGTGACTCCAGATATGTTTACTGGCGAAACTGTGTGGGTACAACAACCATTAGATGAAGGCCCAACTTGTTTGCCATTAGCAAAAGTTTCGTTATCTGGTCAGTTTGGCAACATTGTAACCAAAGCGGCTGTGGTTAGAAGTGAGTTGGATAAAGGTCGATATCTCCTTGGGAATAGAACAGCGGCTAGATTGCCAAATCTGCAAATGACGCCAATGCAAATTTTAGAGTTAAACGCAGTTAGTACCAGATCGCAAGCTCGTTTAAAAGCAGAAAATGAAGAATATGAGCCACAAAATTCGAACGATACCGAAAACTCTTCCGAACAAGATAATAAAAATCAAGAAATTATTTTTGATGAAAAAGATGACGAGCCAGTTTTAGAAACGGATGCCGTCAGTTCAGAAATGGAAGAGATATTACCAACTCTAAATGCCAACTCTGATGAACTTTCTTTAATACAGGTAGATCACGATGAATTCGTTAAAGCTCAACAGGAAAGTGCTGATTTAAAATCAGTTTTTAAAACTATGGAAGAAGTTATTCAGAATCAAAACAGTAAACATCGATATCTGGTTGAAAGAAAACTTCTTTTTAAATGCCAAGAAGGACGATTAGGAGAAGAAAAAAAACTTTTAGTTATACCTGAGAAATTTAGAAGCCGAATTTTAAAGTTATGTCATGAAAGTACTTCCGGACACCTTGGCGTAACCAAATCCAAAGATAGATTGGCGCGATATTATTTTTGGCCAAAATGATATAAAGAGATGGAAGAATTCGTACGAACCTGCGATAGTTGTCAAAAAGCGGGGAAACCAAATGATAAAAAAAGGCTCCTTTAAAGATTGTACCTGTCATACAGGAAATATTCTCAAAACTAAACGTTGATGCAGTTGGTCCTCTTCCCACCACGCCAAGTGGAAAAAGATACTTGATTACAGCCATTTGTATGTCGTCAAAATATCCAGAAGCAATCCCAGTGAGTGATATAGGATCTGTGTCGGTGACTGATGCCCTACTTAATATTTTTTGTAGAACTGGTTTCCCACGAGAAGTCCAATGCGATCAAGGAACTTCTTTTATGAGCATGCTAACAACTGAGTTTTTTGATCGATTTGGCATAAAGGTTCGGCATAGTTCCGTTCATCACCCACAGTCGAATCCCGTAGAAAGATTTCATAGAACTATCAAGCGGATCTTACGGGTACTTTGTTTGGAGTCTAGTTCTGACTGGGAGAAGTTTTTAAAATTTGCCCTTTTGGCTTTGAGAACTATAACACATGAAAGTACAGGATTTTCGCCAGCAGAGTTAGTACACGGAAAAAATTTGCGTACTCCTGAAACTTTGTTGTATGAACAGTGGACCAAAAGAGAAATAGACGAATCTCCTGCGACGGAATACGTTTTTCACCTAATAAACCGTTTAAAAAGATGCCAAGAAATTGCAGTTAACAAGATGGAAGATGCAGCGTTAAAAAGGAAATCGTATTACGATAAAAATAGTATTAGGAGAGAGTTTAGTGCCGGAGATTTGGTTCTTGTTTTGGCTACATCTAGAGCTAATAAATTGTCTGCTCAATGGATTGGCCCGGGGAAGATAGAAAGCAAAATGTCTGAAACTAATTATTTAGTGAATATTCCAGGAAAAAGAGAGAGTTCACAGATTTATCACGTAAATATGCTTAAACCATATTATAAACGGCTTGCAATAATTAATTTTCTATCCTGTGCAGAAAACGATTCTTCATCTTTAGAACAAGATATTGACTTTCCACAAGTGTATATTTCACCAGATGAATTTGATGTATCTGAAATGATTAAAGACAGTCACCTAGATAATCGCCTTAACGGACATGAAATCAACCAATTGAGGAATATTTTAAGAGGATATTCGAAAAGTTTTTCAAATAACCCAGGAAAAACTAACTTAATTGAGCATGACATTCAACTTAGTACAAATAAGCCAATTATTTCCAAGCCTTACCGAACTTCACCCAGACAAACCGAAATTTTAAAAACTGAAGTACAGAAAATGTTGGACTTAAAAATTATTGATTTAGGTGAGAGTGATTATACTTCTTCTATGATCCTAGTAGAAGCACCAAATAAAGATCCAAGGCCCTGCATTGATTACCGTCGTCTCAACGAAATAACGGTAACACAATATTTCCCACTTCCGAACATAGAAGACCGAGTTGAAGAGGTAGCCAAGGCAAAATTTATCAGTCTTTTAGATTTCGCCAAGGGATATTGGCAAATTAAGCTTAGTCCAAACGCTCAAAGATTAGCTACTTTTGTTACCAGTTTCGGAACTTATAGGCCATTACGACTTCCATTTGGGTTGAAGAATGCCCCTTATTTTTTTAGCAAATTAAAGGCACGACTACTAAAGGGTTTAGAAGAATTTACAGTGCCATACCTTGATGATATAGCAATTTTCTCAGATACCTGGGATCTTCACTTAGAACATCTTAATTGTGTATTGCAGCGTATCAAAGAAGCAGAACTTACAATGAAACCTTCAAAATGCCGTCTTGCGCAAGATCATGTTCTTTATCTGGGACATATTGTCGGACAAGGCTATAGAAAACCCTCTGATATAAAAACACGAGCAGTTGCCGAATTTCCTGTACCTAAGACCAAAACTGAGATCAGAGCATTTTTGGGACTAGCGGGCTATTACAGTCGATATATACCAATGTTCTCTGTTCTGGTTGCACCATTAACAGACACTTTAAAAGGCAAAACAAAAAAGGGAGAAATTACCTGGACGATTGAATGCGAAAAAGCCTTTAAGAAACTAAAAGAAAAATTAACGAGCCAACCTATACTCTTCTCTCCCAACTATGAAAAGGAATTTATCTTGCAAACAGATGCTTCGGAAATTGGTATGGGTGTGGTATTAACAGAACTAGATAATGAAGGCCATGAACACCCCATAATATATCTGAGTAAAAAGTTTAATGAGTCCGAAAAAAAATATTGTACTACGGAAAAAGAATGCGCCAGTATAATTTTTGCCATCAAAAAATTACGACACTATTTAGTTGGGCAAAAGTTTACTATTCAGACTGATCATCACCCGCTAACTTGGCTTAAAACAAATGCTAGTTCAAATGCCAGACTTATGCGTTGGGCTTTAGCATTACAACAGTTTAATTTTAAAATTGTGCATAGAGCTGGTACTAAGAACAAGAATGCAGATTGTCTCAGTAGAGTATCTTTAAGTTCTTGATTTGAATTAGACAAAAGTTAATTGATGGGGAGGAATATGTAAATAATGTTTGTTTTTCTTATTGATATTGATACAGATTAGTCTTATTTCCTTATTCATATGTATGATTTATTTATTTTAAAAAAACTAACTCGTAAAGAAAGTAGTTGCTATTAAAGTTTGAATTAAAGCTCTACTTAAAGTGAAAATATAAAATAAAAATGTATTGAAGTTTTTGAAATTGAACCAGTTAAGTTTAATTTAAGAAAGTGTTTAAAAATGATTATATTGAAAATGAAACATAGGTGTTAAGCGAATTTGTTTGTAGAGAAAAGTGCTAGTGTTCTTAAATATGTTATTTTTTATGCATATAAATATTAACAAGATTGAGTAGAATCTAATTATGTGAAGCTTAAAAATGTTAAGTATATTGTTTGGATTAAAAAAAAAATAGTCATACCAAGATAAAAAAAAAATAAGCACTTTGAAAAAAAAATCTGGTTAGCTTCAGTTTTGAGATATTGTTGTATATATGTAAATAGTTATGTTAATTTGTATTTATTTTGTGTGAAGTTAAATTATAATATTTATTTACATTCTAATTTTATTTCGAATATTTTACTTTGATATCAAAATTGAGTTACAAGTGAATTGTCCATTAATGTTTACTGCAAGAGTCTAAAAATAATTTAGAAATTTTAAGTTTTTAAGTTAATTATTGTACATCACTTCTAATGCAAAAAATGTATCTTGCATTTAATTTGACAATTAGAAAATTTAAATTTAAAAGTGAAATGTTTTGATTATAACATAATGCATTGGTTTCAACCTAAAGTTTTAGAGGACACAAAAAAGTCCATAATAAACTTTTCCCTTGTTTTCTATGGAAAAGTTCTTCCAAGGGGAGAGGAGTTGTAAAGTCTAAAAATATTAAAAAGATAATTGGTTGGCAAAAGCATAAATTAAATAAATAAACACATAAAGAGATAAATTTAAAAAAATAAAAAACAGGCGATAAAATTAGAACACAAAAAGAAAGTTGTTGATTATTTTTAAGATTAGTTTTATTGTGGAATTTGAGTTTCCGTATATCCCGTTACGGGGTTTTCTAGTTGTTTATGATCTTGTCACTATCCCGTTACGGGTACTGTATATTTGTTACTGTTTGTGTTGTTTGTTAATAAAAGTTTTTTATAATAAAAAAACTGAACAGTTCTTGATATAGCTTATGATACGTTACACCCATACTAGGATACTTTGGATACTTTCCCATACTTTGGATAAGGGTTAATTATACAAAACACTGCCTGCAAATATTTTGACTTGTTAGTTAGGAAATATTTTTAGTGTAGGATCATAACTAAAGGTCGACATGTTTTAGCTACAACAGGACAATGGCAAGGTAGTAAATGAAAAAAATTTCCCAGAAGGGAACAAACTCAAAAGGTAACATTTGTAGATATCTTAAGCCAAGCCACAATTTATAACTATATTTTTTGCTTTATTTTAAGCCATTCAAAAGCAAAATGTCCCCGTATGAGAAGTATACGACATAACTAATACATTTTCAGCGCTCAACTTCATTGTGTATTTGATACCTGAGGGTTGTTTATGTAGATCACTGTTTATAAATTTGTTTTGTAAATGAATTCCATGATACTAGTGCTAAAACACGATAATATATTATTTAGTCTTGTCCTGAGTTACTTATATTACTTACGAATACGTGATTTATGTAATGAACTGTAAGGGTTTATTACTTATTGAAGAATAAAGCTTTATTATCTATTTAATCTTTAGGGTTCATTATTACAGTTTATTTGATATGACACATAAAACCATGGTTAAAACTGTCAATTGTCAAAAACTTGCCAAACCGGGTTTTTTTCTATAGTGTGAATTTGCTGACTTGTGAGATAAATTTTATTTCAGTTATATCTAATCACAATTTGTTCAAAAAATTAAGATTGGGAGAAAAAAAACACCAAAATAGTTCCCAAGAAATACGAAATACTTTTTTTATTTATTAAAGCAAGGGTTTGTCAGAAATCTCAGGCAAAAAATAAGCCTTCATTCAGAAATAATAAGTAGTATTGGTTATGATAAATGGAAGAAAAATACGTAAAAATGACATACTAATGGTATGTACAAAAGTCGAGGAAAAGTATGTACTACAAATGTATTTCCTCAATTGTCTAAAAAAATACTTTAAACATTTTGAGGTATTTTTCAGTATTTTTTCTTTTATTTATTTAATTTTAATTATTTTTGAATTTTTTAGAAAACTAGAATTTTCTGAAGGTGTTTTAGCTGAAACCACTAGCAAAAATCTTGAACTGAAAGGTTATGTTTTTGATACATTACCTGAAGATCTCCGAGCTCCCCGTCTTGTTCGAGTTGGTCTTGTACAACATGCGATTGTAGAACCTACTACTGCACCAATATCAAGATAAAGAGAAGCCATTCATAATCGTATTCGGGAGATTGGTGAAATAGCAGCACAGTGTGGAGTTAATATTATATGCTTCCAAGAAGCATGGAGTAAGAGAATGCTTTTTTCATATTTCTAGAATAGTTTACTATTAGTTTATTAGTTAGAAAGAATAGTTTTTTTATTATTGGGAACATTAACCTCAGAGCATTTTAATATAGAGTGGGAGAATTAAGGTTTTTTTTTCAGGAATAATGAAGTGGTTTATTTTATGTGTTACTTAATAGAAAAGCAATTTAATAGAAAAGATGGATTCATTTCAGATTGATCTGGTAACTTGTACAAATTTTTAATGAGAACATGTTTTTCAACTTTTTTATGTCAATAAATACTCAATCTCCTTTCATTCTAATAACTTTGGGATATTCATTTGAACTTTTATTGTCTGTTATTGATTTTTCCTATATTTACCTTATATGCTTAAAAAACATATTGTAACACATTTTATATATTTCCCGATTTAATTAGTTTGTTGAAAAAAAGTCGAAAGAAAGTTTTTTATGTAAAAGACTAGTTTAAAGAAGTAGGGAATTTCAATTAATTTTTAGAGAAAAAAAATCCCTTTTGTTCATCTAGGGGAATTCATTCTAAAAGCCCATAGTTGATACAGAAGAACGATATAGTTTGATACCACACTAGGCATTGCATATTTGCTAGTTTTTAAAATTTTTTAAATTTTTTTTTAAATCATTCTTTGGAGATCCATAAATTTATATAAAAAAAATAAAGAAATAAATATTATACATTTTTTTCTTCTGTGTCCAGTTGGGACATATGTGATGCCACTATAGGCATTTCATATTTCCTAGGTTTTAAAATTTCGTATATTTTTTTTAATCATTCTTAATCGAATTTTAATTAAATTAAACCAATTATTTAATTTTTATACATTTTATAAAAAGCTAATAAAAAATAATCTTATTCTTTTCTTATCAATCAATGTAACAGCTAACATTTATTTCAATACTAATGTAAGACTCATAATTTACTGTTGCAACTAAATCAAAAACAAAAATCTATTTTTAACTCTTTATTCTTTATTTCTTACCACAAAAATGTTTCAGTTACATGGTTATACTAATTCTAACAGTCTTTTTGGCGATTCGCTTTTGCCAAATTATTTTCAAATTTAATATTGATTATGAGGGGGTAGGCTTTATTTTTGGCTATGTTATCTTTTGATAAATCACCAACCATGGATCTCTTCAAGTGATCCTAACTGTTCACTGGGAACAATTCATTCACTTTTAATTTTGAATTATTAGTAGTTGAACCAGAGGCTTCGGCCTCCTGGTCCCAACCGTTAAATGGATATCTTTACAAAGTATTCTTGACGTGAAGAGAATAATTTTCTTGATCCCTTTGAGGGACTTCTTTTCTTTATTTTTATAATTTTAGAATGTGGCTATGTTCAATTTAAGTTTTACATTTTAAATCAATTTTTTCTAAATGATTTTATTAATTTTTCTGGGAAAAATATCCTTACATCGTATCCAAATTGAAATGTATCTGAAACGGCCATAATACTATAATTTTACAGGGAAACTACCTCCCACTAACCCCTATGGACTAAGAATTTGAACTAAAATGCTACTACATAGTTATTAATGTTTTGGGATTATATTTCTGGTGTCATAAAATCCTTTTTGATGATACAAGTGTCATAAGCATGTTTGGTTTGAATTGTCAAAAATTTGTTTAATGATCTAAGAAAAGAAGGCAAAGGTTAGTCACTGGGGAAAAAAGATTATGTCTAAAAACAGTATGAAACTGTCAAGCATGAAAACATACCAAACCTATGCTTAATCTAGCATACATATTTTTTTTTACAAAAATCAAAATTAATAAACATTAAAAAATTTTATTGTTGAAAATATTAATATTTTGTGGATGTAGTAATTATCTGAATATTAATTATCTGAGTAGTAAACTAAGTGTGATACAATGTTTAATATTTTATAGCAATGCCCTTTTCCTTTTGCACGAGAGAAAGATATCCGTGGTGTGAATTTGCTGAAAATGCAGAAAGTGGTCCTACGACACTATTATGTGCAGAGGTAATTTATAAAGGTTTTATTTCTATGAAAGAAATTAGTATTATATATTTTAAATGTTTAATACACATATTTGATTTTTAAGCAGTTTATCTTGTTTATTTATCTCTATTGAAAATAAGTTATTTTTCCTCTTCTTGTATATATAATTGATATAAAAAAATAAACATATAAGTAGTAAAAGTATTTTTTTTTTCATAATGACACTTTTGAAAATTCTTCCACTAATCAACCATCAATTATTAGGTGAATATCGAAGGATTTATGAAATTTCCATAAAGGTATACTGATAGGATGCTAATTAGAAAAAAATATATGAATAATTTATGAAACAAACACAGTGACATATGAATAGTGTACTATCGCACTCTGTCCAAAGAATAATTTCCCCAGACTCCTACAAAGGAATGTCTTTTCCTCACAGCCAATTCGTGCTGACTCTCACATATCTTTATTCACTGCATCTACACTAGATCACTGCTCCAGCACAGCATGGAGGCATGACAAATAGTTTAATATAACACGACAAAATGACTAATGTGGTTTCACAATATACTTGTCACAGTTAACATATTTAACATCCCAAAATAAAAAACTATTTCAATACATTAATTGTGTTTCTTTATATTTTGTAGTTAGCTGCAAAACACAATATGGTTATTGTATCTAATATTCTTGAAAGAGATAAAACTTATGGAGATACTATATGGAATACTGCTGTTGTCATTTCAAGCTCTGGACCATATTTAGGAAAATCTCACAAGTATCATATACCACGTGTTGGTGATTTTAATGAAGTAAGTGTTCAATTACTAAAAAAACATATTTTTCTTAATTATGTTTTAAAGAAAAATTGTAGATAGTTTGAGATTATCAGTTAAAAACACTTATAAAAAAAGTTGTCTGTTGTTGTTTTATTATCACTGTGTTACAACAACAACAAAAAATGCTTCAATTTATGCATAGTTTCATGTTTAGCAAATATTTCTTATGAGCAGAGATTCGGTCATGTCCTACATGCTCCAATCAACTAGACTATTTCAGTCGCCTTCTGAAATCTCACAGGAATTGACTGTATAAATTACATTCTTAAACTTGACAATTCAACTTGTTTCTTAATATAATTCTGGTTAGAAATATGTTATTTAAACATATTTTAAGGAATTTTTTTTTAAAAAACTTAAATTTAAAAGATATTTTTTTCAATATGAAATTTAGTCAAAAACTATTAAATGTACTATTATAAATTTATTCTGTGATTTGAAACAGTGTCTGGCATTTTATTAAATTCATACCTGAAGCATTTGATTCCTATAAGCGGATGACCACTAATAGTATAACTAATTTGTATAAGAACAGAATAATATTATTTTTGCTCTACAGTATGAGCATAACTGTAAAATAGGATTCAGTTATTCATATTTGTGCAAATTTATAAAGCTTAACTTTCTTCTGGAAATTTCAAATAAGTCAGTAACTAAAATTTAATGTTAAAAGAGTTGAAGCTAATTCTAGTAAAAGTCAAAGAAAACCTTTTCTATTTATCTGTCAGAATAGGCATAAAACTGAAAGCTAGTCCCTATTTCGATTAGAAGAAAATTCCTCATATCCTGACATCAAACCCTTCTGCATTCTGACAAACCCAGAACCTCATGTCTAGAGAGGTTAAAAATAATTTGACGTATAAGGGCAAGAGGAAAAGAACCTAGCGTTGTAATAAAACACCTGATAATGGACAATTTCTTAGAAAGCAGATGAAAGGGATTGTAGTGCACCTTTCGACTTGACAGCTTTATCTCACTTTTCAGATTAACAGTTCTATCTCACTCTTTGTTTTGATGGTCCTGCAGTGGACTAATCGTTAAGACACGGTTCCCAGTAGAACACCAAAGTCAAGCATCAATGGCTGCGGTCAGTAAGCGGGTGGGTGACAACTTTGATCAGCCTGCTTAGGGACCGAGGGTGAAGGTATTGGTCCTCCTTAAACTGTTCTTCCATAAAGTGCTTGACTTTGGGCAGTTCGATGGGCTACCAAAGCAGGGGAGCTATCCCCTCTGCAGAGGATCAAAATTGCAATGGCATGTCTTCAGATCATTCTCAGGGATGTTCCCTGACCTTTGCCAATAGCCCATTGTGCAGCTCTTGTGTGACGTAAATAAAGTACCTGCCTTTGTTTTGATTTAGATTTCTTGCTGTCATGAGTCTGTTAACAAAAAAAATTTGAATAATGCCGTAATTGATTTTGTATTTAAATATTTGATGATAAACAAATGGTTCCACTAACAAGTTTATAAACTGACAAGGACTTTAATTTGCTAACTTAAAATTTAATCTTTCAAAAATCACAATGGCCAATTTTCAATTTTCAAAAGCTCTAAAAAATCATTGAATATTATCTTCTTGAATTGTGAAATATTGAATTAATAAAAACTGAAAAATTAAAATAAAATAATTAAAATAAAATTATTTATGATTATTATTCAATGCCAAATTATTATTTATTAAAATGCCAGTTTCAGGTTTTGAAAATTCATTCTACTTAAAGAAAATTGACAACACTTGCATGAAATTAATTAATATTAATGAAACTAACTGAAATGACGTTAATTATATTTTGAAATGTTTTACATTTTTAGTATAATCCAGGTTAATTTTATATGCAATTTAATACCTACTTAAAATCAGTTAAAATTATTTTGTGCATACATTCCTCCTCTTAATGGTTACTGTAAACATTACCTATATCATATGTTATAGATTGTATATTATTGTTTGAGCTAATTTTTGAGACTTAAGCTTTCATTTTTTATGTCAAGAACTAATTTTTGATAATAAAATTTATGATAGTAAAATTCATGACAATTCAACATCTGCTCATATTATTACAAAAATGTAATATTTAAGGCTTTTGACACTTTTAGACATAACTTTTTGAATTAGAATTTTGACCATGATAGTTTAAATCATGTTTAAGACATTAAAAACAATAATACGAATGAAATAAAATTAATTACCAACTCTATTATTTGTAATTACCTGCTAAGTGTATTTTTTAATTGCAGCAATTTTATGTTATATTTTCAATATATATGAGTATTTTGTTTTAGTCTACTTATTACATGGAAAGTGACTTACGGCATCCTGTATTTCAAACTCGTTTTGGTGAGTATGTATAGTTTTCTTTTAAAATATATGATAATGAGTTCGCCAGTTTTTCTCTAAAGGAGAAAAGCTGGCGAACAAGTGTCAAAAGTAGAGAGAAGTGGATTCGAATTCAAAGGAAGGCACTGGCCCACCCTGGGCTGTCTAGCCAGATATGATGATGAGTTTTTAATGTACACTTTTGTTTATTCCTCTATTCAACTAAATTTATCCAACCTCAGTCTAAAACGTGTCAACTGTGCTGTAAGCATAGGTTTGATCCACAAAACACTTGATGACTCGATTACACTGCTTAGAATATAGATTTGTCTCCCTAGTCTGGTTTTACAATCCAGCATTACATTACATTAGTTGCAACCTCTCTTTTACTTTTAAACAATTTTTTTTAAATCTTGTTTTTTTTGTCGTTTCTTATAGTTTTTGGAAAAGATTATTATTGCACACTTTTTTTTTATTTTCTTAATTTTATTTAACTCTCTATATATATGTGTGTAGTTAAGGGTTTATAATAATTTAAAGCTAATCTTAAATATGATAGTATGTTAATTTTTATATCTATTTAATACTCTAAAATTGAATAGCAAATTTTTTTAGAACCTTTTTACATTTTTATTAGTAATATTTCGCATTACTCATTTAATGTATTTTAATTGGAATTGAAATGGGCAATCTTTATACAAAAATAGCGCTTATAGTAGTAAATATCTGTGGTTAAAAAATGCCTGTCTTTGCTCGTATTTAAAAAAAATTAAATTACGAGAAAAAAGCAATTTTTTTGCTTTCACAATACCTAGATCTATTTTTATGTTACAGTGTGTTATAAACCTACATTATTGTAGAAATCAATGTTTCAGTTTGTAAAACTTGCTATTTATGAAAACAATAAATCGGAATTCTTAAACAGTTGTAAAATATTTCAAGTCTAATTTATAATGAATACATCCCAAGCCTGACGTACTGACACAATATTTGTAAAATGAAATGCTTAATTTTTATTTTAAATTTTTTTATGATTGTTTTTTTATTTAAGCTAAGAAAAGAATTTTTAAAAAAAATTGAAGAGTTATTTCAAATTAAGAAAAATGCTTGTTGCTAAAGAAATAACAGTTATTTCTTAAATTGTACTGCATAAAATTAAAGTATTTAACAAGAAAAGCTTACACAGTCTGCTTAATTGTAATAGACTTTTTTTTTCTATTTCATCAGCATCAAAGTTTTTAATTCTGTTTTAGCTTTTTGTTTGTTTTTAATGTTAATTTAAAAAGTATTTAGCAGAATTTTTTTTGTCTTTTAGTGATGGCAATTTTTTACACTATTTTACTTTATGAAAATTTAAACTTGTGTTTCTAACTTAATAAATTTTTAAATTTTTTAAATAAATAATTGTATACTGTATTATTTGACAGCATGAATTTTTAAGATTGAAAAATTTTTATGATTGCTGAATTTTTTAAATTGAAAATTCAAATAGCTTAGCTCTGGTATTTCATAAATGCATAGAGTATAAAGAGGGAATCTTGTGTAAAAATGTATCTTTGAATTTAATTAAATCCCTAGAAAAAGTATGTTTGATATTTATACTTAATAAATTTTATTTCATATTTTCTCTCAGAAAAAGAAATTGTGAAAAAAATGCACTATTTTTGATTTACTGAGTTTTAAACTTCAAATTATAAATAAAAAAAAAATGAACAATTCAAACTTGTATTGAAATTTTTTCATGGATATCATTAGGAAATTCTGGAGAAATCGATGCAAGTTTAAACTATAAAATAATATCAATATCACTGAGGTATAAAATTTTTTTGTTGCATTTATACAAATACTTGATCTTGCCTAATTTGGGTGTGGGAATTTCTAATCGGAAATAAGTTTGGCTTTTGAAGCTAAATATTTTTTTAAAATCACATTTTTAGTTAATTTTTTTGTTAAAATGTACAATTTTTAAGGCATTGTACATAATAAGGAGTCATGTAAATGTGAGAATGATTTTCTGTGGCAGTTAAGATACATAATCAGGATTAAAATTGCATAGGCACTTCCCTATTATAACCTGTTCAAAAGTATACAAAGAAACAGTTCATAAAAGAGTAGCACTCCAAGCGGAATATGATTTTCCTATGCAATGTTTATCCAGATGATGTGTTCTATCTCCCTTAGAAGTTTGTCACAACATATATGTGACCCCTTGTTTATTTTTACATTTGAATTGTACATTTTGCTAAAAATGTCCATTTAAAAAAGAATTGCTTGTAGAGAGAATCCGATTGCTGATTTGAAACTGGCGTTCTGAAAAATCTCATACAACAAAAAAAATTTTTTCCTTATTGTAATAAGCTTATATTAAAATGAATCCGTTGTATTGCGTCTATAAAGAAGATGGACTTCCTAAATTATCCTACAACTTATGAAACAAATTATAAAATTGACTTCATTTTCAGGAAAAATTGCAATCAACATCTGTTATGGAAGGCATCATCCGCAAAAGTGGATGGTTTATGGACTTAATGGTGCTGAAATTGTTTTTAATCCATCAGCTACTATTGGAGACTTAAGGTAAGCTAAACACATATTTTTTTTAGTTTGCTGTCAAAAGTAAAAGAAGTGTATTGATAAAACTTAATGTTTTAAGTATATGCATGTCTTAAACATTCTAAGTGAATTTTTTAATAAAATATTTTTCTAAATCAGTATTCTCAAAATATATTACAGGTTTTAATTACTATTGGTGGTTATAGTTACTGATAATGTCTTTCATGATAACTGTTATGTATTAAGTAATACAGTCAATTGTTGATAATAATACATAATTAATAATATATAATGTGACCAGAGATTTAATAATTGTTGTATTCATGAGTGTATTTTATTCGGTATCATTGCTAGGCACTTTCATTAAACTGCAATTTTATGGAGCTTTAATTTTTGATAAACTCCCTGAAAAGAGAAAGTTTTTGTTCTAAACATTGGAAAGCAGCACCACTGCTGCAGAGATATTCGTTCCCTTTGACCAGAGATAAATTATCCCAGCTGTCTGCGGCTAATTAGTGGAAACCATTAACAGCGCAGTCGCAAAAGTTGAGGTGACATTTCATTATCATTCGAAGAGCTTTTTTGGCTGCTAGAACATAACCATCTAGATGGTTATGGCTAGAACCAGGAGAAAACAAACAAGCTCATGTTGCGGGGCGGCATATGGATTTCTCCTGGTTGACTATAACGTATTTTTTTAACTATAAATATTTCTTTTTTTCCCTTAAATTTAATATTAATTAAGTGCCTTTTCGTTTATATCATGTTTAAATTATATATGTATTAAATATTCTCGAAATGTTATGTGCACCAACCTTATCACTAGATTATCAAAATTATGCTATCTTGATTTTTACATAACTAATAAACTTAGTAACTCTAATAATGTTGACTATCATTTCAGCCTGAATGAACATCTTTCTAACAAGGTCTTTATAAAGCAAATATTTTTGTTTTGTTTTGGATTTAACATCCTAGTTTTTACTTGGTAGCTTAAATTAATCTTTACTTGTCTTTTTGCTTATGTTGTATCTTAAGTTTTTATCTATACAATCACAATACTAATCATAATAAATAGATACAACATAACTAGTTAATATTTTACTTCTTAAAAAATTACTTTCGAAATTTCGTTAATATTCTCTCTTGTTGATTAATCTTATAACAATAGTATAATAATTTTTAAGGTTTTATTTATTTAATTGCATGTTGTAAATGAGTAAATTTTCAACATTTCTAACTCTAAAATAAATTTAAGTACTGATATTAATGAATTAAGTATTTTTTGTAGTGAGGTAAGCTAATTTTATGCATTCACATTTCATAGTTTTGTGTATAACTATTTATGAAGCCATGATTTGTGAATTGGCAGATTTGAAATAATGAAATTATATATAACTATATTTAAATTGACGAGTTTCACTAAGCAGGCTTGCTGGTAGTGACCAGTGGCATTAGAAACAACAACAACAATATAAATTTTAATTTATACTTTTAGAAAAATGTTATCAGAAATACATATTGTGAAATTGTATGTAAAAAAAAAGAAAGAAAAGAAAGAGTTTAATTTTTTATATATTCCATTCCACTAACATACCTGCCAACTTTTGATCCCTTCCATTATGATTTTTCCCAGTGGTAGTAAAAAGGAATTAAAATTTCAATTGTTAGTACAAAAATAAGTTGTACTTCAAGAAGCTTCAGCTGACAACCATGATAATAACACATATTAACATATATGCTTAATTTCTTTAAGAATACTGGTTATGAAAATAATTTAAAATATAAATTTATAAATGAGAAAATAGTGTATATTTACTACCACTTTAAATATAAAAATAAAATTTTACGCCAAATGCGTAAAAGCTGGCAGGTATGCACTAACATATAACAAATTGCAAATTAAGATTGTTTCAAACTTGTTAAATCAAATAGAAATTATTTATTCCTATTTAAGTTTTTTTTTAAATTAATTTTTCCAAAATCTATATAACTTTTAATTTAAATTATAGTTAAACTGCAACTTTCAAATTAAGTTTTCGAATGTTTTTTTTTCTTCATTTTTACATCAAATATTAGAAATCAATTACATCAGAATACATTGATCTTTCTTTTCTTTTCTTGAATTGTTTTTTTTTCGCATAAAATTTTTAACAACTTTTTTAAAACAAAACATAATAAGACAAACAATTTTGATGTAATAAGCTAAAAATGTTTTTTTTTCCCACTTAATTCAAAGCAGTTTGCTTAAAGAGTTTTAACCCAATTTTCCCACCAATTAGTCTGTTTATTTTCATCTGTAAGAAATTGGTTTCTCACTATGTTGCTCAATTCAGAGAAAGAAAAATTTCTTTTTCTCTTAAAGAAAAATTTCTTATCACTCAAATGCTAGTTAATGCTACTATTATAAAGCACCAAATTGCTTCTTCCTTATCAAGGTTGCTATTAAACTTCTCATTCATTCTGATGCAATTTTCTCCACTAATGTTTTTGTAAATCTGTTTCTTACTATATGTATACATTTATACTTATTTAATTCATCTTAAATAAGATTTTTTTAAGGCTTATTCTAAATAAAATTAAATGTATCATTCTTTTAACAAGAATACATTAAGTGGCAATATGGCTAAAGTAATTGTGATCCAAGGCATATTTATATTATTATTTTTTCTCTTATCCACAGTTTGTTAACATGTTTAAATATAATGAAACTTTTTTTTTCCAATTATTTCTTTTGTTAAAATCATGAATGATTTTGAACAAAAAGTATGCATAATATCTTTAATTGATGTAATATATTAATAGTGAACCCATGTGGCCCATAGAGACATGATGTGCTGCTATTGCCAATGGCTATTTTACTTGTGCAATCAATCGGGTTGGAACTGTAAGTAATTAGTTTTAATGTTCATATTTAATTTAATTTGTATTTTTTTCTGTGATATTTATTATTCTACTACCTTAATGTCAGTTGTTTATTTACATTGTAATATCGTTATAATGGTTTTAGTTAAAATAGGTTTTTATGTAGATGTTTTATTTAATTAATATGTATCACTTTCAAATTTGATTTATATTTTTGAATTATTTATTTTTCTGCTTTTTTATTAGTTATTGTTTATCTACATTGCTATATTATAAAAATGGTTTCCATAGTTTAAATTCATTTATATATACGTTAACTTTTAAATTAATTATTTTTTTTTGACATTTCTTGGTAAATTATATGAGCTCCAATGTATAAATAAATGCTCCCAGCATTAAATAAAATTGTATTCAAATATAAGGAGTCTTGAATACACCACTGGGAATTTTTTTTGTACTTAAAATTCTCATTTTTCTTTAATAGAATCTAACAAAGATAGTAACTAAAAATGAAAATTATGCCCTGTGCGATGATAACTGAAAATTGTAAAAATTTTTTGCTTGTATTGTGTTTCTACTAGAAATTTATTGCATCAAAATCGTCATTATTTATATTCGTTACTGTAAATTTATTCAAAATCGTTAATAGGCAATAAGTATAAAAGTATAACCTCTTCGATTCTTTTGGAAAATTTTCTTGGTTGTACACATTTTTATTTATTTATTACAATCGTATTGTGTTAATATGCTGGAATAGCCTGGTATTCTCTTGTGTAAAATCAATTTTAATGTTATTCGTGTTTTGATAGAGGCATATAAAATTGTGTTGATTTTGTAAATGGATTAGAGTTTTATTTTTTACCCCTCTCTTAAACCTTAAGTTCTCTAAAGTGCCAATTTAAGTTCAAATGTAAAAAGACTTTTCTTTGTTTCAGGAAACTTTTCCAAATGGGTGATGGAAAACCAGGTAAAATCTCATTTGATATAATAATATAATGAAGGTATTTGTTAAGTTCAAATTGTACAATGTTTTTAGTATTACTAGATTTTTTTTAAATGGAGTAAACGATAAATAAATGTTTCTGAAATTTTTCTCTTGTGTAGATTTTAGTAAGATGTGTTAGAACTATCTTTTATACTTTTTATTTTTTTTTTGAAAAAATAAACTTTCATCAATACTAAGTAAAAATACAGTGAAATTTCATCATTATAAAAAAAAATTTAAAGTTTTTTTTCCTCCTCATAATAATTATTAAAAATAAAAACCAAACTTCCCATGTTTTGTTGCAATTAAATAATTAAACATGCTGGTCGTCATCTTGAAAAAAGCTGTTGGATATGCATTTTAATTAGGTATACTTGATCAGTTACGATAGTTTTTATCATTTAAAAAAATTGTCACTGTAAGAAAAACTTTGTTTAGTGTTTAGTATTGTCAAATCTTTTTGAGTATTTTGCTTTATTTTTAATATTATTAGTGTGTTATTTCATAAAAAAATAGCGTCATTATATTTTATTTTTCAGCACACAAGGATTTTGGACATTTTTATGGTAAATATGATTTATCAGTCTTAATATTTTTGTGTATAAGCGATTCTTTAGATAATGTGACATTCGGCGAACCATAATTTATGGAATATTATTTTAATGTAATTAATCTGCACACTATCGACATACTTTTTACATATATTCAATGAAGTAAATAAATATGTTAATTGAGACATAGAAAAGTGTTACCTTAAAGTATTTTCTTTTTTATTATTTCTTAGGATAATTTCTTTCAAAATAAAATTTGGCAATGTTAAAATATTCAGCAATTAACCCTTCAGAATATAAGCATAAATATATCCTTTTTGATTTACATATTAAGATAGTACATATCACAAAATTTTACAATCTATGCAATACTGATACAATACTGAAAAAATTGCACATTATATTACCGTTCGAAATTTTTTTTTCTTAAAAGGATTTATTTTATTTAATTTATTTATAATTTGCATGATTATTTAATATATTAAGTATGCAAATATTTCATGAAATTTCAAATTCTTTCTTTAATTAAGAATGATCATAATTTAATTTTTTTCTCTTCTATGATTGGTTCATTGTATCTTTTAAGGGACAAAAGTGACCTAAAAGTGAAAATTAATTTAAACAACAACTAAAGTTAAGTCATTTTACCATTTTAGGACAATTAATTTTTAAGATACATTATTAACATAATATTGAAATACGGGAGGGTTTTTATTTGCATAAGTTGAATCAATTGTTTCAAAATTAACTATTTTCAAATATCTGGCTTGGACCTGTCATCTTAGTGCAACTATTTTGCATAAAACTAGACACTTCTTATTTGCAGCTTTGAAAGTGAGAAAATCTCTTGTCAGATCTACTAATAAAATTTTATTAATGTTTATACTTTTTTATTTTTAAATAAGTTCTGAGTAACAGAGAATAAGGATTAAATTATTTAGTAGACTCCAATACTTCATAAGTTCTATATTTTATTGCTCATTTAGTTCTTTTTTAATACGTAATTTAGAGTCCATTTATTTTCAGTGTGATAAAATTTAAATAATTTATTATTATGAATGTTTTTATCACTCTATTTTTGACAAGGTGTCGAAAAATGTTTATTAAGGGAGGTCATACGGAACATTCTGTGTGTAATTTTTAACGTTTCAAATTTTCTTGCTTTTGCTCACGATAACTCCCGCACCACCATCTAAATAAATAAATGAATTTTAATAATTAAATTTTTAAAAACTTCATTTTTCCAACATTCAATATCTGTGGTATAAGAAGTTTCATTTCTAAAGTGTTCTTAAAATATTTATATTTCCATTTAATGTTATAAATTAGAACATGAAAACCATTTTAAGAATTTGAAATATATTTTTGAGTTCAAGAAATACTTTCACTTGGTTACCATCACTTACAAAATTTAAAATTTACTCACCACCACCTATTACGGCCTCAACACTACCTAAAAATAAATATTTCAAGATAAATTAAATCGAATAACAACAGTAATTTATGTAAACCAGGGATACAATAAAATTGCGTAAAAAATTTTAAATATTTATCTAATTAGAAAAAATAGTCTTCTTTAATTAAAAATTTCATGTTCCAACATTCTATAGCTGGTACAAGAATTTTCAAAATTACTAAAATGTTCTCCAACATATTAGACATAGTATCAATTATATCATAAAAATCATTTTTAAAAATTTAGAATACATTTTGAAATAAGGAACTTTTTTTACATGGTTCAAAACATTTACAAGCATTAAATTTATTCACCGTCCCCTACCCCCTAAACATGCTTCCAAACCACCTGAAAATAAATTATTCAATCGTAAATTAAATCGAAATGACAACAGTATTTTAAATAAATCAGTGATACAACGGAATTGCATAGCGAATTTTGTGTATTTCAAGAATTTCGTATAATGAAAAGTGGAGTAAATATGGGACTCTTTTTTTTAATTGTTTTCTTTGATACATAGTTTAAATTTCAATATAGAGCTCTGAATTTACAAAGTATATTTGAAAAACTTTTTCCAATATAATAAGTAAAACATTATGGAAAATATTTAAATAGAAAATTCCACATTTCAAATGTTGGTAGAACTTGACATTACTAACTCTGATCGTAAATTTTAAGTAAAGAAATATACTTCAGATATATCTTAAGTAGCAATAGCCGTTACTGAAAAAAGATGGAACATTTAGAAGGGAATAATGTTACATATTCGAGTGGTCTGCAATATTTTTTCGAATAAAGTAGTACAAGACTAGGTACATGATGAGAAAAGAGTCGAAAGCTGTAGATTATGTTTTGTTACAGCATCTTGATTTTATTAATAATTTATTTTTAAAAACAATGTTTTTTTCTCAAAATAATTAGTAAGAGAAGCAATTAATCATGTCGAGCAAGTATTAAGAAAATCAAAATTGAACATAATTGCAATTGAGCAATTTAAAATTTTCTTTTGAAACTTTTACTACCGAGTACAGAGGTCAGTACAATCCTGGAATCCACTAGCTGCATTTTGTATTTTTAAGATGGATTTTAAAACTGAAAAAAGAGGATTTTTTTATCACTGATATTTTTTATGTGTTCAGCGTTTTACAAAAATTATTCTAAAGAATACATTAAATCATTCCTGTTTGTTGAAAAAACTAATTTGTTTTAGCATATGATTTCCCTGAAAAAGGCTGTAAGTGCTGAGGGGATTAACTAGAGTTGGTTTAATAAAGTAAGAATTTCATCATGACATGAAAAAAATTACGTGAACTCATGGACTAATACCAGGAATTATTTTAATTACGCGATTAATTTAGCTCTTTGTTTGAAAAATACGACTTTGAAAATGTCTTGTATTGTTAACAAAAATATTCTTATTTAGAACTAAAGTTTACTTTTTGTCTTTCAGATTGTATGCTCTCGAATCCATTCAGCAATGCAAGAAAGTTCCTTTGAATAATGAGCAGGGTAAGAGTTTTACATTTAATTACACTTTTTTAAATACTTATAACTGTGATTGCAAATTATCTTACAACAATGTGTCATTTTGACAATTCAAAACACACTTTTAAGAACTTGATGTGTTCAATTATGTCCAGATTATCTTACAACAATGTGACATTTACACAATTCAGAACTTTTAATACTTGATGTGTTGAATTTATGTCGATGGCTTTATAAACATGGGTGCCACTCTTCAATTCTGGGGATTCAGCTGTTGCTCGCTTTTTGTAATTATTCAGGTCGCTTATATTCAGCTGTTGCTCGCTTATTGTACTGCTCTTTTCACTTTTTCCAAACGTTTTGAAATGCTGACCAAAGTTAAGATTATTAACTCATTGGGATACTCTAAGAAATTTGTTGAACTTATAGATTAACATTTTAAATCATCCTTATTCAATGATAAAGAAAAATATTCCTTTTACAACGATAATCTTTATCATTAATTACTTATATTCATTATCTAATGATAATTTTAATAAGCTCATAAATTTATAGCCATTTAATGAAAAATGTTGAGCTCATATAATTAACAAGAATTATTTTAGGAAGTCATCAACTCAGTGTAATTCAATTAAAAATTCTGTTCTTGAATAATGCAGGAATTCCTTACTAATCACAGGTTTACAAGTTACGTGAATAATTACAAGTTTTGGATTAGTTTATAAAAAATTATAACTTATAAGAAATATTCAAATTTTTGACTCGAATAAAAATATTGCTATGTTAATATTCCTACTTAAGTAATACTTATTGCATACCTTCCTATTTGATAAATTGCATTTTAAATTCAGGTGTTATTTTTTGAATAACGCAAATACTAGACCGTTGAATTAATGTATGTGAAAAAAATACTTATAAAAAATCGAAGGTGCACCTGCCCTGTGACGTTCTGTGACGTATAGAAAAATAAGAATGCTTACAAAATTTTAAGTCAGTTATCGATTTTCTATCTCTGCTCAGTACTATTTACTGATTTAATCTTTAAACTATATCGTTTCATACGCGCTGAGACAAGAACAAAAATATTTTTTTTAATAGAAACTAGTTTTTCACAACAAGCTAGCTATATTAAGCAGTAACTGAAACATTTGGCTCAGTTTAGACAGTACATTATACATTTAATTAATAATAACAATCATTGTAAATGTAATTCGTTTGCCTCTTTAAAAAAAATTGAGGCTATTTTGCAATGACAATTGACCAATTCTTGAATTAGCTTCACAGCTCTTTCTGACAAATCATTCACTACTTTGACAGAAGGGAACATATGTCTCAGATTCTTGATAATTAGGGATCATTATTCCATTCGTTAATATCTTTTCTAACCAGTCAGGGCCAAATCCTATGCTGTGAAACAAAAACCAGGATAGTTAATCTTGTAGTAAATATTCTGTGAACACCTTTTCAGATACATTTCTATCATCTTTTCTAAGGACCAAAAGTTTCAGAAGAAGGGTTAAAATTTGGGGAACTACAAGTTGATACTCATATTAATTAATCAAAATATAAATATTAATATATTCATTTTACTATTACTAGAAAAAAACTCTTGATAACAACGGTTGGCAGCTGTGTTAAAGTATATAAGAAAAAAAATGCATGACTTGTTATAACGTTACGGTAAATGACCGAAATTTGTGATTTTTTGCCGACCCAATTTTTGCGTTTACGACTGCTAATGTTCAACAACGCAACCTTGAAATTTTGAACCCAATCCAGAAGACAAGGAATCAGGTAATGGGAGAAATTTGCCTCCTTGGTGGAATTTTTGATGGAGCTAACCCTTTTTCGCGTTACATGGAGTGGAAAACCACGAAAACCTGCTTCGGTTAGCCTGACGGCAAGATGACTCTAACCCATGATCCGTCTACCACTGAGGATATTTCACATCAGCACTGTGTTCTATGCAAACTGGATGCGGAATTCATATCGACCAGCTATCGCGGGGATTCGAACCCGCTGTTCATCTCATTGCAAGGCGAACGCTCTATCCCCTGAGCCATCCCGGCCCCGAAATTGGTGATTGTTGCCTTCCACCGGTGCATGTTGATAACACATAGTCACTTTGATAAATGTCCGAAATATACTCTAGGTCTAGTTATGTGCCATTGCCCGGTATACATTTGCCCTGTATGACATACATCAGTGTTTTTTGTAAGGTCAAGTGCCACTGCCTAGTATGCATTTGCCCGGTACTGTTTCTCCTAATCTATCCTCAGCAGGTATTAAAATCTCGAATAAATAAAATAATATCAATGAATAAATTAATATTAAATAGGGTATAACAAGTATTTCGGACATTCACCGATGAACGACATTCTGCTGATTTCGGTCATTCATGGTAACAATAATGTTGGCAACTTGCAATAGAAAACTTTTTTTTAACGGTCACAAGCGATAAAAAAAACGGTCCAATTTACACATTGATCAGAAGTTCTAAATTAATATATGAATTTGTTCAATTATGGTAAATGTCCGAAATCTATATTAGGCCTAGTGTAATGAGAAAAATTAGACTTTATAAATATGGGCATGTAAATAATTAAATGTATAATCTATATCAATAAAGGGTTATAAATGAATTTTTAATTCATGTGATAAAAAGTTTCATTTAAATTCCAATGATTCAATATCCAGATCATTTCCGAAAACACTGGAATTAAAATCGAGAAAAGCAGGTTTTTTTGGGTCAAAAGGGTAAACAATAGTATCAGTTATTTCGTTTTTGTTTTGTAACTCGTTTTTTTTTTACTCCTAAATAATAATGTGCTACTTCAAAGGCATTGGTTTCGTCTATGACATAATTATAAAACTATTATTGATATATTAAGAGCAATCATTATAAAACACCCTATATTGAATATTAATATTGTTTAAAGCAGAATCATTTTTGTACAATTTCCGTTACTAAGGTTATTATAGATGATGCGCTGATTCGAATATAACTAATATCAAAAACCTTGTTTATAAACTCACACAATCTTTTATCGCATACGATTTATTAAATGCCTCTGAAATTATAGTCCACTAGAGTTAATATGGCAGTGTTTGCAATATTTTGTTTTAATGTGTCTGTAAAAAAATAAGTGTATCAATATAAACTAATTTCACATAGTTTTTGTGTGATGCGCATAATTTTTTACATATTGCTTTTTTTCTGTTACCCATGCGCAAACAAATCCAACAACTTTCATTTATTTATTTGATTTTATAATTATTTTTAGAAAAACCCACTTTTTTATTCTAAAATAAAATAATTGAATTGATGATTGAATTGAAATAGTTGAATTTTCACAGACTATTATAGATTCATTAATAATTATTAAACTTAATCTTTCAGCTAAATTTGTTATTTACTAATCTCAAAATGTAAACTTAATTTATAAACTTAATTAATGTGGTTTGAGGCCAAATACAGACCTTGGGGGCTCAATGTACACCAACAGCCGATGGTTAATTGGAAAAAATCTACTTAATATTGTTACAAATTATTTTAATTGCTTTGCAACTTAATTTCACTGAATTTTAAAAAGGACGCAAAAACTATTATATTAAAATTCCAAAATGCAAAGATATTAATTTATGTTTTATTGAATATTTCATTTTTTAAAAGCATTCTCATTAAAAAAAAACTTTAAAAATATCTAGTTTACAAATAAAGTAATTTTTATAAAGTTAACAAAAAATTATTAAAAATTCAAAACCTACTACATTTAAATATATATTTTTGAAGGCACAGTGTGCCAAAATTTTAAATGCTTTAATAATCGAAAAAACTAGAATATATGTCGTTTCTAATTTTTATCTTTAATTTGCTTTTAATTGTCCGTTAATTATCTTTGCTTTTCTATTATCTTAAAATTCATATTTTTATAAAATTTATATCGAAGTTTCGTGTTCCATTGGTGTAACTACGGAATATTTAGATATTATCTATATACAGAGTGTATCCCGATTCCCTGTGAGGGTTTGGAATGCTTATAACAAAAAATATATTATCAACACGTTAACGAAGTTTGTTTTATCTGACAAGGAAACACCACATTTTTTTTAATCATAAATATGCAATTTGAAGCTTCAAGTTTCAAGTCAATTTCTTGTTGCGCTCTCTGCAACATGCAACGATCAATGGTCGCGAACGCGGCTGTGTTTATTCATTGATATGCTGCAACTGTAGTTAATACCACAATTGCAAGAAGTTATGCGTTCCTCATTTCTCACTGAGAGAGAACACCCTACTCAATATCAGACAGACGTTTATGATTTCCTAAATAATGAACATCCTAGTACTTGGATAGGACGGGTCAGATGACGACCCCCCCCCCCCGAATTTTTCCAGGGACATCCAGACTTAACACCCAGTAATTTTTATGGGTCTATATCAAATAGTAAGTGTTTGCTTTGTGATTAAACTGCGATATGATAAAGGATCACAACCGCATTCGCTATTATAGATATGTTACAGATTGTTGTTGTCTTCGTTTCCATGGATCTTCAGATAACATCAAAGGTCTAGTCTAGACTATAGCGGCCGCCAGCTTCGGCACCTCTTGACTGTAGAGAACAGCTCTTAGATTGTCCTCAATTGGTACCCATCCCAAATTTCAAAACATGCGTGGTGAGGGCGTGTCACTCGAAAATGTGTTTTGGTGCCAACATGACATCCGGGCAGTTTTCTCTCTTCTATAAGTGAACTCAACAATTCTTTCACAAAATCTTCCTCGTAGTTTTCGTTTTCTACCATGCATTTCTTAAGTTCGAATAATTTCAACGTTCGCAACGCCCATTTCGGTAGCAATAGTCAGCAAATCTTCTTTCCTGCCTCTCGCAAGGAAAGTCATCTTTTATTTAACAAAATAAACAGTTCGAAATTGAATATAATTATTCAAATAGATCCATAAAAAATCCTGTGCGACAGTGCGGTATCTGCGGTTACTGAGTATGGACTTATTGAATAGTCACCAAGATTAAACTTAATAACATTTATTAAAAATTAGGAAAACAAAACATAAACAAATGAGCTTAAGCCGGATAAGCTTGATCGTTGCCGGTTAGAATATTAATTACTCCCTTTAGGAAGGAGGGAACTACCAAAAGCAATGCGATGGCAGCTCTGAATTAACACAAATAGTAGGCAAAATGATAATGTTACAATCGTCTGATATTACAATCGTTAAGATGTTTTAACTGTAAGGTTAACAAAGGTTTATTCAGTTAACATAGTGCTAACGTTTTTTACAATAATATACCGTTTAAAGGTTAACAAAAGTTTATTCAATTTACATAGTTCTAACGCTTTCTTACAATAAATTAACGTTTAAAGGTATGTATTAAACTTGTGTTTTCTCGAGCATTAACGAGCAAACATTTGTTCTGGCTTTAACTTCTCTTGGTATATGGATTAACGAAAACTTTTGTTGAGCTAATGATTCCTTAGACTGAGTAATGTTTAGTGGACAAAACTCAAGCTTTCATTTCTAGGTCAAAAGTAAGCTAATACATGATTTGAACACAACTTTTTTTTCAGTTGGAGTACTAACGATGATTTTTTTGGACTAACGTATAATTACAATGACCTAACGTTTAAAAAAGTTCAAGCTTGTTATTTTCAAGTCATAAATTAGCTGAAACTATTTTGGCCGTAAAACTTCTTTTACCGGTGAACTATCGAAAAAAAAATTTACATTGCGGTCACAACGACGTGATTTCAAGCTTAAGATTCCAAAATTAGTGGGTTATCATTTGGAGAAAAAATTTAACTTTCATGGTTAAAAAGTACAGAAATTCTATAAATTGAATTTTAGCCCAACAGCGTTTAACTAGGTTTGAAATTGATCTAGAGTATTTTAGTGTTGAAAGGCGACGGTATACGGTCAGTGATGATGCTCCGTATATGGTCAAATCAGCAGCAGCAATGGAAATTTTTTATCCCAGAATGCTTCATATTACATGTTTGGCTCATGCTGTTCACAGACTGGCTGAGACTGTTCGAGAAGTATTCTCCTCTGTGAATGATTTAATTTCTAGTATCAAGAAAGTTTTTCTCAAGGCACCTGTGCGCATAAAATTGTATAAAGAAGTGTATCCTGATTTGCTCTTACCTCCACAGCCTGTGATAACTAGGTGGGGTACATGGATTGAAGCTGCACGTTTTTACGCTAACAATTTTGATGCAATAAAGTCAGTTGTAGATGCAATTGACAGTTCCTGTGCTTCTTCAGTTTATGTCACAAAAGAATTACTACAGGATATCTCTTTGCAGAAGGACTTGACCATAATTGACACTCACTTTTCTTTCTTAAGTGGAGCAACCCCTGGCTGAGGCCATATCCGAAATTGAAAAAAATTCAACAGTGCATCAATGCTCCTCCAAACTCAGTTGGGAAGAAAGTAAAGGAAAAATGGTGTTTCGTTCAAAACAAAAATTCGGGTTTTGCACCAGTGAAGAAGATAAATGATTTTCTTAATGGAAACGGAACTGAACTTCCAGAGAAAGTAAAACCAATGAATACGAAATTGTACAAATTTTGTCAAATAACATCGGTTGACGTGGAGAGGTCATTTTCTGCTTTCAAAATGATCTTTGATGACCGACGACATCAATTCACTCTTGAAAATTTGGAAAAACACTTAGTTGTGTATTGAAACCAAAATTATTCACTTTATAAAATCTTTCCGGAAAATGCGATGTATTTTCTTCTCTCATTTATCATACTTCAGTTTTAGCCTTTTCTTCAGAAATTTGTAGATTCAAGTAAGAAATATTTTGATTTTCTTCCTTTTAACAAAAAAATGTTTTAGCTGTGCTTGTTGGAAAAAGTAAGTAGTAGTATTTAAATAAGTTGAACTTTTAATTTCTATTTTAAATGCATATTTCTAGTTTTAAGAGCATATATTCAAGTTTTTTAGTGCATATTTGCATGCATATTTTGTCCGTTTTTTAGTGCTGTCTACTTATAACATACCCTCCAAGTTCTTTAGACGCTAAGTTGTAAACACCCTCATTACTTGACCCTTTGCTTACGGTAAACCACGTTGTACCATCGCATGTGGTCCACATATTGTACCAGCCGTAAGCAAAGGGTTAAAGAGGTCAACAGTTCTTGTTCACTTCTTTAAAACTCTCACTTTAGGCATATGTCTCTTTTGCTAAGGGCAATACAATGGTGAATTAAGTTTTAAGTTAATTTAAATAATGAGCTTTCTTTCAATTTTATTTTAAAGCAACTTCTATTTTTATCATATTCTATACTGAATCTTGAATATTTTTTATCCACTCTACAGAAAATTGGTAAAAGTGCTGTACCAGCTGGTTCTGAAGTACAGGAAAGAGATATTTCCACCATAAGACTAGGAATGCCTCTTGCATCAAATGTCTTACAGTCTTTAACATATTACCCAGCATTACCAGGTATACTCTCTAATTCTTAAAAATCTAGTTGTCCAAGTAGCAATTAATCATGCAAATATTTTTTAAACGTAATAAATTTTTTATTTTAAGTCAAATTGAAAAGATATCAGCTTCAAACTATTGCTTTGTTTTACAATAACTTTGATTCTTTGTTAACTTAAATGCAAAAATACTTCGCTGAAATCGATGCATAGTATATGTTTAAATTATAATAAATATATTAATGTACGTGAAAATTTCTATATTTCTTTTAATTTTTTTTGTTGTTAAACTTAATCTGTTTGTAATTCTTGCATAAGTAAAAATACATTAATAAATTTAATTTATTAGTTATAAATGCTTTAATATACAGCATGTTACAAAATTTGACTCACAAATTCATAGGGGTGATATTAGATATGAAAAGGATAAAAACGTAACACAGAACAAGGGATTACCAACCACGTTAAGAGGGAAATGGGATTTTACAGTCTACAACGACATAAAAACGATTCTCGAATGCACATGGAGATGACACCTATGCTTTTGAAGTCTGCCAAATCAATGACAAACCGTACTATTCTGTAGTGTGTCCACAAGTCTTGCTTAAACTAGTGATTGAATTTGACTTCATATGAAAAAGTCGCATGGACTGAGAAATAGGTCACGCTTGCCCCATTCACGATTTCAACCCTCTGAATATCGTTTGCTGCACCATGTTCTACAATCAGTTTTTATTCTATTAGTGTCTTTTATTATCCCTCTGAATTGGTTAGTTGAATTTTTAGTTACTCTGTATAAACTTTATAATATATATTCTTCTAACATTTTTGTTTATAGAAATAAAAATAGATATATTCAAGCATCTAAATTAATAAATTTATGTATTTTTTAATTTTTTTAAAATATTTATTTTTATAAATAAAAATGTATTTTACAGTGAGACTTCACACCTACAACAAGTATCCAAATACTGGACTGGCATCACAAGTATCCTACCACAATCACTGATGCACAAAGATTACATAGGTATGTTTGTATAATCACTGGATTAACTTAGAGTTCATGGGTCATAGCGTTTTTAAAAAGACCTTAAAAGTGCTTATTTTCGTTTTTAAAAAGCCCTTGCTTAATTTTCACTTTTCGAAAATGAGATGTTGTCGATTTTTGCTGTGTATTATGCAAAAGTGTGGTTTTCACGTTGTTCTATTCAGAGTTTTCACAATTAATTCAACCACCATCCATGCCGTTGACCCGTAACGTATAATAGCGCCAAGCATGTTACATGTTTGATGAAATACTTGGGACTGACTACTGAGTTGGGTTCGATGAGATTCTTGCACTCTCAAATGCAACTCTGCTGCATTTTGCAATTTCAGGCTTCATTTTACACCTACTGAAATCAAACCAAAAAATCTCTCTATCTTTTCATGGTGGCTAATATAATCAAGAAAAGAGTTCTTTGTCAGTAACTAGTTATTTTATCATGATCATATAAAGTCTTTGAAATTTATTTTGCATTTTGTTAATGTAATAGTGCTTAAACTTTTTTTGAATGCTTAAAAAGTACTTTAAAGGTGCGTATTTTTTGTTGAGATATTTCAATGAACTGGAATGCATTTCAATCTGTTAGTTTCATGAGTTTATTAAACAATCTACCTCTATTTCAATTCTAGAACCATTCAAAGTTCTCTTGGGAGAACACAGTCAGCTCCACTACCTCTTGGTCATCCAATGCTACAATCACAAGCCATACTTTTATCACCTCAACAAAATGAACAATATGCTCGCGAAAAGAGACTCTGTGAGCAGCAGCAACATAATCTACTCAAACAAGTAAGAGGTCTTCTGATTGATTTAATTTGCAACTTCAAGAATTAAAATATTTTTTGTCTAAAACTTTTGTACATTCCTTATCAGTTTTTTTATTTTTAGTTCCAAAATAAATACTTTTGGAACTTTTTAAAATTGTTCTTCTTTTTCTAAGTAAAATCTAACTTGAATTTATAAAATATATACTACTATTAACAGGTTATGGAATATCAAGAAAGAAAAAAAATGCTTTTGATGCTTCTCTTTTCTTCCAAATAGTTAAATTTTTAAGAGAGTAGTTTTTATGTCGTTATCCCTCTCTAAATAAAGAAATCATTTCTAAATTATTTCTGTCCCAAACTTAGATTAGTCATCCGTCATCATCACGCTGTTGCTATTCTGTCTCAATTACACAATATTTCTCTGTATACACTCAACTGCTAATGACAACGCAGGAGCTATGTATGATCTTAATGTAACTGTCAAGGCCAGCGATCAAAATCCAGTGAACTTAATACAGCTCTCCAGTCTATACACAAAACAGCAATGAATCAACTAGTGGTATTGTTCATAGATTCTATCACAGATAAAATTCTGGTGAAGGGGTAATGTAGTGTGTCTACCACTACAATTATTTAATTGCAGTTCACTAGTATATAAGACATGTTAACTCAATTCTATGTTGGGACACCATTGCATGGATGAAAGTTGACATTGTCGATAACATTTGTCTTTGTGTATTATGTATCTAGGTAAAAATGTTATAATGATTTAAAATTATTCTCCATACAGAACACATTGGTATATAAAGAATGGGAATATTTTGTATGTAATCTGTCACCTCAATTACAATTTCCAAGGGGCCAAATGATTTTAAACTTGCAAATTTTTTTCAAAAAACATGTAGAGGTTGGTTACGAGCGATACCCTTTGAGTTGGTCCCCCTTTCTGCTTTTTTTTCAGTTTCTTGTGAGCCACTACTTGAAAATTGTCAAGACTGGGCGATTTTTCTTCCATTGATCACGATACAGAAATCTTTCCCAAAAAATTATTGATAAATACTCTAGATCAGTGTTTCCCAACCTTTTTTGTGCTGTGCCCCACTCAAGCCTTTCTAAAATTCTTATGTCCCCCTATGTGACATACACATAATTTTTAATATTAAAGAATTGAATTGTTCATATAAGAAACTTAAAGCCTCAAGTCTCCCCACTGTGTTATATCCAGGTGATTTCCTTTTTTCTACCAGTAAATCATTTACAGCACTAAATCCACATTCAGTTAAATATGAAGATGGAAACGGTAGCAATAGTTTTTTTGCATATTTGGTTGAATTTGGGTACTTGATTTCTGTTTCCTCACAAAGCCATGCCATCACTCCTTTTATAAAATAAATAGTTCTAACTGATTTATCATTTTGCATTTCTGAGAGTTCTTCTTGATACTGCATACTTCATATAACAGACAAATGCACTGACATTGGCTGCATCATCCGTGTTGAAAAATCTATTTGTTTTAAATCAGAAAATCATTCTTTTAAATCAGCCGATAGAATTTTCAGATGATCGACAATAACAAGTAAAACGGCATCATTTACTTTTAATTTTTGGGGACAATTAAACTGATCCAAGTTTTTGTTTTCAGACTTAACTCAATAAGGGTAATGAAACCAAATATCTTCGTTTTTGTATCAACAAGAGTTTTATTTGTTCCTTGAAGTTGCTTATTTAATATATTTAGTTTTTCAGAGATATCGGCTAAATAATTCACAAATTCCTTCGACTATTAACAGATACTTCATATCAGGTTTGTCGCTTAAAAAATCACTAAGAGTATCAAGCAGTTTCATGAATCTTTTCAAGCAGTTCCCTTTAGAGAGCCATCTTAGTTCAGAGTGAAGTAAAAGTCTCACATGGTCTGCATTTTGTTCTTCACAAAACAGCTTGAAGAGGAGCTCACATTTGGCATTAGCTTTAATAGCATCGATACACTTTATTACTGAATGTAAGTACTTCATTTAGAGCAGGCGAGATGTTTTACGCTACCAAGTTTTCCCTATGCACAACTTTATTCCCTATACAATAACACAATGCACAAGAATCATTTATGGATTCTCATCTTTCATCAATTTTAAGTAGCAATTTTTCTTGCCCATCATATTAGCTTATTATATAATATCATTTTAGCTTATTATATAATATCTTTGGAGGAAGTGGTGCTTTCTAATCAGCATTTCTTCAGCAAAATGCCCTTTATCAATATATTTTACGTAAGTTATCAATACTGCCGCACTGTCTATCAAAGTTGATTCCTCCATTTTCACTGAGAATTTTCTTGTTTTTAGCTTGTCAACAAGTTGTTTTTCAATATCTTCACTCATTTCGTCTATTCTTCTGATAACAGTATTGTTATTGAGTGGCATAGCTTTTACATCTTTTTCAAGAACCGTTTTAAGAAATGCTGATATTGACGGTTTTATTTAATTCTCTCCTATAGTATGATTTCTTCCAAATTTAGCGATGAATAAAGAAATTTCATAACTAGCCTCAAGAATACAATTATGGGTTGAAGTGTGAGCAGTAAATAAATACTTTACTGTTGCATTGCAGGCATAAAAGACATAGTATGGTATTGATTTCTATCACTGAATGTTGCGAAACACTACAGAAGTTGCGACGGGCCATTCAGATGCGAACGACTGCATTGTTTAGCGAAATTTTAAAGCGTCAAGGGGTCTACGCGGAGCCTGCCATATGCCGCAGGGAGGTTAGTTAACTTGACGACGCCAAAAACCCAGTTGATATTTTGGTCTCATCAAACGAATTTATAATATTCATTGACCGCAATTATTTAAGAATTTGCTTTTTTTCTTACAATGTTGGCACCGAAATCTAGCATTGTATTTAAATGGCCCGGAGCAAATAGGTAAAACTCTTGTCTTGTCCATTTTCGAACTGCCCCCCTTAACAATCGAATTGCCCCCCAGTGGGGCGTGGGCCCCACGTTGGGAAACACTGCTCTAGATGCAAAACCTGTTGCTTTTAATACAAAGCCTGAAGAATATATCTGCTGTATTAAAAAATTTCGTAAAAAGTTTAGAAGTGAGAGAATATTCCTATTGAAGCTAATTGATATGTTTAATTCATAATTTTTCCGGTTTCACAACTAGATGACTCCAATGTTTCTATTATTTAACTTCATGAATTGAAAACAAATATAAAAAAAAATTATAATTAAAGAAATACATACTTCAATATATATGTGTAAAAAAGCTGATTTTAGTTGATCATTTATAGGTACCTGTACATCAGGCATCATTTGGGAAGGCCTCTGTCTCGAACCTCTTGTTGCTGCTCTTAGTCCGATTGGAAGTCGTCAGGAAACGCCTTCTCCTCATCAGGTGCAAACCTCTTTCTTCAAAGAATAACTTTATAAAAATTATATTAAAAACATTCTGGCTACTGCAGAGTAATACTTAAAAGAAAGAAAAACAAGCTATTGAAATCAGATAAATTATTAACAAATTAGATCAAGGATGGATTAAAATTATAAAAAAACCTTGGTTATTTGAGAATGAAGCTGAAAGCTGGTTATTAATGAAGGGCAAGTACATTCCAGTAACTCTATTTAAACTGGCTTTTGATGATTTTAATCCCTCCTTCATTCTGATTGACTTTGTAAATGATTTGATTACAAATTTGTTTTTAATCATTTAAGTATTTATTTGCGACTCCTTATTGTTTAATAGTTTGAGCTCTGTTTTTTTAAAAAAAAAAATACTAAATTTAACTTTTTAACAGGTGTTGTGTACGACAGTTTAATGTTAAAACATCAATGTGATTGTGGTAACAATGCTCATCATCCTGAACATGGTGGTCCCCTACAAAGTATATGGGCAAGGTTACAGGAAACCAGTCTCCTTAATAGATGCGAGGTAAGAGGCAATTTCGAATATTAAAGAAATCTCATTTATATAAAACAAATAAATACATAATTTTTATTTTTGTCCATTAACATTTTCATAATCTTACAATGCCACATTTTCATAATTATGCAATTATTTAATGATTCGATGTAAAATTAAATGGTGCAACAAATACAGATAAGTAAATCCCATGGCTCAAAATAGTCAAAAGATCTCAACTTAATTTTTTGTCATGTTCACAATATTTGCATTTATTTTCATTTGGTGTTTTTAATAGCCTTTGTCTATACTAAACAAATCTTATCATTGCCAAAAATACAAAAGTAAACTCATTGGATATCTAATCAATCAAATTAACTCAAGAGAAAATTCTAGTGTAGATAAAAATATAAGAAAAGTCTTACCTAAGGAGAATCCACAAATATTAGGAGTTTAAAGAAATACAAAAAGTTCCATGATAGAACTCAAATAGACTGAGTGTCATAAAAAATAGACTCATGTGAACAAAATACTGGTCATATTTAAAAAATTGCCTTTATTGAGGAGTTTTGTATTTGGATATTTTGTATTGCATTCTAATTATTACAGTTAACCATATTTTAATTCCTCAAAAGTATCCTTATAACTTAGTATATAGAAATAAATAGAAAAGTATTAACTTAATAAATAGAAAAGTATTAACTTAATAAATAGAAAAGTATTAACTTAATAAATAGAAAAGTATTAACAAATGTATGCCATTTTTGGGAGGGGGAAATGTAATTATTCATTTTTTATATATATATATTTTTTAATGCTTCCGAAAACAGTTTCACTTTTGCAAGATGCTGAAGAGCTTAAGCTTTTTTAGCAACTTCGATGAAAAATATACTAAAGCATTCTTGAACGAAATTTGATAGCTATATTTTAAAATATGCTATTTTTATATCTCTAAAATCTTATATCTCGCTATATGATGCATAAACTGTAATGTTAATTTCTTTTAATCATAAGTTAATTATTAAATTACTGCAATAACCAGTCATTTTATAAATAACATTTTCCTTTGCCTAAATGAAATAGAATTGTTGAGGTATGTAATCATATAAATTTTTAATTATTTCAAAAAAGGATGTTATTATGATTTAAAGAAGACTGGAATGTAAGATCATTAGAACTACAGAGGTTATAAGTTTAACAAGCTTATATTAAAAGAATTCAATCACATTGTAAATTTATGAAAGTAGGCAAAATACAGGCAATTACATGTAATTAAATTTCTGTAATACTTAATGACATATATTCTAATTGGAAACATTTTATGTTATAAAATAAATTCTTATTCATTCTCAGTGTTTAAAAACTTTTAAATGATAACTTTGTTCTATTCTTTCCAGAGAATCAGATCCAGGAAAGCAACACTTAGAAGTAATCCAGTCTTGTCATAGGTATGCTTTGAAAAAACTTTTAATGTGCATTTTTATAATTTATATTAAATCCTAAATTTACAGTTTATTAAAATATTACATTTTCTTTTTATTTGCTTGTTTAGTGAATCATATACTCTCTTATTTGGGGCCAATCCTTTGAATCGACCGAAACTTGATGCCAGCAAATTAGGTATTAAAATGGTTTTTGTTTTGATAACAGTTTTATGATTATTCATTCATACAAAGGTTGAAATTTTTTTTTCGTTATATTAAGACTAGATTACAATATATGGTGAAACTAAACAGTTTATTGTTGTAAATACTTTTTTTAACAGTTTTTAAATTTCACCGAGATGTACATTAAGTTTAAATTTTAAAATAAAAAGAGCCAAATCATCCAATTCTTTTGTCTGTTTCAAACAATTTCTTGTTCATATTTAACTTTAATTAACTTAACAAGATAAAAAATTGAATGAAAGATAATCATGAAGCTGAAACTTAATTATTTAAGCACTGTTTTACTTCTGCAATAACATTCTGTATCGGCAAACTATATGAGTTTAAAATATAAATCTTTTCTTTTTTCAATAAAGAACTACTTAACCTCTAACTGCATGGAAATACATTTCTCAGTTTAAATAGGTATAAAATTATAGATTTTTAATTTAAGAAACTGAATAATATAATTATTTTATTTAATTGAAATTATTGTTTGTAACCCTTTTAATTTAAAATGAAAATTTTAAAAAAATGTTTAAAATCTGATTTTAATGTAATTTGAAACTTTTCTTTTACTTCAAATGACTTTTATAAGTTTATAATTTAATGATAATAGTAATTAAAAATAAAAGTTTAATATTTAATAAATTGCAGCTGATCTTCCAATGAAGAATTTTGTGATGTTGTCTTGTGGTGGCATTGGTGTAGATTCTGGCACAACCTGGAATGATCTACACACAGCAAGTGCAGCAAGAATGGCTGCTGGATGTGTTGTTGAATTGGCCATGAAAGTAGCAACAGATGAAATAGAGGTGTTATTAATATCTATATTTTAATGCTTGATAGTTATGCAATACAATGATAAGCTTATTATCAATCATCATACAGCAAAATGTTACTATATAAATAACCTTGAGAAAATGTTTTGCTCTGCTACATCTTTTAAATCAACTAATTAATTTGTTCATTACTTCTATAAGAATAATTTTGTTTTTCTTACATTGTTTCTTTGCATATTTAATTTCGTTCTCCTTCAAACATTACTTTTTTCCAAGACTAAAGCTTTTAGGGATACTTTAAGTCACTAAAGGACAAAACTTACTGAGGAGTTGAAGACTTTAGCAATAAAATGCAGTAGCACAAATAATTTCATCATTACATAGTTTAACTAAGGGGAAAAAGCACCAAACCGTTGGTTAAAACAGTTTGGTGAAAGAGAGTAACAGATTTAACGGTAACAGCACTTTTTAAATGAAATACTTATTTTGATATTTTAAAATAATTTATATAAGAAGCTTCGAAGATCAATTGATGTTTTTTCCAAGTATATTTTCTGTTTAGTCTTTTTTACAAGATTTGTATATAAATCTACAAATAGTCTACTTTTTTTCAATAAAATATTTTATTTATTTGTAGAATGGTTTTGCTATCGTCCGTCCTCCTGGACATCATGCAGAACATCAAGAAGCAATGTAAGTTTTTCCTTGAATGCTTTTTATTGAAATATATATGCATATCGTATAATAATAACGTATAAATATATCATATAACAATATATAGATTACAATAAAGATATATTTTAACAGAAATAAATTGCATTTATCTTTAACCAAAATCAATTGCATTATGCATTTATATGCAGATATCTAATTAACCTGTAGCAATATTACAGTCATCACTCTAACAAAGATAATTTATCGTGTTACATATTTTCTATACAATAAAATAAACTTTAATATTTATAATTATTTTAAAATTATCGTCTTAAATTCATGAAAGTATCAGAAAGAGTACCAGAGAGAGAGAGAGAGAGAGAGAAAAGTATCAGAGTGATAAAAAAAAAAGTTATGCCATGCATGAAAATCTAGGGTTTGGTCTCTAACTTAAAAAAAAATGCTATTAAAATAAAGGGATAATTCATAAATTAAAATTATAAAGGAAATATAATTTGAATTTAAGTGGGAATAAAGTAATTAGGGGGATTAGGGTAAGAGAGCAATTCTCATTTTTACATGGAGACTTCTATTCAAGACAGGAAAAACAGTGGGATTGTTTCATGAAAAGAATTTTTTACAGAAATGTTTCTCAAACCTTCTAGGAAATAAAAAAAAAGCAATTTCATACAAGACTATGACTTCAACTAGTAATATGGTAATTGTCAACAAATTCTAGATACTGGTGGACTTCTTAAAAATAGCGTATATTAATCTTGAAATACTTTACTTTGTAAATAGTTTTGAGAGTTCATCATGTTTTGTTTCTTGCACTTTTTTTATCCAGTTTGTAACTACAAAAATAATTTTTAAATTTAGCACAAAAGATTAATGCCCTCATAAAAAGTTTAAAAATGTATTACAATATTTTAATTAGTTTATCAATCTATTTTTAATGTTTTACTAAATTTAAATATACTCAAAACTGCCTGGGATATATTTGTGGAAATTGTTTTAATATTTTCTTTCACAAAGCTAAAGCATTTTTAAAAAAGCTATAGCCTAGTTATAGCATTTTTAAAAAATAAATAAATAATAGTAATTAAAACATTTTCATTTACATTGCCCTTCAAAATTTTTAATATATTTCTATATTATAAAAGTAGAATGAATCTTCTCTATAAACTAAGATTAAATTTTTACACCATTCTTTAATATTACAGGGGTTTCTGCTTCTTTAATTCTGTAGCAATTGCAGCGAAACAGCTAAGAGAAAAGCTGAAGTTTGAGAAGATACTCATTCTTGATTGGGTAAGATTTGTTTGTTAAACTAATGTTTTAGAAAAATATCTTTGTTGTGCTTATTTTAACAAGAAAAGTGAAGCATCCAGGAAAGATCACCTCTATGTAGCGACCACATCTATTTGTAACCACTTTTGAGAATCTGAAATTATCGACAATTTATTCAAGCTGCTCATCATTCAGCGATAAACTTTATTGGTTTTTATGACATATGAGTTTACATAACATATGAGTTTACATAACATATGAGTAAAGCCCGAATTTTGACGAGATCGGCACTTATTTATTTGTTGCTTTACATTTTTATTTTACTTTATAACCGTCGTTGAACAGCCGACCCAAGTTTGCGTTTGCGACTACTGATGTTCAATTCCGTAGCCTTCAAGTTTTGAACCCAATCCGGATGCCAAGGGAACTTCTGGATCAAGTATTGGGTGAAATATGTCGTCGCGGAGGACTTTTTGATAGAACTAACCCGCATTTGCGTTACATGGAGAGGAAAACCATGAACACCTCCCACGGTTAACTTAACGGGTAGGGGACTCAAACCCATGATTCGTCTACCACTGATGATTTTTCACGTCAGCACTGTGGCCGGAGTTCGTATCAACCAGCCATCACTGGGATTCGGAAGCGGTTCACCTCATTGGAAGGTGAACTCTCTATCCCCTGAGCTTCCATGACTCTTTCTACAACTAATGTTATTAATGACATTTTTACCACGATTGTTGCATTGGATATTGGATATATTGAGCGAAGTATTGATCGAAATCAAGTATTGAGCAAAATTTGCCTTCCTAGAGGACATTTTGAGGGAACTAACCCGCATTTGCATTACATGGCCAGGAAAGCCACAAAAACCTCCCACGGTTAGCCAGACGCGATCGACCACTGAGCATATTTTAAGCCAGCACTGTGGTTAGCGCAAGCTGGAGCCGAAACTTGTATCGACCTACCATCGCTGAGATTCGAACCGGGTTTACCTCATTGGAAAGCGAACGCTCTATCCCCTGAGCCATCACGAGCCATGTTTTGCGTTTTTAGACACTTCTGCTAGTTCAGTGCATTTTTTGAAGTTTATTTTTACATTATTACTAGCTCATTTTTACAATATTCACTCATTTTAAGACCTGTAGACAGTTCTAGTTGTAATAGTTTAGAGCCTTTATTTATTTACAGTTTGTACAGAAGTACAGTGTGTTTAAAAAAAATGAAAATGTTTGTTTCTGAATTCGATTTCACAGTGCATCAAAATAGTTAACTTTTCTTTCGTTATTTTTGAATTAGTGAATATTCCATTTTAATATAAATGTTTGAATACAATTGTATGCTACTCGTATATGAAATTTTAAGCTAGATGTATTTCAGATTTAATTCTTGTATTTAACTCTTGTACAAGGCAGAGATGCCTACTTGCTCCGGACAGCAAATATATATTTTGAAGTGGTAGTATATCAATTGTGATTCTTGGTTTAATAAACTCAATTTAGTCGATTTTTATCCACCACTATTTATAAATAATTCGTAGGCTTATATAATTCACCAAGTTATAGTACTTATGTCATGCTATACCTTTTAAAAAGCAATCAAAAATAGTCAAATATTTTCAAAATTAACTTGGTAAATATTTACCGTTTTTTTTAATTATTTTGGCGTGTCCGGAGCAGTTGGCATCTCTGACAAGGGATTTTTTAAATAGGAAAAACTAACTCAAATTTTAATATTTATATGGGTCTGCCTGCCACTTTACTACTTTCGTGAGTAGTTTGTTGGTACTTCTACGTTAAATCATCAGAAAAAAATTGCATCCCTAAAAAACGAAAAAATTTTCCTGAAAAGCACAAGTTCTACCTAATTTCAAACAATAAAAACCACAAGTTTGAATTTTGACTCCATATTGATAGTCTTTTTAATACATCGCTAATAAATACGTTAAACTATAAAAAAAAATTTAAGTAACAATTTTATGGCAAGTGTTAGCTAATATTTGACCTAGAAACTTCAAGTTTGAGTTTTGCCTCGAAACGCTGAACCCTTGTAGATGATTATTAACCTTAAAAAAAATCGTTAACCAGAATTTTTTTTTTAACCAAAATGAAAATAAAATTACGGCTAAAATAGATTTTTATTAGCTTTAAAAAGTATCTAGTATTTTGCAACGAAATTTAAGATTTTATCATGCAATGTTTGCTCCTACGAGGACACTTTCAAAAAAACTTTTTTGCGCACTAAAAATTCCTTTTTGCCAACTTGACTTTTTGAGTTGACTTAATAGTTTGAGGGTGGTGATCTCAAATATGCTAATTAATTATTGCAGACGATATTTTAAGTTACAAAATGAAAAAACATAAACACGCACTTTCTCTAAAATAAAATACCTCTTTTTCAGCGGATTCGGATTTCCATACCCTCCAACTTATGAGGATTTTGAAAATAATTATTTCTAGTGGTAGCGAACCAAAGTAGAAATTTTTAAAGCAAATGGATCTCTCATAAAACTTTTATCAGAACTTAAGAATCTAGCCATATTGCCTGCACTTTTATAAGTAATAGTGGACAAGTTACGCTAAAATTAATTTTTTTTAAATGTTAAGACATTAGTTTTGCTACCGTCGGAAAAGAAGATATCTGAAACTACGGAAATTCCGTAGCAGTTGGAGGGTATGGGATTTCTGACCCCAAAACAGGGGGGTAGCCGCAATCTAGGAAATATGATCCCGATAGTTTGGTCAGGAGAGCGATCCAAAGTTTGTACCCCTTAATATTAATTTTACTTTTTGTGTATTTCGCATGTCTCAAAACCTTTTTAAGCGAATTAAAAAAAATTTGCTCACAAATGTAAAATTCGTTCTTCCATGGATAATTCCATGTAAAAAATAAATGTTAGAAAATTTTTGATATTTTATTTTTAAACATTGCTTATTAATATAGTGGGAAATTGAATTGTAAGGTATGTAAAGGTTGTAAAGGCGAAATCGGCTGAATATAGAAATCAAATTATCGTCTCCTTTTAAAACTATTTCGATTTCTCAAGAACTAAATTCAGCCGATTTCTTTTAAATTTTGTATTTGGCTTTGAAATAGCGTAAAGGTATTATGTATTTAACTATTTAGAATCTTTTCAACTATCATTTAATAAAATAATAACAAATAACAAATATTTACTAAAAATAATAAAAATATTTTTATTTTGGGAGTCAAAAACGCGAATCCGTTGAAAAAAAGGTATGTTTATTCGGGGAAAATGCGTTTTTATGTCTGATTTCGTAACTTAAAATATTGTCTGCTCTAATTAGTATATTCGAGGTCACCTTCTCTAACAATTATGTTTGGGTCCTTGACCGTTAAGATCCGATCATTATGTCAAAAGTTTTTCAAAGTGGTCCGTTTTTTTCCTGCACACATAGCTGCCAACCCTACTGGATTTTTAGGGAAAACTACTGGAATTCGCGTGATTCTCACCCGAATAAATTAAATTTTTCTCGTTTTTGACGTTTACTGAAATATCCCTATGTTTAGGGAAATATTTAAAAAAAATCCTTATTAAAGGAAAAATAGTATTTCATTGGATCTGAATCAGGCTGATTGAATCCAATATTATTAAATTGCTTTTGTTTGTAAAATTAACAACAATTCGTCAATATGGTAGGGTCATTCTTTTTTTACTATTAAAGTGTAATTCAGAATTTGTCCACTAGAAAACAGAACTGATTTTCACACAATGTACCCCTTCACTTTTTCTTACATTTTGAAATGACGTAATATTTTTTTTATAACCGTCGTTGAATAACCAACCCAATTTTTGGGTTTATGACTAATGATGTTCAACTACGTAGCAATTTGGAACCCAATTCAGAAGAACTCCTCGATCAGGTATTAGGTGAAATTTGCCTTCGTGAAAGACTTTTTGAGAAGGACCCGCATTTGCGTTACATGGAGAGAAAGACCTCGAGAGACTGGGATTCTAACCCGTCTACGAAAATAGGAATAAAATTTTACGCTTAAGTAAAGCCTTTTAAATATTAATTCCCCCCATTTAAATATTTATTCTTGTCACCAATTTATTTTTTTTAAACTAATTCATTTTGATTTTTCTCGACTTCTACTAAATAAAAACTGTTGAAACTAATAATAAAAACTGTTGAAACTAATAATAAAGACAGTTGAAATAATAGGAAGGGTTCATGACAATCAGTGTTCAACTACTTAGCCTCGTAATTTTGAACCCAATCCAGAAGGAAAGGGAACTACTGGTTTAAGCATTAGGAGACATTTTCCTTCGTGGAAAACTTTTTGATGGAACAAACCCGCATTTGCGTTATATTGAGAGGAAGACCACGAGGACCTCCCACGGTAAGCCTGACGGAAAAGGGACTCTAACCCTTGATCCTTCTACCACTGAGGATAATTTACGTCATCACTGTGGTCGGTGCAAGCCGGATGCGGAATTCGTATTGACCAAACATCGCTGGGATTCGAATCCGGTTCACATTATTGGAAGGCGAACGCTCTATCCCCTGAGCAATCACGAGCCATTTGTTTCAAATTTAAAACACTTCTGCTAGTTTAGGGCATTTTAAAAATTTATTTTTACATTATGACTAGCTCATTTTTACAACGTTCTCTCATTTTAAGACCTGTAGACCGTTCAAGTTGCAAATAACTTAGAGCCTTAGTTTATTTATAGCTGGTACAGAAGTAAAGTGTGTTTAAAAAGATGAAAACATTAGTTTCTGAATTCAATCTGACTGTCTATCAAAATAGTTAACCTTCCTTTTTGGTTATGTTTGAAATACTGCAAAATATATCTCATTTTATTTAAATATAAATGTTCTAATACAATTGTACGCTATTTGAAATTTTAAGAAAGATGAATTTAAGATGTAATTCTTGTATATTTACTAGGGAACTTTTTAATATTAAAAACAAACACAAACTTTAAAATTTTAATATAGATATGGGTTCAGATATTCCCGAATTCCGTCCACGTTCAGAAGACCACTGTTTTCTACTCAAGTAAACGAGGATTTTAAAACTGTCTATTCAAATAGATGAATAACGGAAATATAGATTTTCAACCAAATATCTTTTCATTTTTTAATTAATAAGGAAAATTTTATACACAATCTAACTTCAATGGTGATGAAAATACTATTGCTCCATTAGTGCATTTTTTGTTCCAAAGTTCTTAAAGGGTGTAATGAAACTTTTCTCGTGTTGTTCTAGGCAATCCCACTCTGACGATGGATCTCCAGTTTTTTTTCTCTCTCCAAGGATACAGAATAACACAGGGATTCAATGGAAAATAAACAAGTTTGAAAAAGATTGTTAAAAGTGAGAAGAAATTCTACAGAAATGGCAAGTTGCTTTCGAATCGCATTAAGGAAAAATTTGCAGAGAGAATTTTAAAAACAACTTTTGTATTTTGCTCAGAGTCAGCTGGATCTGTGCTTGACATTTATCTCATACGTTTGACACGATGGAGCCGGATATGTTCCGCCATTTTTAGGTTATAATAACTAAAAAAGTGATATATTATATATTATATAAAATGATATATTGTGTATACTAAACCAGTTGATGTAAGTAAAATATATTTTGTGTTAGTGTCATCTTTCACAACGAAAACAAGAATGCTTAGGTAAATTGGATAAGTAAGTAATTCTCTAAATAAGTAAGTAATTCTGAATTCTTTCTAAAAAGATTCTTTCACTCAGAGAGTTTCTTCAATGGTATACCTGCAAGTGACGTAGTGTGCGTATCTCGATCCGCATTGGTTAAACGAAACGTGGAATATTTTACGTTAGCCGCTGTTCATTCCATTCTATTTCGAATTAGTCAACTTCATCAAGTATCTCTTCAGTAACACATAATAAGTTCATTCACAAAGATTTAAATTCTTTCCCTATATACTTACACAGAGTAGAGTACATGTAGAACATAGACTTATTCATCAAAGTTGCCAGGTACACAAAACATACATATAACATCGTTATAATAAAATACATAAACAAACAAAAAATGCAAGATAAATAAAAGTAGACTAATTCGATGTGCGATACGGTGCGGTAGATAATTAACATCGTTAATTAACATTCTTACTTATGTAGAGAAACTTAACTTTAATACGCCCTTTTGCTCATTAAGATTAGTTAGTGCACATGTCATTAGTTCACATGTGTGGATAAGTTAGGTTTTCTAGTACAAGTACTCAATTGATCATAGGTTCGACAATGAACATATGATAGCAATAAACGGTCAATAGGATTAACATTAGAAAGTGATTTAAAAAGTTAACAGTCGAGGTTTAAATAATGATCAAATAATGTGCGGCAGATTACTAATTGATGGTAGTTTCAGCAACCGTTTAAGAATTAATCAGTTTAAGTGTCTAACAAAAAAGTGGTTTAGATAATAGGGTGATCGAGCTTTGCTTTGATATTAGACATGAGTAGAAATCTCGAGTTTATCAAAATTGTTTTAGAAAAATTTCACATGATAATAACAACGATCAACATTCGATTGATCCTATGTGAGCAAGATAGAGTATTAATAAATAGTTATTTGATTAAAGTTTAACAAATGAGACTCATTAAAACGTTAGTTAGTATTTGGAACGGTTTAATGAATTGTCAAAATTACAGTAGGCACAAAAAATGATGAAATTAATAATCAAATAATTGAGTGCAGAACAAATTATATCAGAATCAAGTACTATTGATTAATCAGATGCATCAATATGGATTATAGGGAATTCAAACAAAGTAATGTTAATGTAAGATCGAATATTCATCTTGTGATAGATGGTACGAGTAACTATAAATAATTCTAGTTTTTACGTTTAACAAAGAGCAGTGGTTTATAAAAGTGTTTAAAATATAGCAGGTAGTGCGTTCAAGTATAAAATTAGAAAAGTGTTCAAATGAATAGTCTATCGAGTGCGATACTCAAGATGGTAAATTAGAAAACTCTTATTAGTTAATAGACTGCAGATTAACGAAAGAAAGTATGTAGATAAATGTAATAACAGAGAGATCGAGTAAGGTACCATGGATAGTAAAGTCGATTAAGGATCAAATAATAGTGCTTTCTTGTACTGTTGAAATGATAGCAGATTCGAACACCTATGAATGAGTTAAAGAACCGATATAAAGGGAGTGACCAAAAAGAGAATGGGACTAATTTATGATCAAATGATTGATTGTTCAAGTAATGATGAAATAATAATGGCGTTGTTTTCGAACATTGAAATGAGAATTGTTTAAAAGACAGTAGGTTCAAAGACTAATCAAATGTTAGCGATCGATAAGAAGGAAGTGGGTTCGAGTATTGAATGAAATAGAATGCGGTCGATTAATGATAGCATGTTTGTAAATTCAAGTGCTGATTAAATTATATTTCGTTCGATTCATAATCAAATGATAGTAGGTTTAAGAACCTATAAGAAGATAGCGTGTATAGATCAAAACAGAGCGCATTAGAGTACAAATAACAAGAGTGTTCGATTATCGATGAAATGATAGTGGATTAGAGAACGGATTAAAAGATATTGAGTTCGAGGACCGATTGAAAGTTAATAGATTGAATACTGGTCAAATAATAGCAAGTTCGATAACCTATTGATAGTTATTGATTCTATTACACAAGCCTGCGAAATTGAACTTTTTGAAAAATACAAGAGAAGTTATTGTTGATTTATATGTTATTTGATGTGCTGATTTCGAAAATGACCTTCATTTTCCCCAATCACATCAGGATTTTTTATAAAATCGATATTAATGTTTTTACTAAAATCCTATTTGGAAAGGATTTCTCTCTAATAATTTTGCATGTACTATCCGGTAACTGTTCTCTTCATTCATTTTGATCTATGTAAAATTTAATCTTGTGAAAGAAAATTGATTTTTGAGCTATCAACTAATTTTTTATAGGTTAAAATGAATAAAAAATACTGTTACCAGACAGCAGAAGTCACCTCTGGTCAAGAGAAAAACAATAAGTTCTTTGTGTTCAAACTTGTTACATCAGTTTCTAGAAGAAAATCACCAACATACCATTTTAATTTGTTTTTATTGAAATAACTTACGTAAAATTGACGATTAACCAAGAATAACAAATATTGTGTATGGGTGCATGAAAGTTTGAAACAAAAAACAAAACAAGCAAAAAAAAAAAGAGAAAAATTTCTATTGAAGTATATACTCGTTTTCCTCTGAAACTTATTTTTGATGATCTTCTTTCATGCTTAATCTCAGGTTTATCCCGAGATATCATCCAACAGTAGTCAGCGAACATGTTCTTGTCCCATCTTCCTTGATATTTATGCTAAATATCTCTGATATCTTGATGGAACCTTTCCCCTTGTTCTTCGCTAACTGCTCCTAAATTTTCAGGGAAAAAGTCCACATGTGAGTGAAGGAAATGCATTTTTACACTCATGGAGCAACCCAACGTTTTAAATTTTTCCAGCATTTTCATTACAATTTCCTTATAATTATCCACAAATTTACTGACGACATCTTTGAAAGCAACCCAAGCTTCTTTTTCCGTTTCTGTCATGTTAGTCTCAAATTTTTTATCCTTCATGAGTTTGCGGATATCTGGACCAACAAATATTCCTTCTTTCAACTTAGCTTGGGATAAACCTGGAAACTCTTTGCACAGGTATTTGAAACAATTGCCATCTTTTGGAACAGCCTTGGCAGACTGCTTCATTACACGTAATTTTATATGTAGCTGAGGTAACAATACTTTTTTCGGATTAACTAAGATGTTTCGAATAACGTTCTTGGTGCCTGGGTCAAGATTTTTTTCTTTTCTTTTTTGACCCAATGTTGAGTCTTGTCACAGCTGTCCCACTCACAAATGAAACATGGGTACTTTATAAATCCCCCTTGTTAACCAAGAAGCGTGGAGATAACTTTCAAATCACCGCAAATGGTCCAACTGTGGTCGATATATTTTATTTTGTTCAGGAAGAGAGCCAGGTTTAGATATTAGTCTTTGATTTTTTCGGTTATACCCACAAACATGGCAGGAACAAAAATAACAGTCATCAAAGTGGTTTTGGGGCTCTCTCCACGTCATAGGAATTCCAAATCGTAAAGCAGTCTTCTTTCCTTGATGCCATAAGCTTAGATCATTGAGACACTGCACACAAACTTTATGAGGTGCCCAAGATTTGTCCTGATCTCCGAGTTTCATGTCAAAGTATGCGAGATAAAGTTGTCTTACACAGTCTGTAATGCTCCTCATGCGATTTTTAACTACACTATATTCACCGCATGTATAACAAAAGTCATCTGGGAAATTTTCACAATGTCTTGGAACTCAAAGCCATGTTTTACGAAACGCACAGAAAAAAGCAAACTTTAAAATGACTCCCTATAACGCTTGCTAGTGTTTCTGAGAGGTCAGCGAACTCAGATAAGGACTCTCGCGACGCTATTGGAAGAGAGAGATTGTTACAGAGAGAGGGACGGTGACAGGAACTAGTGATAGAGGGGTACTTTTGTAGATTTGACCAAAGTAGAGTGCTGGTCAGTCAAGAAAGGAGGAAATTCAAAAATGAAAATTTTTTTATGGCCAATTTTCATAAAAATTCCAGTGAAATTGAATTTTTCTAAAAAACGTGACGTGATGGACATTTTTCATTGTTATTTTCCATTTCAGCACCAAAAAATACATTAAGTTCAGCTATCAGATCCCTTGTATTTTTTTCATCGCAGGCCTGTGTTATTAATCAAATGATAATGATTCGAGTACCGATAAAAAATGAGTAGGTCTGAGGGATTCTAGCGTGCTCTAGTTTGGATAAAAAGAGAGGGAGTTTGAATATATAAATGAGGTTTTTAAGAAAAATGCTCTTTCTTCAAAATAAATAAATGTGGAGGCACAAGCTGTCATTATAATTTATTTCGAAGCCTGCATAAAATGTAGTAAACCAAACCTGATGTAAATAATAGTTGATAATAATAAAGCTAACAATTAAATGTACATTTACATAGATTTTGAGCTAGCTGTGCAGACTCCGCGGCGCAATTGGCTAATTCGTTCGGCTGTTAACCGACAGGTTGGTGGTTCGAGCCCACCCGGGGGAGGTGTGTGTTTTGTTGTTTATAGAGACAAATAGCCACGTAAATCTTTTGAAACATCAATATCTTTCCTATAAATAAATGGGGCTTCTTTTTCAAAATAAATTAAATGTGCAGGCACAAGCTTTTATTATTTATTTCGAAGCTTGCATAAAATGAAGTAATTTGAACCAGATATAAGTCCCGCAGTGGACTGATCGTTAAGACACGGTTCCCAGCAGATCACCGAAGTCAAGCATCACTGGCTGCGGTCAGTGTGCGGGTGGGTGACCACTTGGATCAGCCTGCGTAGGGACCGAGGGTGTGCGGTATTGGCCCTCGTTAAACTGTTCTACCGTAAAGTGCTCGACTTCGCGCGCAGGTCGTCGGGCTACCGAAGCGGGGGAGCCATCCCCTCCGCAGAGGATCGAAATTGTGATGGCATGTCTTCGGATCATCCTCCAGGGATGTTTCCCAGACCGTCGCCAATAGCCCATTGTGCAGCTCTAGTGCGACGTAAATGAACAACAACAACAACAACCAGATATAACTAATAGCTGATAATAACAAACCTTCAAGGATTATGGTACTGATCTATAAATAGAAGAGTGCGAGAAAGCCATTAGCTTGCCAGCGGCTAAGACGATGACGCCTCACCAACGATGAAATTAACAAGAGAAATAAAATTTTTCGCTAGGCGAAATTTTTTTTAAAAATTCGTTAATGTTTAGTTGGTCCCTGTGATCAACAGAAATTACCCGTCGAACTAACCAGCATTTGCGTTACACAGAGAGGAAAATCTCCCACGATTAGCCCGACAGCAAGACGACTCTAACCCATGATCCGTCTACCACTGAGGATATTTTATGTCAGCACTGTGGTCGGTGCGAACCGGGTGTGGAACTCATATCGACCAGCAATCGAATGGATTCGAACCCGGTTAAATTCAATGGAAGGCGCATGATCTACGCCCTGAGCCACCGCGTCTATGGTTGAATTGCGAAAAAGTTAAATAGAACAATGTGAAAACCACGCTTTTGCATAATTTGTGACGTAAATCGACAAGGTAAAGGAAAAAAATCCAGCACCGACCACAGTGCTGACGCAAAATATCCTCAGTAGTAGATGAATTATGGATTAGAGTCCCCTTGCCGTTAGGCTAACCGTGGAAGGTTTTCGTGGTCTCCATGTAACCCAAATACAGGTTAGTTCCATAAAAAAGTCCACCACGAAGGCAAATTTCCCCCAATACTTGATCCAGGAGGTCCCTTTTCTTCTGGATTGGGTTCAAAATTACAAAAGGCTACGGAGTTGAACATTAATAGTCGTAAATCCAAGTAATTGGGTGGGCTGTTCAACAACGGTTATAAAAAAAATATGAATTGCCTATTCGAATGCAATTTTATTTGCAGTTTGCTTTATTATTAACATAAGAGCTTAGATTCTATTACTTTATTCTAATATTACTATAATAAAATAAAAAAACAAAGTTTAACTTCATATTTTCAATGTAAAATTAGATCTAAACTTTTACACAATTTACTCTATAAATATTGCATGCAATTTACTCTATAAGTTCCATACGCAAAAATGTCTTTTAATTCTCTGGATATTGGAATAAACTAAAGAGAAAAAAAATTAGACGAATGTTCTATTAGGCGTTAGTTCAGTTTGACGACGCCCAGTGGCTGAGTGGTAGCGCTTCGCGCTCCCGAGTCGCAGGTCCTGGGTTCGATCCTCGGGCCGGGCAAGGTTGACTCAGCCTTTCATTCCTTTTCAGTGGGTCGATAAAATGAGTACCAAGCATGCTTGGGAACTAAACACTGGTTCACTTTGCTTAGTCTGTTTTACGTTTAATCACGCCAGAATAATTTGTGTTAAATTATAGGGTCGCTCTTTCAAAATAACATAATCAAATTCATTACTTTTTGTATTTAATTCATTTTACAATAAAATATTTCTTATATTATTTATTGAAGTTCAAATCTAAAACAAAAATAGCTTTATGTTGCTAATTAAAATCTTCCTTAAATTCTTTCATAGTTGTTTCAGCATTATTTTTTTTTGTAATATTTCTAAAATCTGTTTGAAGTCATTAAGATAATAGCGTTTGAATCTTCAGCTGAAGATAGTTGTGGCATCAGAGCTATCGCTATTTCCCCCTTTTTTTCTTCAAATAAAAGCTTTCTTTTCTTTATGATAACAATAAATACACAAATGTCCTCGACAAGGGTATTCGAATTCCAAGTTATAAGCACCGCTTCGATTTGTATTAAAATACATTTAACAGACATGTGATTGCCGGACAAAAAAACTTATCTTAGATTTTTTTGCTCCTTTTTTTGTATAGAGAAGAGAAATAAAAGACTGATTTTTATGCACGAAAGTAACATGCATGAAACTTAAAAAAAAGTTTTATTTAAAAGAAAAACAATTATTTAATATTTTTTCCCCTCATCAATGCATTAAAGAAAATATGTATTGAAAAAAAATATTACATATTTCTCCTTTTTCTCAGTTTGCGAGTCGTCATCGTATACAAAAAGTAATAAATAAATAACGATATGTATTTATGACGAAATCGGACGCGTCACCCAGGGGTTCATTAACTGTACATTTCGAGATTCTCATTTGCAATAAATATTTTTAAAATATCGAGATTTCAAAAAAAATAAATGAAAATCTGTAATGATAACTGCTGAAAAATTAACTGAAATAAACATAGAGAATTATCGCGTCAAAGAGTGAATCAGTTGCATCATTCAAATTTCCTTATCATAATAATATCGGGATTTTTAAAAAAAATCATAAGAAAATCAACAGCGATAACTGCCAAAATAAACCAATCAAAACCATATATGGCAACGTTACTTTTAAAAAGTAACGAGTAAAAGTACAAGTATTTTTAAAATAAGTAACGAGTAAAAAGTAAAAAGTTCTTATTTTAAAAAGTAACGAGTAAAAAGTACAAGTAAAAGTACAAGTACTGAACAAAAAAAGTAACGATTTAAAAGTACATTTCTAGGAAACCGAAAATTCAAAGTAACCTAAAATTTTATTGAATAATATTCTTATGTTCTTTAATGTTTTTTCAAAATTTTTGTTATTTATTTAACTATTTTTAATTTTGAAAGTTATGGACATTAATTTATTTTTAAATTCGGAATATTATAATATCAATTTATAATATAATCGCATAATATAATTTTAAAATCAAATATAATTTTAATATCAAACTTTTTATGGATTTGCATGAAAAAGAAACTTTATCTATTGATTTTAATTTTTAGTTTATCATTTTTATTTATTTAAATTACCATTGATTTAAAATTGTTTGACTCTATAGAAACGCGTTTTAAAAGCACAAGCATAAACAAAGCAAACATAAGTTGAAACAGAACAGTCTACAGTTTTATTCGTAATAATGGCTAATGCTGAAGTCATGCGAGAAAATCATTTTCCGAACATTTCTGCCTAACGGAATAATTAAAATTTGTAAACGAATTTTAGTATAAGCGGCTAAATTAATACCTTCGAGTTTTCAAGAGTTAAAATAGTAATTATAATAGTTTTCTATGGCACAAATAGTTCTGGACTTCTTAGAGATTTGACTGGGCGTTGTTTGATAAGGTCGGGCATAAACATAATTTTAGTAAAAAATGTACTAGGTAAAAATGTATTTAGTAAAAAATGTGTTAAGTCATTAATGTATTATTAGTGAGTTCAAAAAGAAATTTAAAAAACTTAATAACAAAATCCAACATTTTTTATTTACAATGTATTAAATAAATGCATAAAACTCGAAAATGAATGAAAATAACTTGCTAATTAATATTTTTATTCATTTTGCAAAATAATTGCATTTCGAAAGTGGTGACACTGAGTCTGCTGCGAGAATTTCTCAGAACGTGCTTATCCACGCTGAATAAGCGCTCCACGGGAAGTCAAGGTATTTAAACACGAAGTTAGCTGTGAATGCATGTATATTGCACATTAATTTTATAAATTAAAAAAACATTATCATTTTTTTTAATTCAATTTTTTTTAAGAAAGCTTACCGAGTTTTAGAAAGAAGTAACAATTTTATTCGACATTTCCGCTACAAATACTTGTACTTTTTCCCTAAAAAAGTAACGAAAGTACAAGTAAAAGTACTAAATTTAAAAAGTAACGAAGTACAAGTAAAAGTACGTACTTTTTACTTGTACCGGCGGTACAAGTAACGAAAGTAAAAGTACTGCCATGTATGATCAAAACACAGCATGGATTTAGCTCAAATTGAATGAGTCAAAAAGTGATCAGTAGTTATTATCTAGATTACTCAGTCAGTGTGCGTAGCCAAATCTTTCAACAAAAAATATGCACCTTTTAAGCACTTATATATTAAAACATTTTTAAGCACTCTAAACACTAAAAAAATGCAAAATAATTTTCAAAGACTTTACATGATGATGATAAAATAACTAGTTTCTGACAAAAAAAAAACTCTTTTTCTTGATTACACTAGCCGGAGTCATTTTAATTGATGCCTAATTTTATTCATCGATACACGGTTTGCATAATGCCAGCACAAGTGGCATTTTCGCAACAAGAAAATGGCACAGAATAAAATCGCTTGTCAAAAATCATGGACCTTCAATAACATTTTGAAGTTAATGGGAATAACCATTAAGAACCATTTTACTGTGGAACAGGGGGGGGGACGCTCCGTGGCAGAATCGTTGCGACACATCAACATAATTGCAGAATGTTAGAGTTTTGGCAGAAAGATTCTTCCTTCGGGAAGTAAAAAAAATTGGTCTTCTTTTCTGTAGAAATTTTCGTTCTATTTTTTTTTATGCAGTTATTACTATTGATTCCCTCATAGCTTTTAAAATCCGATACTTTTAATACGATATTATTGATTAGAACCTGAATCTCGAAATAAAAACATGCATTTAGTTATCCCTTTTGGAAGACTCCGATTTTTTTCGGTAGTTAATGCTACGTTATTCACGTTTTTTTTTTTTAATGTGATGATGATTTACAAAATGCGAAAAAGGAAATAATAAGTGAGTTTTGCCCCTACGAAATACGAGAAAATTGCCCAGAATATTAGAATTAAAAAAATATTACATATTGAATTTTAAAATTTTTTTTATTTTATCCTAAAAGTTTTTTCGTTTTTTGAAGTTGACGCTTCTGTTACTAGTATCATGTACATTTGTTATTTTAAAATTATCGTGCAGAAAGATATTAGAGAGGTATGTCGCAGAAAGCCCCAAAAAATGTTGCCACATGGGCTCCCTAGAGGTTTCACTGTATAATACTTAAAATATTAATTATATCTTCATCTATATCTTATCCTAGCAGCACAGTGGCCTACTGATAGCATACTAGTGGTCCAATTCGTGCATACGATAATTTTAATTCCTTTTCTTCTTATTTTTATATTTTATAAAAATAAAAAAAACTTTTAAATACACAAATGGGCGACCTTTGTGCTAAAATACAAACTAAGGTAAACAACGTTTAAGAGCACAAAAAATATTTATAAATGTAGACAGCTGTTTCGGATGCTGAAAGGGCAAACTTCATCAGTGCAACAGAAAGAAAGGAGCTTGGTGCTTGGTATTAGTGGGATCTCAGTATTTGGCCCGAAGGTCCACCAAATGATTCATCATATTCTGGTAGGTCGTAAAACTAGTAGTCTTGTTCCTATAAGAAATGAGATAAAGAAAATAATTCATGGCAGTGAACCGTGACGTCAGGATAAGTAAAAAATCCTGGTAGGAAAGAGTCCAAAATTAATTTTGGGTCTCTGGGAGTAGAGAACGAAGAAGCTTAATAAGCTCCTCACCCTTCAGCAGTTCTTTCATCTCCTTGAAGAGCTCTAAAAATCTGGTGGCGTTGTCGGCAACTTTCACGGGATGAGACTTCTTCGCTTTCGGCGGTTTTTTGGGTCTTGCACCGCAGCCTGTAAAACAGGCCGGGTGCTCACCGTTGCAGTTGATGCAGATGGCTGGGGTCGTCCTGGGCTTAGTACACTCGTACGAGAAATGTGCTCCGGCGCATTTCATGCAGGCTGGGTTGGATGCAGGACAGTTTCGTTGAGTGTGTCCGAACTTCTGACAGCGGTAGCACTGAATCTGGTATCTGCCTCCTCTGAAGCGTTCTATTCTCACAGGTTTTCCTAAGACTGAGCTGATGTTGAAGATGTTTCTGGCGGTGCTGTTCTCTGATTGGATGACCAGAAAAAGTGGGAGGGGCCTAAGCTCCTGACCACTCCTCCTTTTGAGTTGAACTATCTTTTCTGGAAAAAGTCCAAAATCTTTAAGATATTTTTCCAATTCCTGAGAATCGGTATCGATATCTAATCCTCTGATGAGGGTCTTGAGCTTTTTACTCGATGAAGAGTCACTTGAAGTTGTAATTGGAGTGGGAGGGTTCTTCCTCTTTCTCCGGTTTACACTTCAGGTTATTATAAATCAACCTCAGGTGTATTTTGTTCGACTTCAGGTAATTATTTTTCAACCTCAGGTATCTAATTTTATGCTTGTAGAGGTAGATATTTTTCAACCTATGGTGTGTCATTTTACACTTCAGCTTATTATAAATCTACCTCAGGCGTATTTTGTTCGACATCAGGTAATTGTTTTTCAACCTCAGGTATATAATTTTATGCTTGTAGAGGTATATATATATCAACCTGTGGTGTGTCGTTTTACACTTCTGGTTGTTATAAATCAACCTCAAATGTATTTTGTTCTACCTCAGGTAATTATTCTTCAACCTCAGGTATATAATTTTATGCTTATAGAGGTATATATTTTTCAACCTAAGGTGGGCCATTTTACACTTCTGGTTGTTATAAATCAACCTGAAGTGTATTTTCAACAATTGGAAAGGTTATTTTTAATTAGCGCCATGTATTCCATGTTCTACCTTGAGTTATTATTTCGTAACCTATTATTTCGTATATTTTTGTATTTTTAGAAGTATTAATTTATCAACCAAAGATGTTTTTTTTAGCACTTAAGAAGGTGAGATGTTTTACGGACCACCTAGTTTATTAATTTTTAGACTCACTATATAAAAAATATATTATATATATAAAGATATTATATATATTATATGAAGAATAATGTACATTACATTTTTTTCACTAGTAGAGATCCTTTATCAACCTGAAATTTTTAATATTAAACCTTCGGCAGTAATTGCTTCTTTTGTTAAGCTATAAAAGAAAGTTTCAAATGCATAATTCTTCTATAATTTTAATAGATTGATTTAAATCATCTTAAAATAACACTTATCCAAATTCTACAGTTAGTAAAAATTATTTATGGGAACTCATACTCGTATTTTTAGAAGATAGTTGTCTAAGGTGCTTGAATTTTTAAAGCTATAAAACTACAAATTTAAATAATTAGTCAGCTGAAATTCAAAGTACTTTTATTTAAAACTAAAATTTCACTTTTTTTACAAACCAACAAAATTATTTTAAATACTGTTTCCGTCTACATGTTGAAACTTGTAATTATTGGAACCTAAAAGGAAAAAAAATATAAATTAGTAAGAAAGTCATATTTACAATAATAGTGGCAGGTCTTAAAATATTAAAAAGTACTTTTTTTATCATTTAAATTAACTGGATGAAATTAATTTTCCTTTTCAGATAAATATCTTCTGCCATTTCTATTCAATCCTCGTAGCTAAAAAGCATGACATGTATCACAGCCACAAAATAAAATACACTGAAGACAGTATTACCATTAACAACATTTACAGAAATTCAAATATACAGGGTGTTTATAAAGTCTCGGACCCATTTTGATGTTTAATAACTCATAAAATAATAAAGGTAGATCAAAATTAAAAACATAAATGGTTAGATAGACTCAAAAACTTTCATGAACCTTATCAATGAACTTCCACGTGTGCCCCCTTCGTCGCACGGAGAATATCAAGTCGATAGTCAATTTCACGCCAGGTAGCGGCAAGCATGTCGGCATCCACAGAGGCTATTGCGGTTTTAATTCTGGCTTTTAGGCCATCAATGTTCGACACGATCCTCCTGTAAACATTGTCCTTTATAAATCCCCAAAGAAAAAAGTCCAGCGGCGTTATATCAGGTGATCTGGGTGGCCAAGGAATTGGACCTCCTCGCCCAATCCATCTTCCTGTAAAATGGTCATTCAAATAACTACGAACGATGATACCCCAATGAGGTGGTGCACCATCTTGTTGCAAAAAGACATATGGCTGAAGCTTTTCTAGTTGTGGAAATACGAAGTTTTCCAACATGTCTAAGTATACGACTGATGAGATTGTCTTTTCTGTAAAAAAGAAAGCTACCTCTCGTGAAATTGTCTATCGACTTGATATTCTTCGTACGACGAAAGGGGGCACACGTGGAAGTTCATTGACAAGGGTCATGAAACTTTTTGAGTCTATCTAACCATTAATGTTATTAATTTTAATCTATCTTTATTATTTTATGAGTTATTAAACATCAAAATGGGTCCGGGACTTTATAAACACCCTGTATAATTCCAATCTTATTATGCAATTTTAACACTTTTTATTTTTCTATACATCTGTAACATTATGGTACTTGTAAGTTTAATAATTAGATTTCCTTCCCTTTCTTTTTTAAAAATCTTTAAACTCAATAAACCTAGTCTATATTTTTCAACTTTTTGTCAGACTTCATGAAACTAGCAGCTTTTTTTTTAAATTTTTGACGCTGATTCTGAAAAGGACTTATGTTATTGTCAATCACATCAGAGTTTCTTAAAAAATAGTTATTTTAATAATTTTTAATCAATGTAATCAAGAATCTACAATAGTTTAATAAATTGAAATTTTAAAGTTATGTACCAATTTTTATTCTTTTTTTACACTAAATCGAATAGAACAAATTACAAGTTGATAAGGAGCATTTATTTTAAAGTTGTGAGTAATTTTATGTGAGGAAAATGTCTAAGAGAGAATGATTTGAAACAATACTTTTAAAATAAGTTGAGTAGAATATCTCCTATATAACTTATAATACCGAGCAGAATAAAACTAATAAGTAGTTGTTACAAACACTTGTTTAAATATAAATACACATCCCATAGGATGAAACTCAAAATAATGCATATTACTTCCAACAATAAATGTTTTTATTTGCAATTGATTTTATTCAATTCAGGATTAAAATTGCATACTATACTGACTTATTTCTAAAATATTTAAGATTTCCGAAATTCACACATTTTTGAAGTAGTGAACCATAAACAGCTGCATGAAAAAGCTCATAACCTTGAAACAAATTGTCATATAAACTTGAAATCGTATTTAATTTCATTCTGCCCAATATTCTAATAAGTAATAACAATCTGCTTAGTAAATAATTAACGTGGGTAAAATGCGAGAAAATAACATGTAGTGAAAATAGCAGTTTTGTGATCAAACATGAAGAAGTGAGCTAGTACAGTTACTAGTTTTCAATTATGAAATATCTAGCAAACTATTGTTATCAACAATTACATAAATTCTGTAGTTTATTAGGAGAGATTAATTTTTCTTTTAGGTATAAATTCAGAACTATATCCTAGGGGAAGGCTGAGCAGTAGCTTGCTTGTCTCTTCTTCTGCGCCGCCGTGCATGTGCTATTTACAGCCTAGGCCATCTCAGTAATATCAGGGAACTGTGGATAAGCTCTGTATATATATATATATATATATATATATATATATATATATATATATATATATATATATATATATATATATATATATATAAACAATAATATAAACTTTGCAACAAATATCCAAACGATAAGCATACAGCTATAGTAGAATTTCAAAGCAAAATTGCTATTTTAAAAATCTTTCAATTTTCAATGATTTATTTATAAGAGAAATTGTGAACATTTTTCTCAATTAATCAGCGTGCATATTGCTACGTTAAAACATATACATTTAAGCAAAATAAAAAAATAGTTCTATTTGGCTGAACTACAAACAATAAAATATACTGTGCATAACCTGCTGTAACGATTCACCAATAATGTTACCCAAAACAGTGGCGAGAAATATTTCAGTTATTCTCTCTTATTGCTAAGCCTACAACGATAGCCTCTAAGAATATCCTCCAACTTAAATTATAAGATCAGGACGCGTCGTTAAAACAAAAATAATAAAATTTAAGTTTCAAAATTGAAGCATATTTGATTAAAAGTGATAAAACTGAATTAATAAATGTCAAGCACACTTACCGAATTTCGAATAGACTTTCGATTGTCAACACACTCGCCATTTGCCGGCTCGCATGGAACTCTGGGAAGTGAGCTAGTTAATATGAAGTGTACTTTAAGCAACCTTAAAACAAGCTTAGGTATAAATAAAATGACTTCAACACCTCAATAAATACCTCAATCTCTTTAGTTGAAATAAGGTATATTTTTTATACCTCATAAATACCTCAATATCGTTAGTAGAAAAAAGGTATATTTTTTATACCTCGTAATTACCTCACTCTCGTTAGTTGAAATAAGGTTGATTTTTTTATACCTCATAAATACCTCTTTTGTTACAAGTGTAAGAGAAACAACCTCGTATACCTTAAAAATCATCTTATTAGTCTGGATGATTTGAAGTGAATTTAAAACAACCTCAAAATAAGCTTAGGTATAAATAAAATGACTTCATATACCTCAATAAATACCTTTTTATCGTTAGTTGAAATAAGGTAAAAATTTTTATACCTCAAAAATACCTCTTTTGTTACAAGTGTAAGAAAATAAACCTGGTTTACCTTAAAAATCTCCTTATCAGTCTGGTTGATTTGAAGTGAATTTTAAACAACCTCAAAACAAGCTGAAGTATATATAAATCAATCTCGTACACCTTAATTACAACCTTTACGAGGTATAATTCTTATTGCTGTTTTCTCTGCAACCTTAAATATACCTCAAATATACCTCAAAACAACCTTAATACCTCAAAAATACCTCAAATCAACCTTAAATATACCTTAAATTTTCATAAGGGCAGTACCTCAAGTCACTACTTAAATCCTCGGAGTAAGTTTGTTTTGCTTTAAAACTTGACCCTAGTACCTCCAATCACCGCTGAAATTCACGGAGTAACACATTGAAACTTGATCCCAGTACCTCCAATTCTCTAATTATAGCTGGCAATCGCTGATTTTTCATTAGAACTTGATCCCAGTACCTCCAAACACCGCTAAAATCATCGGAGTAATTCTGTTTTTCTTAATAACTTGATCCCAGTACCTCCGATCCTCAAATTTCTACTTGAATCTTCGGAATGACGCTTCAATTGGGTACTAGAACCAATATCCTCCAAAAAGACCTTAAATCCGCGGAGTTACTGATTTTCACTCATATCTCGAACCCTGTACCTCCGATCACCGCTTAAATCATCGGAGTAACTCTTCAATGGAGTACTGGAACCCTTCTCCTCTGAATCACTGCTTAAATCCTCCGAGTAACTTTGTTTTGCTTAAAACTTGACCCCAGTACCTCAAGTCACTGCTTAAGTCCTCGGAGTAACTTTGTTTTGCTCAAAACTTGACCCCAGTACCTCAAGTCACCGCTTAAATCATCTAAGTAACACTCCAATTGAGTACTGGAACCCCTCTCCTCTAAATCACCGCTTAAATCCACGGAGTAACACATTGAAACTTGATCCTAGTACCTCCAATTCTCTAATTACAGGTGGGAATCGCTGATTTTTCATTAAAACCTGATCCCAGTACCTCAAATCGCGTTAGAAGTCGTGGGAAGACTGATTTTTCATTCAAACTTTACCCCAGTACCTCCAAACACCGCTGAAATCATATGGGTAATTCTGTTTTTCTTAATAACTTGATCCCAGTACCTCCGATCCTCAAAATTCTACTTGAATCTTCGGAATGACGCTTCAATTGGGTACTAGAACCAATATCCTCCTGAAAGACCTTAAATCCGCGGAGTTACTGATTTTCGCTGATATCTCGAACCCTGAACCTCCGATCACCGCTTAAATCATCGGAGTAACTCTTCAATGGAGTACTGGAATCCTTCTCCTCTGAATCACTGCTTAAGTCCTCGGAGTAACTTTGTTTTGCTCAAAACTTGACCCCAGTACCTCAAGTCTCCGCTTAAATCATCTAAGTCAGCGGTTCTTAACCTATGGGTCGCGACCCAAAATTGGGTCGCAAAGCATATTTCTTGGGTCGCGCTGAGTCGAACCAAAAAAGTTAGTAATACACCAAATAATAAGTAATACCAACACCTCCTAGAAGAAGTCATTGTGGCTACTCAGCCTAATTGTGACTTTTTTTTGGGTCACGACATGAACATATTTCTCAAATTTGGGTCGCGGCTTAAAAAGGTTAAGAACCACTGATCTAAGTAACACTCCAATTGAGTACTGGAACCCCTCTCCTCTAAATAACTGCTTAAGTCCCCGGAGTAACTTTCTCTTGCTTAAAACTTGTCCCCAGTACCTCAAGTCACCGCTTAAATCATTTAAGTAACACTCCAATTGAGTACTGGAACCCCTCTCCTCTAAATCACTGCTTAAGTCTTCGGAATAACTTTCTTTTGCTTAAAACTTGACCCCAGTACCTCATGTCACCGCTTAAATCATCGGAGTAACTATCCAATTGAGTACTGGAACCCTTCTCCTCTAAATCACTACTTAAGTCCTCGGAATAACATTGTTTTGCTTAAAACTTGACCCCAGGACCTCATGTCACTGCTTAAGTCCTCGGAGTAAATTTGTTTTGCTTAAAAACTTGACCCCAGTACCTCCAATCACCGCTTAAATCCACGGAGTAACACATTAAAACTTGATCCCAGTACCTCCAATTCTCTAATTATAGCTGGGAATCGCTGATTTTTAATTGAAACTTGATCCCAGTACCTCAAATCGCGTCTAGAAGTCGTGGGAAGACTGATTTTTCATTCAAACTTGACCCCAGTACCTCCAAATACCGCTAAAAGCATCGGAGTAATTCTGTTTTTCTTAATAACTTGATCCCAGTACCTCCGATCCTCAAATTTCTACTTGAATCTTCGGAATGACGCTTCAATTGGGTACTAGAACTAATATCCTCCAAAAAGACCTTAAATCCGCGGAGTTACTGATTTTCGCTCATATCTCGAACCCTGTACCTCCGATCACCGCTTAAATCATCGGAGTAACTCTTCAATGGAGTACTGGAACCCTTCTCCTCTGAATCACTGCTTAAATCCTCCGAGTAACTTTGTTTTGCTTGAAACTTGACCCCAGTACCTCAAGTCACTGCTTAAGTCCTCCGAGTAACTTTGTTTTGCTCAAAACTTGACCCCAGTACCTCAAGTCACCGCTTAAATCATCTAAGTAACACTCCAATTGAGTACTGGAACCCCTCTCCTCTAAATCACCGCTTAAATCCACGGAGTAACACATTGAAACTTGATCCCAGTACCTCCAATTCTCTAATTATAGCTGGGAATCGCTGATTTTTCATTAAAACTTGATCCCAGTACCTCAAATCGCGTTAGAAGTCGTGGGAAGACTGATTTTTCATTCAAACTTGACCCCAGTACCTCCAAACACCGCTAAAATCATAGGAGTAATTCTGTTTTTCTTAATAACTTGATCCCAGTACCTCCGATCCTCAAAATTCTACTTGAATCTTCGGAATGACGCTTCAATTGGGTACTAGAATCCTGCACCTCCGATCACCGCTTAAATCATCGGAGTAACTCTTCAATGGAGTACTGGAATCCTTCTCCTCTGAATCACTGCTTAAGTCCTCGGAGTAACTTTGTTTTGCTCAAAACTTGACCCCAGTACCTCATGTCTCCGCTTAAATCATCTAAGTAACACTCCAATTGAGTACTGGAACCCCTCTCCTCTAAATAACTGCTTATGTCCTCGGAGTAACTTTCTCTTGCTTAAAACTTGACCCCAGTACCTCAAGTCACCGCTTAAATCATCTAAGTAACACTCTAATTGAGTACTGGAACCCTTCTCCTCTAAATCACTGCTTAAGTCCTCGGAGTAACTTTCTTTTCCTTAAAACTTGACCCCAGTACCTCAAGTCACCGCTTAAATCATCGGAGTATCTATCAAATTGAGTACTGGAACCCTTCTCCTCTAAATCACTACTTAAGTCCTCGGAATAACTTTGTTTTGCTTAAAACTTGACCCCAGTACCTCCAATCACCGCCTAAATCCGCGGAGTAACACATTGAAACTTGATCCCAGTACCTCCAATTCTCTAATTATAACTGGGAATCGCTGATTTTTCATTCAAACTTGACCCCAGTACCTCCAAACACCGCTAAAATCATCGGAGTAGTTCTGTTTTTCTTAATAACTTGATCCCAGTACCTCCGATCCTCAAAATTCTACTTGAATCTTCGGAATGACGCTTCAATTGGGTACTAGAATCCTGCACCTCCGATCACCGCTTAAATCATCGGAGTAACTCTTCAATGGAGTACTGGAATCCTTCTCCTCTGAATCACTGCTTAAGTCCTCGGAGTAACTTTGTTTTGCTCAAAACTTGACCCCAGTACCTCATGTCTCCGCTTAAATCATCTAAGTAACACTCCAATTGAGTACTGGAACCCCTCTCCTCTAAATAACTGCTTATGTCCTCGGAGTAACTTTCTCTTGCTTAAAACTTGACCCCAGTACCTCAAGTCACCGCTTAAATCATCTAAGTAACACTCTAATTGAGTACTGGAACCCTTCTCCTCTAAATCACTGCTTAAGTCCTCGGAGTAACTTTCTTTTCCTTAAAACTTGACCCCAGTACCTCAAGTCACCGCTTAAATCATCGGAGTATCTATCAAATTGAGTACTGGAACCCTTCTCCTCTAAATCACTACTTAAGTCCTCGGAATAACTTTGTTTTGCTTAAAACTTGACCCCAGTACCTCCAATCACCGCCTAAATCCGCGGAGTAACACATTGAAACTTGATCCCAGTACCTCCAATTCTCTAATTATAACTGGGAATCGCTGATTTTTCATTCAAACTTGACCCCAGTACCTCCAAACACCGCTAAAATCATCGGAGTAGTTCTGTTTTTCTTAATAACTTGATCCCAGTACCTCCGATCCTCAAAATTCTACTTGAATCTTCGGAATGACGCTTCAATTGGGTACTAGAACCAATATCCTCCAAAAAGACCTTAAATCCGCGGAGTTACAGATTTTCGCTGATATCTCGAACCCTGAACCTCCGATCACCGCTTAAATCATCGGAGTAACTCTTCAATGGAGTACTGGAATCCTTCTCCTCTGAATCACTGCTTAAGTCCTCGGAGTAACTTTGTTTTGCTCAAAACTTGACCCCAGTACCTCAAGTCTCCGCTTAAATCATCTAAGTAACACTCCAATTGAGTACTGGAACCCCTCTCCTCTAAATAACTGCTTAAGTCCTCGGAGTAACTTTCTCTTGCTTAAAACTTGACCCCAGTACCTCATGTCACCGCTTAAATCATCGGAGTAACTATCCAATTGAGTACTGGAGCCCTTCTCCTCTAAATCACTACTTAAGTCCTCGGAATAACATTGTTTTGCTTAAAACTTGACCCCAGGACCTCATGTCACTGCTTAAGTCCTCGGAGTAAATTTGTTTTGCTTAAAAACTTGACCCCAGTACCTCCAATCACCGCTTAAATCCACGGAGTAACACATTAAAACTTGATCCCAGTACCTCCAATTCTCTAATTATAGCTGGGAATTGCTGATTTTTCATTAAAACTTGATCCCAGTACCTCAAATCGCGTCTAGAAGTCGTGGGAAGACTGATTTTTCATTCAAACTTGACCCCAGTACCTCCAAACACCGCTAAAAGCATCGGAGTAATTCTGTTTTTCTTAATAACTTGATCCCAGTACCTCCGATCCTCAAATTTCTACTTGAATCTTCCGAATGACGCTTCAATTGGATACTAGAACCAATATCCTCCAAAAAGACCTTAAATCCGCGGGGTTACTGATTTTCGCTAATATCTCGAACCCTGTACCTCCGATCACTGCTTAAATCATCGGAGTAACTCTTCAATGGAGTACTGGAACCCTTCTCCTCTGAATCACAGCTTAAATCCTCGGAGTAACTTTGTTTTGCTTAAAACTTGACCCCAGTAACTCAAGTCAATGCTTAAGTCCTCGGAGTAACTTTGTTTTGCTCAAAACTTGACCCCAGTACCTCAAGTCACCGCTTAAATCATCTAAGTAACACTCCAATTGAGTACTGGAACCCCTCTGCTCTAAATCACTGCTTAAGTTCTCGGAGTAACTTTCTTTTGCTTAAAACTTGACCCCAGTACCTCAAGTCACCGCTTAAATCATCGGAGTAACTCTTCAATGGAGTACTGGAATCCTTCTCCTCTGAATCACTGCTTAAGTCCTCGGAGTAACTTTGTTTTGCTCAAAACTTGACCCCAGTACCTCATTTCTCCGCTTAAATCATCTAAGTAACACTCCAATTGAGTACTGGAACCCCTCTCCTCTAAATAACTGCTTATGTCCTCGGAGTAACTTTCTCTTGCTTAAAACTTGACCCCAGTACCTCAAGTCACCGCTTAAATCATCTAAGTAACACTCTAATTGAGTACTGGAACCCTTCTCCTCTAAATCACTGCTTAAGTCCTCGGAGTAACTTTCTTTTCCTTAAAACTTGACCCCAGTACCTCAAGTCACCGCTTAAATCATAGGAGTAACTATCAAATTGAGTACTGGAACCCTTCTCCTCTAAATCACTACTTAAGTTCTCGGAATAACTTTGTTTTGCTTAAAACTTGACCCCAGTACCTCCAGTCACTGCTTAAGTCCTTGGAGTAACTTTGTTTTGCTTAAAAACTTGACCCCAGTACCTCCAATCACCGCCTAAATCCCCGGAGTAACACATTGAAACTTGATCCCAGTACCTCCAAATCTCTAATTACAACTGGGAATCGCTGATTTTTCATTAAAACTTGATCCCAGTACCTCAAATCGCGTCTAGAAGTCGTGGGAAGACTGATTTTTCATTCAAACGTGACCCCAGTACCTCCAATCACCGCTAAAATCATCGGAGTAGTTCTGTTTTTCTTAATAACTTGATCCCAGTACCTCCGATCCTCAAAATTCTACTTGAATCTTCGGAATGACGCTTCAATTGGGTACTAGAACCAATATCCTCCTAAGAGACCTTAAATCCGCGGAGTTACTGATTTTCGCTGATATCTCGAACCCTGTACCTCCGATCACCGCTTAAATCATCGGAGTAACTCTTCAATGGAGTACTGGAATCCTTCTCCTCTGAATCACTGCTTAAGTCCTCGGAGTAACTTTGTTTTGCTCAAAACTTGACCCCAGTACCTCAAGTCTCCGCTTAAATCATCTAATTAACACTCCAATTGAGTACTGGAACCCCTCTCCTCTAAATAACTGCTTAAGTCCTCGGAGTAACTTTCTCTTGCTTAAAACTTGACCCCAGTACCTCAAGTCACCGCTTAAATCATCTAAGTAACACTCCAATTGAGTACTGGAACCCCTCTCCTCTAAATCACTGCTTAAGTCTTCGGAATAACTTTCTTTTGTTTAAAACTTGACCCCAGTACCTCATGTCACCGCTTAAATCATCGGAGTAACTATCCAATTGAGTACTGGAACCCTTCTCCTCAAAATCACTACTTAAGTCCTCGGAATAACATTGTTTTGCTTAAAATTTGCCCCCAGGACCTCATGTCACTGCTTAAGTCCCCGGAGTAAATTTGTTTTGCTTAAAAACTTGACCCCAGTACCTCCAATCACCGCTTAAATCCACGGAGTAACATATTAAAACTTGATCCCACTACCTCCAATTCTCTAATTATAGCTGGGAATTGCTGATTTTTCATTAAAACTTGATCCCAGTACCTCAAATCGCGTCTAGAAGTCGTGGGAAGACTGATTTTTCATTCAAACTTGACCCCAGTACCTCCAAACACCGCTAAAAGCATCGGAGTAATTCTGTTTTTCTTAATAACTTGATCCCAGTACATCCGATCCTCAAATTTCTACTTGAATCTTCGGAATGACGCTTCAATTGGGAACTAGAACCAATATCCTCCAAAAAGACCTTAAATCCGCGGAGTTACTGATTTTCGCTCATATCTCGAACCCTGTACCTCCGATCACCGCTTAAATCATCGGAGTAACTCTTCAATGGAGTACTGGAACCCTTCTCTTCTGAATCACTGCTTAAATCCTCCGAGTAACTTTGTTTTGCTTAAAACTTGACCCCAGTACCTCAAGTCACTGCTTAAGTCCTCCGAGTAACTTTGTTTTGCTCAAAACTTGAATCACCGCTTAAATCCACGGAGTAACACATTGAAACTTGATCCCAGTACCTCCAATTCTCTAATTATAGCTGGGAATCGCTGATTTTTCATTAAAACTTGATCCCAGATCCTCAAATCGCGTTAGAAGTCGTGGGAAGACTGATTTTTCATTCAAACTTGACCCCAGTACCTCCAAACACCGCTAAAATCATAGGAGTAATTCTGTTTTTCTTAATAACTTGATCCCAGTACCTCCGATCCTCAAAATTCTACTTGAATCTTCGGAATGACGCTTCAATTGGGTACTAGAACCAATATCCTCCTAAAAGACCTTAAATCCGCGGAGTTACTGAGTTTCGCTGATATGTCGAATCCTGTACCTCCGATCACCGCTTAAATCATCGGAGTAACTCTTCAATGGAGTACTGGAATCCTTCTCCTCTGAATCACTGCTTAAGTCCTCGGAGTAACTTTGTTTTGCTCAAAACTTGACCCCAGTACCTCATGTCTCCGCTTAAATCATGTAAGTAACACTCCAATTGAGTACTGGAACCCCTCTCCTCTAAATAACTGCTTATGTCCTCGGAGTAACTTTCTCTTGCTTAAAACTTGACCCCAGTACCTCAAGTCACCGCTTAAATCATCTAAGTAACACTCTAATTGAGTACTGGAAGCCTTCTCCTCTAAATCACTGCTTAAGTCCTCGGAGTAACTTTCTTTTCCTTAAAACTTGACCCCAGTACCTCAAGTCACCGCTTAAATCATCGGAGTAACTATCAAATTGAGTACTGGAACCCTTCTCCTCTAAATCACTACTTAAGTCCTCGGAATAACTTTGTTTTGCTTAAAACTTGACCCCAGTACCTCCAGTCACTGCTTAAGTCCTTGGAGTAACTTTGTTTTGCTTAAAAACTTGTCCCCAGTACCTCCAATCACCGCCTAAATCCGCGGAGTAACACATTGAAACTTGATCCCAGTACCTCCAATTCTCTAATTATAACTGGGAATCGCTGATTTTTCATTAAAACTTGATGCCAGTACCTCAAATCGCGTCTAGAAGTCGTGGGAAGACTGATTTTTCATTCAAACTTGACCCCAGTACCTCCAAACACCGCTAAAATCATCGGAGTAGTTCTGTTTTTCTTAATAACTTGATCCCAGTACCTCCGATCCTCAAAATTCTACTTGAATCTTCGGAATGACGCTTCAATTGGATACTAGAACCAATATCCTCCAAAAAGACCTTAAATCCGCGGGGTTACTGATTTTCGCTAATATCTCGAACCCTGTACCTCCGATCACCGCTTAAATCATCGGAGTAACTCTTCAATGGAGTACTGGAACCCTTCTCCTCTGAATCACAGCTTAAATCCTCGGAGTAACTTTCTTTTGCTTAAAACTTGACCCCAGTACCTCAAGTCACTGCTTAAGTCCTCGGAGTAACTTTGTTTTGCTCAAAACTTGACCCCAGTACCTCAAGTCACCGCTTAAATCATCTAAGTAACACTCCAATTGAGTACTGGAACCCCTCTGCTCTAAATCACTGCTTAAGTCCACGGAGTAACTTTCTTTTGCTTAAAACTGACCCCAGTACCTCAAGTCACCGCTTAAATCATCGGAGTATCTATCCAATTGAGTACAGAACCCTTCTCCTCTAAATCACTACTTAAGTCCTCGGAGTAGCTTTGTTTTGCTTAAAACTTGACCCTAGTACCTCAAGTCACTGCTTAAGTCCTCGGAGTTACTTTGTTTTGCTTAAAAACTTGACCCCAGTACCTCAAATCGCCGCTTAAATCCACGGAGTAACACATTGAAACTTGATCCCAGTACCTCCAATTCTCTAATTATAGCTGGGAATCGCTGATTTTTCATTAAAACTTGATCCCAGTTCCTCAAATCGCGTTAGAAGTCGTGGGAAGACTGATTTTTCATTCAAACTTGACCCCAGTACCTCCAAACACCGCTAAAATCATCGGAGTAGTTCTGTTTTTCTTAATAACTTGATCCCAGTACCTCCGATCCTCAAAATTCTACTTGAATCTTCGGAATGACGCTTCAATTGGATACTAGAACCAATATCCTCCAAAAAGACCTTAAATCCGCGGGGTTACTGATTTTCGCTAATATCTCGAACCCTGTACCTCCGATCACCGCTTAACCCAGCAAAAACAAATCTGTAGGTCCAGCACCACAAAACTGCTGTTTGCCACCAGCTAAAGCGACGGGTCTGTGCCGGCAAAAGTCACTTTCAACTGTACTAAAGTGAATGGCTGGCCTTCTGTCGAGCCAACAATACCGGCCTATCGATGGCCGGTAGTACCTAACCCAGCAGTTACTGTCTAAAACGCGCTGGGTGAGTGATTGCCCGACATTTTCCAGTAGAGGGTAATCAATGAATCAATAATTGAGGGCCAGCAATTTATATACACCCAGCAGCATCCCTTTAGTTTATAGAGGTTTACGAGAGGTCATTGACCTAGTTACAGGAGTAATTAAAACCCACAAACCTAATTTTTATTTAATTCAATTAGCTAAATAAATATCTAGCTATCTAATACATTTCTGAATAAATTATTAATATATGAACTAAGAAAATATTTCTAGGTTAATTTTTTCATTTAAATTGTTTTATGCAAAGAATATTTTTTACACAGTTCAACCCCTTAGTCCTAAAGATTTGCTGTGCACAATCTATGCTTCCACTTATCAATACATTTTTAAACTAGGTAAACATATGTAATAATCTTTTCTTTACAGTGATATTCTACTTAAAAGCAGAATAATAAAACTGCTGTCCAGAATTATGAAAATTCTGTATCTCACAAGTAATTTTTCAAGTTTTAACTTGAAGTCAATATATATGTCTATAATAGCTTGTAGTCAGTATATATATGTTTTAAAATAAAAGCTGTGTTCTTAAGGAATCTAGTGATACTATTGTACCCTATACAAAAATAAATACAACCTACAGCCGATAATATTAAGAGGCTGTCCAGAGATGATCATTTAGTGCGATACTGATCATGAATTCATGTTTTACTGATTATATTTAGTCTTGCAGCAAATTTAACAAAAAATAGGTGTATTGGACAAAAATGTACTAATGTAGATAGTCATGTAATGAATTGAATGTACCCTGAAATTAGTTAAATGAATAATCAACATTGTCTCTTGCAAACATTTTATTATACAAAGACATATAAATACAAAGACATAATCTTAATCAATACAAATATTACACAAATTTCAATTTAATTTTAAAAATAATAAAAACAACAGAGAAATCATATCTTTGTCTACATAGAATCACTTGGAATAGCACAGAAGAGTTCTCCTGAAAGAGAGGATAATAAAATAAAAATTATGCAAATCGTATATTTTAAAAACATAAGTATTTTTGTGAAAATGAGCTTTTAAAACTAAAATTTCTATCGAAAAGTTTTTGCTTTTATCATTTCATTGATAAATTTTGACTCATCAAATTAGTCTTCAAATTAGTAACACCATGCAAAACATACACCTGTCTTATAATTTAGAAAGATTTTGAACATAAAATTCCTTTCTGAATGAAATTATTGAATATTGACCCACGAATCCATTAAGATTGACAACTAGTACATGAAAATCTAACTGTTAAATGAAAAGTTATTCAGGGTGTTTAATTTTGTGCTCACCTTTTCTCAGAAAATATTTAATTTTAAAAAACATGCAGTTTTTTCTTCATTAATTTTATGGTGCTCAATTTTATTGCATTTAATATTTAAAACAATTATGATATTCTAATGTAAATTATTGTTTCAAGGAAAGGTATAGAAGAAAAATTACTTTTAAATATATATTACTTACATGCACGAATGTATCAATAGTATTTCTTTTTCGCTTTACTTTTATGATTAAATTTTTAATTGTATACCCTTGACAAAAAAAATTTCAAAATTTACAACATTTTTCATATTAAAATAGGCATCAAAACAATAATATGTATTGAATTGAAACCAGAATTGAAACCATATGAAAAAAGGTTGCTCAAAATTTGCTAGTTAAAAAGGCAGATAATTTTACAATTCTGTAATAACTTTATAAATAAATAAATTCTTAAATTACTTTAATGGTGATGCTTTGTGAAATTAATGTTTTCCTCATATAAAAAACACAAGAACTAGATAAGAATAACGACAGATTTGACCAATGTCACGATTTCCGTAATGTCTTTATATAACTGGTATAGATGTAAGACAAAAAATGAAAAGTTTACATAAATATTAATAACATTGTTTACATCTCTGATGAAATTTCTTTTCTTCAAATTTTTTTATTAATTTAGTTCCTTCTTTTAACAAAAAATATTTGTTAAATACTCCATTACTATGCCTAGGAATAAAAAAGGGAAAGGTGCTTCCTAAAAAAAAAAGGGTACACCGAGTTTTTAAAGGGCTTTTAATTAACACCGTAAATAGTTAACAAAATGTGTACTATTATGTAACAGCTGAATTCGATTCTTAACAACTGTAAAATTACCATCCTATACCTACTATTTTACATGTATATTTCAAAAAGTAGTTCTCACCCATTATCAAAATGAGAAAAATTTGTAGCTTACAAAGAAAAAAAAACATGCTAATAGAAAATCATTGTGCAATAGAAAAAAATATTGTTAAACTTGAAGGCTTTTTCCATAATTTAAACTATTAACTAATAAACGATTAATTAAAAATAAATATTGAAAGGTACATATTTTTAAAAAAAATATTCATTTCAAATTTTTTTAAAAAATCTTTTAATAAACTTATTGATACTAAAAAAATCTTTTAAAAATTTAACCAGTTGAGAATTAACAAAGTAAATATTTGTAATGGTATCTGAATCAAACTTATTAACACGAATAATTTTAAAAGTGAGTAATCATCATTTACACATTAAATTTTTTAAAAGGAATATTATCAGACAGTGTCGTCAAAGGGCAGTGAGGACGGTTGGCCCTTCTCGAGGAGGTACACTGCATTTTTATTTGATACAGAAAAATTAGTTGTCATTTTCTGTAGATTAGAATAGCAGGAGTTGCACATTAACCACTTTCAACATATACTTTTCGAATTCTAGCAAATAAACTCTGTAATAGGATACACACATTATGGGCCACAAATAAAAAGAAACAAAACTTATTTAAATCTAATGAATAATTCAGAGAAAAATTAGACTGAAAACATTTAAACCTGTTTGATTGCCCAAGGACAGGAGCGTTACAATGGGCGTTTCCTTATTATAGACTTTTTTTCCCTTTTTTTTTTTTTTAAATTGCAGGCATTGGGGGGTTGTCCCATTGGCCACAGGAATGCCAGAACTACTACTTTCTTCTCGTTACCCAGTGGGCACCTGTGGTGAAGCAGGGTCGCCCACGTCACACAACCACAACCCGTTTATAGGGCGGAAAGTTAAAAAAGAATCTTTAATAACTTCAACATTTCAATATGCAATTAAACTGGTTCTGATGTTTTTCATCTCATTTAACTCATAAAATCGTAAGATTTCTATAATCTTTTTGCTTCTGTCGCACTTAAATGTTAGTTTAGAGATTCCTAATGTGTTTACATTTTAAACTTCTGTTTCAAGAAAACTTTTTTGTTTTTAAAAAGGTAGGTGTATATATTTTTGCCAAATAAAAATATTTTGTACTATTGAAGAATAGATAAATAAGTGAAATGTAGGTGTTATTAACATTATTTCTTAGTTACCATAAATTAAATTTACTTACACATTTTATTAAGAATTTTTTTAACTTTTACGGGGCATTTTATTTGCTTGGACTAAAAAATTGTTCTTATCGCAAAAATTTTTTCTACCAAATAATGTCTTAGAAGGCATTCAATATTGTACAGGTTAGTTTCAAGATGCTTCAAATCAGTACTTTGTCGTTACTTTTTTTTCTTCTCTTTAACCTACACGTTTTTAAGCTATGTTAACAAGGTAGGTTTTTAAATATGATTGTGTTTTCACAATCAAAATCTTACTGTACTTAATAAAATTTTTAAAAAAATATTTTATATACATCAATAAAATTTATAAATATAACACTTTTTTTCATTGAATAGGGAAGTGAACGATTAAAATGAAAATTAATAACCATTATTAAAATATAAAACTACATACAGTGACCAATCACTTCTGCGCCACCTCTTTTATGTGCCTTTTGCATATATACAAAGGTTTTCAAAGGCCCTTGATCATTATATAGTAAAATAATAATAATTATAATTCTTTATGCATCATTCAGAAAATAAATATTTCAATTCAGCACACAATTTTTTTTTAAAAGTCTAAAATTTTGATTTTATTTTTTGTTTAAATAGAAAAAAATAATCCCATTTTTTAGAAAAAGTTTTCAGTTTAAAGCAAATAAACAATCTTCGTTACAGATAAAAGGAAATAAGTTACTGGATCTAGTAATACAGTTCATTTTTCTTCCCTATGGGATTTTTTTCACCTTTATTGTTTCTAGGAAGACATTTTTTTTATATGAATTTGAATAAGGTGTCTTATCTATCACACCACCCACATTGAAACCACCATATATACCACCCATATGCTTTCAAAATTTATCTAGCAGTGTCTTTCCCCCCACCAATTAAAACGTTAGTTTTTGGTCAAGGAATGTAAAGCTATAGCGATTACTATTACTCAGTTTACGCGAAAACAGAGATGACAAAAACATTACTCGAAATCATTAAAAACAATTAGAAGGTTTAGCCGCTATTCACGACTATTTGTAGTTTTATTCAGCTATTGAAACTTTTCTATCTAGCTTTTCTTATTTGTATGAACTTACTGTTTTTAAAATCTTATGGACTTTTTCTCTTGGTCCCAAAGACTGAAGCATAATGAGAATTCACTGTATTTTATAAATGAATTCGCTTAATACATTAAAATGTCCCTAATCCTTCTTTAAAATCATAATTCAAATAATAATAATTAAAATAATACTTCTCAAAATAATAAATTATTTATGCACATCAAAGATTCTGCAGATGATAAAAGTAATAAAACTTACAGAAATTCATGGTGGACTGGCACAGGTTTACCAACATTTGAAGAGCTAAAAGGGAAAAAAAAGGGTCTTATTTTTATGTAAATATTAACTTGAGATATACAGTAAAAAATTTTTTCAGTAAACTTTTAGCAGAAATTTAAAAAACATTATACAACGGATACCCAGAAAGATTAAGTAAAAATTAGAATAATATTTTTTAGAAATTTGAATGAGAAAAATAACTTGCAGGCTACGAAATTTTATTAACAGAATCGTCATCAATAAAACAACAAAATTTTCTAAGTTCGCCTCTAGGATCACAAAATATAAGGCCAGCGTTTAAAATCTTCCAAAGAGTTAATTGAAATTTATTTTTTTATTTCCACTTAAAGATTCTCCACAAAAAATTATTGTAAATTTAGCTTTCGCTGAATCTGAAGCTTTTCTTATGTGCATGAACTTACTGTTTTTAAAATCTTATACACTTTTTCTCTTGGTCCCAAAAACTGATGCATAAGGGAGAATTCACTGCACTTTATAAATAAATTTGCTTTATACATTAAAATGTCCCTAATTCTTCTTTAAAATCATAATTCAAGTAATAATAATTAAAATACTACTTCTCAAAGTACCTAATATTAAATTAATTATGTACATCCAAGATTCTGCATATGATAAAAGTTAAAAAACTTACTGAAATTCATGGTGGACTGGCACAGGTTGAAAAGCTAAAAGGAAAAAAAAGGTCATATTTTTATGTAAATATTACCTTGTATACAGTAAAAATATTTTACGGTAAACTCTTAGCAGAAATTTAAAAAGTATTACCCAATGGACACCCAGAAAGATTAAATAAAAATTAAAATATTTTTTAGAAATTAGAATGAGAAAAATAACTTGTAGGCCAGGAAATTTAGAATGAGAAAAATAACTTTTCGACCAGGAAATTTTATTAACAGAATTGTCAACAATAAAAAAAAAACACAAAATATAAGGTTAGCATTGAAAATCTTCCTAAGAGTTAATTGAAATTTATTTTTTTATTCCCACTAATAGATTCTCGGCAAAAAATTATTGTAAATTTAGCTTTTGCTGAATCTGAAGCTTTTCTTATTTGCATGAACTTACTGTTTTTTAAATCTTATACGCTTTTTCTCTTGGTCCCAAAGACTGGTGCATAAGTGAGAATTCACTGTACTTTATAAATGAATTCGCTTAATACATTAAAATGTCCTTAATCCTTCTTTAAAATCATAATTCAAATAATAATAATTAAAATATTACTTCTCAAAATAATATTAAATTATTTATGCACATCAAAGATTCTGCAGATGATGAAAAAAAAAAAATAAGTTAATTGATAAATCATTTTAATTATTAATAAATTTAAAAATTTGTATCAGGGGAATTGGTTGGTAATAGTTGCTTTTCTCAATTTAATTTATGTAAAATAGAACAGTTTCACATAAAAGTCATTTTTGAAATTTAATTTATTTTGAAAAAAACTTTTCAAATTGATTATAATCAAATTTTTGTCGTTTCCATATGGTTCGCCCCCTAGTACAATAATTTAAAATATGTGCGTTTAAACCCTCACTTTGCTGTGGTCAGACTGACAGGCAAACAACAACTATTTTGCTCAAGCCAAAACAGATTATGAAAATAAAATAAGAAAATTATCAATAAAAAAAAGCGGCTAGATTTTTTCGTTAAGCCGTGTTTCAAACTACTCGTAAATTTACGTTTAAATTAGTGTTCAATGGAATCTAATATTAAAGCATATTGTGTCTAATAAACTATTATTAATAATTATATTAGTCTAGCACTTCCATACAAAGCTCAATATAAGGATTTGATATTTAGTTTAAGAAAAAAAAAATTCCTTTAAGTGATAAGATGTAAGTTGTCAATGGAATAAGAGTTGAATTTGGAGCACTTCAGCTACTTGGAAAGTGAAGTTGATGAGAACAGAGGCGCAGTACTTCACCCAGTTGGAAAATAGTAGAAATTTCAATTGCAAGTTACCATTGTTACAAACATGAAAGCGAGATAATTCAATAAATAATAAATACATTAAGTAATAAAACTTACAGAAATTCATGGAGGACTGGCACAGGTTTTCTAACATTTAAAGAGGTAAAAGAAAAAAAAAGGTCTTACTTTCATGTGAATATTAACTTGAGATATACAGTAAAAAAAATTTCGCTTAACTTTCAGCAAAAATTTAAAAAGCATTACACAACGGGCACTCAAAACGTTTGAATGAAAATTAGAATAATATTTTTCAGAAATTAGAATGAGAAAAATAACTTGTAGGTCAGGAAATTTTCTTAACAGAATTGTCAACAATAAAAAAACAAAATTTTCTAAGTTCGGCTCTAGGATCACAAAATATAAGGTTAGCATTGAAAATCTTTCAAGGAGTTAATTGAAAAACTTTTATTTCCACTGAAAGATTCTCTGCAAAAAATTATTATAAATTTAGCTTTCAGTGATTTGGAAGCAGTTATAACTTGTTTTCTCAATAGAATACAAGTTAAATTTGAAGCACCTCGGCTACTTCGAAAGTGGTCAAACATCCTTTTAAGAAGTTGTACTTGTAAATAAAATGGTATTATATTCTGTCTATAGCGGTCAGGAAATGATTGTAATTTAAATTGTCAACAAGTACAGAGCTCCTGTAGATTTTAGTACTCTAACTAGTCGAAAAGTAGAAATTTTGATCGCATGTTACCAATACGAGTGCGAGTTCATTAAATTAATAATAAACACAGCAAGAAATAAGAAAACCTATAGAAATTCATGGAGAGCGCTAACAGGTTTTCTAACATTTTTAAAACTAATAGAAAAAGAGTTGTTTGTTATTTTTATTGAGTATGAATTTTGTTTTCATATTGTATTGAACTTTTATATATTTTTGTAATCCCTATAAAAATCGGGCATTATTTTATATGAATATTAACTTGAAATTCACAATAAAAACATTATTCACTTAACTCTTAACAAAAATTATGAAGTAACTTAACATTGATTTCAAAATATAAAAGAATTTTGTAATATTTTTTTTTTGTATAAGTGGTGTTAGCCAATAGACAATTAAGTATGAGCAACTGCGTGCTAAAAAACTTTCCATAATCTATATTTTTTTTAGGTTGTTTAAGAATTCACAGCACGATTCTTCGCAATTATTTATATTAACATGTACAAATAAATTTTTCATCTTAATTTAAACTATTTAGTATAAATTATTAAACCTTTACATATTTTTACACTTGAATTTAGCTCAAAAATTTCATTAAAATGAAATACATATAACAGAAACAATTTTTAATATTACTAACAGCAATTAGTTAACTAAAATCTAAATATTATTTAACATAAAGAAATAAGTTTTAATGAAAATTCTTGATTATTATACAAACCTATTTTCATAATATACTTAGATAAACCTGATTTATATCATATGCTACAACATATTATGAATTGCACTTAAAGAGTCATCATACAACAGAATTTATATTTGTTTTTGGCGTGCTACTGCTCGATTGTCGCTAAAAATTTGGCGGCGATCTTGGTGTTGATAAAACATTTGTCTGTACATTTTCATTGAATTGAATTTAATATTTTTTATTATTCTATCTTAGAAAGGTGTTAATTATGATGTATTAATTGAATAAAGATGATTGCCAATCTAAAACATAGCGCCAAAACAGCACTTCAAACGCGGTTCTTTGTAAACCGAAATCTGCACGTCGTAAACATATTTGAACAATAGTAAATCAAAAATGATTAAAATAATAACTTCAATGTAATAGAAAAAAATAAAACCTTACCTTTTTTGAAAATTATAAGAATCCAACGTGCTTCTTTTTCTAAACAATAAATTCACAGTTACAGTTACTCGTACAACCGCTTCACTGGCGGCAGCAGACAACTTTAACTTGGTGGCCCATTGGGTAGATACAGACTGACGGTATGCGGCTGTTTGTAATGTACAGGCCCAACACTTCCTACAATGTTGGCAAAAGTTCATAGGGTGGCCCAGCAATCAACCCAGCTGACAGTAATTTGCACCTTCACTTTTCAATCAGTACCGTCAGTAATTTCGAAGATGGCCAGAACTTATGTTTTTGCTGGGAAATCATCGGAGTAACTCTTCAATGGAGTACTGGAACCCTTCTCCTCTGAATCACAGCTTAAATCCTCGGAGTAACTTTCTTTTGCTTAAAACTTGACCCCAGTACCTCAAGTCACTGCTTAAGTCCTCGGAGTAACTTTGTTTTGCTCAAAACTTGACCCCAGTACCTCAAGTCACCGCTTAAATCATCTAAGTAACACTCCAATTGAGTACTGGAACCCCTCTGCTCTAAATCACTGCTTAAGTCCACGGAGTAACTTTCTTTTGCTTAAAACTTGACCCCAGTACCTCAAGTCACCGCTTAAATCATCGGAGTATCTATCCAATTGAGTACAGAACCCTTCTCCTCTAAATCACTACTTAAGTCCTCGGAGTAGCTTTGTTTTGCTTAAAACTTGACCCTAGTACCTCAAGTCACTGCTTAAGTCCTCGGAGTTACTTTGTTTTGCTTAAAAACTTGACCCCAGTACCTCAAATCGCCGCTTAAATCCACGGAGTAACACATTGAAACTTGATCCCAGTACCTCCAATTCTCTAATTATAGCTGGGAATCGCTGATTTTTCATTAAAACTTGATCCCAGTTCCTCAAATCGCGTTAGAAGTCGTGGGAAGACTGATTTTTCATTCAAACTTGACCCCAGTACCTCCAAACACCGCTAAAATCATAGGAGTAATTCTGTTTTTCTTAATAACTTGATCCCAGTACCTCCGATCCTCAAAGTTCTACTTGAATCTTCGGAATGACGCTTCAATTGGGTACTAGAACCAATATCCTCCAAAATGACCTTTAATCTGCGGAGATACTGATTTTCGCTCTTATCTCGAACCCTGTACCTCCGATCACCGCTTAAATCATCGGAGTAACTCTTCAATGGAGTACTGGAACCCTTCTCCTCAGAATCACTGCTTAAATCCTCGGAGTAACTTTGTTTTGCTTAAAACTTGACCCCAGTACCTCAAGTCACTGCTTAAATCATCGGAGTAACTATCCAATTGAGTACTGGAACCCGTCTCCTCTAAATCACTACTTAAGTCCTCGGAGTAACTTTCTTTTGCTTAAAACTTGACCCCAGTACCTCAAGTCACCGCTTAAATCATCGGAGTGACTATCCAATTGAGTACTGGAACCCGTCTCCTCTAAATCACTACTTAAGTCCTCGGAGTAACTTTCTTTTGCTTAAAACTTGACCCCAGTACCTCAAGTCACTGCTTAAGTCATCGGAGTAACTTTGTTTTGCTTAAAAACTTGATCCCAGTACCTCCTATTCTCTAATTATAGCTGGGAATAACTGATTTTTTATTAAAACTTGATCCCAGTACCTCAAATCGCGGCTTGAAGCCGTGAGAAGACAGATTTTTCATTCAAACTTGACCCCAGTACCTCCAAACACCGCTTAAATCAGTGGAGTAATTCTGTTTTTCTGAATAACTTGATCCCAGTACCTCCGATCCTCAAAATTCTACTTGAATCTTCGGAATGACGCTTTGATTGGGTACTAGAACCAATATCCTCTAAAAAGACCTTAAATCCGCGGAGTAACTTATTTTCGCTTATATCTTGAACCCTGTACCTCAGATCACCGCTTAAATCATCGGATCAACTCTTCAATGGAGTACTGGAACTATTCTCCTCTGAATCACTGCTTAAATCCTCGGAGTGACTTTGTTTTGCTTAAAACTTGACCCCAGTACCTCAAGTCACTGCTTAAGTGCTCGGAGTAACTTTGTTTTGCTCAAAACTTGACCCCAGTACCTCAAGTCACAGCTTGAATCATCTAAGTAACACTCCAATTGAGTACTGGAACCCCTCTCCTCTAAATCAATGCTTAAGTCCTCGGAGTAACTTTCTTTTGCTTAAAACTTGACCCCAGTACCTCAAGTCACCGCTTAAATCATCTAAGTAACACTCCAATTGAGTACTGGAACCCCTCTCCTCTAAATCACTACTTAAGTCCTCGGAGTAACTTTGTTTTGCTTAAAACTGGACCCCAGTACCTCAAGTCACTGCTTATGTCCTCGGAGTAACTTTGTTTTGCTTAAAAACTTGACCCCAGTTCCTCCTATCACCTCTTAAATCCACGGAGTTACACATCGAAACTTGATCCCAGTACCTCCAATTCTCTAATTATAGCTGGGAATCGCTGATTTTTCATTAAAACTTGATCCCAGTACCTCAAAATCGCGTCTAAAAGTCGTAGGAAGACTGATTTTTCTTTCAAACTTGACCCCAGTACCTCCAAACACCGCTAAAATCATCGGAGTAATTCTGTTTTTCTTCATAACTTGATCCCAGTACCTCCGATCCTCAAAATTCTACTTGAATCTTCGGAATGACGCTTCAATTGGGTACTAGAACCAATATCCTCCAAAAAGACCTTAAATCCGCGGGGTTACTGATTTTCGCTAATATCTCGAACCCTGTACCTCCGATCACCGCTTAAATCATCGGAGTAACTCTTCAATGGAGTACTGGAACCCTTCTCCTCTGAATCACAGCTTAAATCCTCGGAGTAACTTTCTTTTGCTTAAAACTTGACCCCAGTACCTCAAGTCACTGCTTAAGTCCTCGGAGTAACTTTGTTTTGCTCAAAACTTGACCCCAGTACCTCAAGTCACCGCTTAAATCATCTAAGTAACACTCCAATTGAGTACTGGAACCCCTCTGCTCTAAATCACTGCTTAAGTCCACGGAGTAACTTTCTTTTGCTTAAAACTTGACCCCAGTACCTCAAGTCACCGCTTAAATCATCGGAGTATCTATCCAATTGAGTACAGAACCCTTCTCCTCTAAATCACTACTTAAGTCCTCGGAGTAGCTTTGTTTTGCTTAAAACTTGACCCTAGTACCTCAAGTCACTGCTTAAGTCCTCGGAGTTACTTTGTTTTGCTTAAAAACTTGACCCCAGTACCTCAAATCGCCGCTTAAATCCACGGAGTAACACATTGAAACTTGATCCCAGTACCTCCAATTCTCTAATTATAGCTGGGAATCGCTGATTTTTCATTAAAACTTGATCCCAGTTCCTCAAATCGCGTTAGAAGTCGTGGGAAGACTGATTTTTCATTCAAACTTGACCCCAGTACCTCCAAACACCGCTAAAATCATAGGAGTAATTCTGTTTTTCTTAATAACTTGATCCCAGTACCTCCGATCCTCAAAGTTCTACTTGAATCTTCGGAATGACGCTTCAATTGGGTACTAGAACCAATATCCTCCAAAATGACCTTTAATCTGCGGAGATACTGATTTTCGCTCTTATCTCGAACCCTGTACCTCCGATCACCGCTTAAATCATCGGAGTAACTCTTCAATGGAGTACTGGAACCCTTCTCCTCAGAATCACTGCTTAAATCCTCGGAGTAACTTTGTTTTGCTTAAAACTTGACCCCAGTACCTCAAGTCACTGCTTAAATCATCGGAGTAACTATCCAATTGAGTACTGGAACCCGTCTCCTCTAAATCACTACTTAAGTCCTCGGAGTAACTTTCTTTTGCTTAAAACTTGACCTCAGTACCTCAAGTCACCGCTTAAATCATCGGAGTGACTATCCAATTGAGTACTGGAACCCGTCTCCTCTAAATCACTACTTAAGTCCTCGGAGTAACTTTCTTTTGCTTAAAACTTGACCCCAGTACCTCAAGTCACTGCTTAAGTCATCGGAGTAACTTTGTTTTGCTTAAAAACTTGATCCCAGTACCTCCTATTCTCTAATTATAGCTGGGAATAACTGATTTTTTATTAAAACTTGATCCCAGTACCTCAAATCGCGGCTTGAAGCCGTGAGAAGACAGATTTTTCATTCAAACTTGACCCCAGTACCTCCAAACACCGCTTAAATCAGTGGAGTAATTCTGTTTTTCTGAATAACTTGATCCCAGTACCTCCGATCCTCAAAATTCTACTTGAATCTTCGGAATGACGCTTTGATTGGGTACTAGAACCAATATCCTCTAAAAAGACCTTAAATCCGCGGAGTAACTTATTTTCGCTTATATCTTGAACCCTGTACCTCAGATCACCGCTTAAATCATCGGAGCAACTCTTCAATGGAGTACTGGAACCCTTCTCCTCTGAATCACTGCTTAAATCCTCGGAGTGACTTTGTTTTGCTTAAAACTTGACCCCAGTACCTCAAGTCACTGCTTAAGTGCTCGGAGTAACTTTGTTTTGCTCAAAACTTGACCCCAGTACCTCAAGTCACAGCTTGAATCATCTAAGTAACACTCCAATTGAGTACTGGAACCCCTCTCCTCTAAATCACTGCTTAAGTCCTCGGAGTAACTTTCTTTTGCTTAAAACTTGACCCCAGTACCTCAAGTCACCGCTTAAATCATCTAAGTAACACTCCAATTGAGTACTGGAACCCCTCTCCTCTAAATCACTACTTAAGTCCTCGGAGTAACTTTGTTTTGCTTAAAACTGGACCCCAGTACCTCAAGTCACTGCTTATGTCCTCGGAGTAACTTTGTTTTGCTTAAAAACTTGACCCCAGTTCCTCCTATCACCTCTTAAATCCACGGAGTTACACATCGAAACTTGATCCCAGTACCTCCAATTCTCTAATTATAGCTGGGAATCGCTGATTTTTCATTAAAACTTGATCCCAGTACCTCAAAATCGCGTCTAAAAGTCGTAGGAAGACTGATTTTTCTTTCAAACTTGACCCCAGTACCTCCAAACACCGCTAAAATCATCGGAGTAATTCTGTTTTTCTTCATAATTTGATCCCAGTACCTCCGATCCTCAAAATTCTACTTGAATCTTCGGAATGACGCTTCAATTGGGTACTAGAACCAATATCCTCCAAAAAGACCTTAAATCCGCGGAGTTACTGATTTTCGCTCATATCTCGATCCCTGTACCTCCGATCACCGCCTTAATCATCGGAGTAACTCTTCATGGAGTACTGGAATCCTTCTCCTCAGAATCACTGCTTAAGTCCTCGGAGTAACTTTGTTTTGCTCAAAACTTGACCCCAGTACCTCAAGTCACCGCTTAAATCATCTAAGTAACACTCCAATTGTGTACTGGAACCCTTCTATTCTAAATCGCTGCTTAAGTCCTCGGAGTAACTTTGTTTTGCTTAAAACTTGACACCAGTATCTCAAGTCACCGCTTAAATCATCTAAGTAACACTCAAATTGAGTCCTGGAATCCTTCTCCTCTAAATTACTGCTTAAGTCCTCGGAGTAACTTTGTTTTGCTTAAAAACTTGACCCCACTACCTCCAATCACCGCTTAAATCCACGGAGTAACACATTGAAACTTGATCCCAGTACCTCCAATTCTCTAATTATAGCGGGGAATCGCTGATTTTTCATTAAAACTTGATCCCAGTACCTCAAATCGCGTCTAGAACTCGTGGGAAGACTGATTTTTCATTCAAACTTGAATCCAGTACCTCCAAACACCGCTAAAATCATCGGAGTAATTCTGTTTTTCTAAATAACTTGATCCCAGTACCTCCGATCCTCAAAATTCGACTTGAATCTTCGGAATGACGCTTCAATTGGGTACTAGAACCAATATCCTCCAAAAAGACCTTAAATCCGCGGAGTTACTGATTTTCGCTCATATCTCGAACCCTGTACCTCCGATCACCGCTTAAATCATCGGAGTAACTCTTCAATGGAGTACTGGAACCCTTTTCCTCTGAATCACTGCTTAAATCCTAGGAGTAACTTTGTTTTGCTTAAAACTTGACCCCAGTACCTCAAGTCACTGCTTAAGTCCACGGAGTAACTTTGTTTTGCTTAAAACTTGACCCCAGTACCTCAAGTCTCTGCTTAAGTCCTCGGAGTAACTTTGTTTTGCTTAAAAACTTGTCCCCAGTACCTCCTATCACCATTTAAATCCACGGAGTAACACATTGAAACTTGATCCCAGTACCTCCAATTTACTAATTATAGCTGGGAATCGCTGATTTTTCATTAAAACTTGATCCCAGTACCTCAAAATCGCATCTAGAAGTCGTGGGAAGACTGAGTTTTCTTTCAAACTTGACCCCAGTACCTCCAAACACCGCCAAAGTCATCGGAGTAATTCTGTTTTTCTTCATAACTTGATCCCAGTACCTCCGATCACCGCTTAAATCATCGGAGTAACTCTTCAATGGAGTACTGGAATCCTTCTCCTCTGAATCACTGCTTAAGTCCTCGGAGTAACTTTGTTTTGCTCAAAACTTGACCCCAGTACCTCAAGTCACCGCTTAAATCATCTAAGTAACACTCCAATTGAGTACTGGAAAACCTCACCTCTAAATCACTGCTTAAGTCCTCGGAGTAACTTTCTTTTGCTTAAAACTTGACCCCAGTACCTCAAGTCACCGCTTAAATCATCTAAGTAACACTCCAATTGAACCCCTCTCCTCTAAATCACTGCTTAAATCCTCGGAGTAACTTTCTTTTGCTTAAAACTTGACCCCAGTACCTCAAGTCACCGCTTAAATCATCGGAGTAACTATCCAATTGAGTACTGGAACCCTTTTCCTCTAAATCACTACTTAAGTCCTCGGAGTAACTTTGTTTTGCTTAAAACTGGACCCCAGTACCTCAAGTCACTGCTTAAGTCCTCGGAGTAACTTTGTTTTGCTTAAAAACTTGACCCCAGTTCCTCCTATCACCACTTAAATCCACGGAGTAACACATTGAAACTTGATCCCAGTACCTCCAATTCTCTAATTATAGCTGGGAATCGCTGATTTTTAATTGAAACTTGATCCCAGTACCTCAAAATTGCGTCCAGAAGTCGTGGGAAGACTGATTTTTCTTTCAAACTTGACCCCAAAACCTCCAAACACCGCTAAAATCATCGGAGTAATTCTGATTTTCTTCATAACTTGATCCCAGGACCTCCGATCCTCAAAATTCTACATGAATCTTCGGAATGACGCTTCATTTGGGTACTAGAACCAATATCCTCCAAAAAGACCTTAAATCCGCGAAGTTACTGATTTTCGCTCATATCTCGAACCCTGTACCTCCGATCACCGCTTAAATCATCTAAGTAACACTCCAATTGAGTACTGGATCCCCTCTCCTCTAAATCACTGCTTAAGTCCTCGGAGTAACTTTCTTTTGCTTAAAACTTGACCCCAGTACCTCAAGTCACCGCTTAAATCATCGGAGTAACTATCCAATCGAGTACTGGAACCCTTCTCCTCTAAATCACTACTTAAGTCCTCTGAGTAACTTTGTTTTGCTTAAAACTGGACCCCAGTACCTCAAGTCACTGCTTAAGTCCTCGGAGTAACTTTGTTTTGCTTAAAACTGGACCCCAGTACCTCAAGTTACTGCTTAAGTCTCGGAGTAACTTTGTTTTGCTTAAAAACTTGACACCAGTACCTCCTATCACCACTTAAATCCACGGAGTAACACATTTAAACTTGATCCCAGTACCTCCAATTTACTAATTATAGCTGGGAATCGCTGATTTTTCATTAAAACCTGATCCCAGTACCTCAAAATCGCATCTAGAAGTCGTGGGAAGACTGATTTTTCTTTCAAACTTGACCCCAGTACCTCTAAACACCGTTAAAGTCATCGGAGTAATTCTGTTTTTCTTCATAACTTGATCCCAGTTCCTCCGATCCTCAAAATTCTACTTGAATCTTCGGAATGACGCTTCAATTGGGTACTAGAACCAATATCCTCCAAAAAGATCTTAAATCCGCGGAGTTACTGATTTTCGCTCATATCTCGAACCCTGTACCTCCGATCACCGCTTAAATCATCGGAGTAACTCTTCAATGGAGTACTGGAATCCTTCTCCTCTGAATCACTGCTTAAGTCCTCGGAGTAACTTTGTTTTGCTCAAAACTTGACCCCAGTACCTCAAGTCACCGCTGAAATCATCTAAGTAACACTCCAATTGAGTACTGGAATACCTCACCTCTAAATCACTGCTTAAGTCCTCGGAGTAACTTTCTTTTGCTTAAAACTTGACCCCAGTACCTCAAGTCACCGCTTAAATCATCGGAGTAACTATCCAATCGAGTACTGGAACCCTTCTCCTCTAAATCACTACTTAAGTCCTCTGAGTAACTTTGTTTTGCTTAAAACTGGACCCCAGTACCTCAAGTCACTGCTTAAGTCCTCGGAGTAACTTTGTTTTGCTTAAAACTGGACCCCAGTACCTCAAGTTACTGCTTAAGTCCTCGGAGTAACTTTGTTTTGCTTAAAAACTTGACCCCAGTACCTCCTATCACCACTTAAATCCACGGAGTAACACATTTAAACTTGATACCAGTACCTCCAATTTACTAATTATAGCTGGGAATCGCTGATTTTTCATTAAAACTTGATCCCAGTACCTCAAAATCGCATCTAGAAGTCGTGGGAAGACTGATTTTTCTTTCAAACTTGACCCCAGTACCTCCAAACACCGTTAAAGTCATCGGAGTAATTCTGTTTTTCTTCATAACTTGATCCCAGTTCCTCCGATCCTCAAAATTCTACTTGAATCTTCGGAATGACGCTTCATTTGGGTACTAGAACCAATATCCTCCAAAAAGATCTTAAATCCGCGGAGTTACTGATTTTCGCTCATATCTCGAACCCAGTACCTCTGATCACCGCTTAAATCATCTAAGTTACACTCCAATTGAGTACTGGATCCCCTCTCCTCTAAATCACTGCTTAAGTCCTCGGAGTAACTTTCTTTTGCTTAAAACTTGACCCCAGTACCTCAAGTCACCGCTTAAAACATAGGAGTAACTATCCAATCGAGTACTGGAACCCTTCTCCTCTAAATCACTACTTAAGTCCTCGGAGTAACTTTGTTTTGCTTAACCCACTATCGGTTAAGGAAATGGGTAAAATTTGGAGAATGTTTCTCCCCTAGACACATTTCCCCTATTAGTTAACATGGGAAAACCGGTTTTGCTATGCAGAGAAGACTGCAGGTTAAAATGCGACTTTTTACGTGCAGAACCGTCAGTGGGTTAAAATTGGACCCCAGTACTTCAAGTCACTGCTTAAGTCCTCGGAGTAACTTTGTTTTGCTTAAAACTGGACCCCAGTACCTCAAGTCTCTGCTTAAGTCCTCGGAGTAACTTTGTTTTGCTTAAAAACTTGACCCCAGTAACTCCTATCACCACTTAAATCCACGGAGTAACACATTGAAACTTGATCCCAGTACCTCCAATTTACTAATTATAGCTGGGAATCGCTGATTTTTCATTAAAACTTGATCCCAGTACCTCAAAATCGCATCTAGAAGTCGTGGGAAGACTGAGTTTTCTTTCAAACTTGACCCCAGTACCTCCAAACACCGCTAAAGTCATCGGAGTAATTCTGTTTTTCTTCATAACTTGATCCCAGTTCCTCCGATCCTCAAAATTCTACTTGAATCTTCGGAATGACGCTTCAATTGGGTACTAGATCCAATATCCTCCAAAAAGATCTTAAATCCGCGGAGTTACTGATTTTCGCTCATATCTCGAACCCTGTACCTCCGATCACCGCTTAAATCATCGGAGTAACTCTTCAATGGAGTACTGGAATCCTTCTCCTCTGAATCACTGCTTAAGTCCTCGGAGTAACTTTGTTTTGCTCAAAACTTGACCCCAGTACCTCAAGTCACCGCTTAAATCATCTAAGTAACACTCCAATTGAGTACTGGAAAACCTCCCCTCTAAATCACTGCTTATGTCCTCAGAGTAACTTTCTTTTGCTTAAAACTTGACCCCAGTACCTCAAGTCACCGCTTAAGTCATCTAAGTAACACTCCAATTGAGTATTGGAACCCCTCTCCTCTAAATCACTGCTTAAATCCTCGGAGTAACTTTCTTTTGCTTAAAACTTGACGAAAGTACCTCAAGTCACCGCTTAAATCATCGGAGTAACAATCCAATTGAGAACTGGAATCCTTCTCCTCTAAATCACTACTTAAGTCCTCGGAGTATTTTTGTTTTGCTTAAAACTTGACCCCAGTACCTCAAGTCACTGCCTAAGTCATCGGAGTAACTTTGTTTTGATTAAAATCTTAACCCCAGTACCTCCAATCACCGCTTAAGTCCACGGAGTAACACATTGAAACTTGATCCCAGTACCTCCAATTCTCTAATTATAGCTGGGAATCGCTGATTTTTCATTAAAACTTGATCCCAGTACCGCAAATCGCGTCTAGAAGTCGTGGGAAAACTGATTTTTCTTTCAAACTTGACCCCAGTACCTCCAAACACCGCTAAAATCATCGGAGTAATTCTGTTTTTCTTAGTAACTTGATCCCAGTACCTCCGATCCTCAAAATTCTAGTTGAATCTTCGGAATGACGCTTCATTGGGTACTAGAACCATTATCATCCAAAAAGACTTTAAATCCGCGGAGTTACTGATTTTCGCTCATATCTCGAACCCTGTACCTCCGGTCACCGCTTAAATCATCGGAGTAACTCTTCAATGGAGTACTGGAACCCTTCTCCTCTGAATCACTGCTTAAATCCTCGGAGTAACTTTGTTTTGCTTAAAACTTGACCCCAGTACCTCAAGTCACCGCTTAAATAATCTAAGTAACACTCCAATTGAGTACTGGAACCCCTCTCCTCTAAATCACTGCTTAAGTCCTCGGAGTAACTTTCTTTTGCTTAAAACTTGACCCCAGTACCGCAAGTCACCGCTTAAATCATCTAAGTAACACACCAATTGAGTATTGGAAGCCCTCTCCTCTAAATCACTGCTTAAATCCACGGAGTAACTTTCTTTTGCTTAAAACTTGACCCCAGTACCTCAAGTCACCGCTTAAATCATCGGAGTAACTCTTCAATGGAGTACTGGAACCCTTCTCCTCTGAATCACTGTTTAAATCCTTGGAGTAACTTTGTTTTGCTTAAAACTTGACCCCAGTACCTCAAGTCACCGCTTAAATCATCTAAGTAACACTCCAATTGAGTACTGGAACCCCTCTCCTCTAAATCACTGCTTAAGTCCTCGGAGTAACTTTCTTTTTCTTAAAACTTGACCCCAGTACCTCTAGTCACCGCTTAAATCATCGGAGTAACTATCCAATCGAGTTCTGGAACCCTTCTCCTCTAAATCACTACTTAAGTCCTCGGAGTAACTTTGTTTTGCTTAAAACTGGACCCCAGTACCACAAGTCACTGCTTAAGTCCTCGGAGTAACTTTGTTTTGCTTAAAAACTTGACCCCAGTTCCTCCCATAACCACTTAAATCCACGGAGTGACACATTGAAACTTGATCCCAGTACCTCCAATTTACTAATTGTAGCTGGGAATCGCTGATTTTTCATTAAAACTTGATCCCAGTAACTCAAAATCGCGTCTAGAAGTCGTGGGAAGACTGATTTTTCTTTCAAACTTGACCCCAGTACCTCCAAACACCGCTAAAATCATCGGAGTATTTCTGTTTTTCTTCATAACTTGATCCCAGTATCTCCGATCCTCAAAATTCTACTTGAATCTTCGGAATGACGCTTCAATTGAGTACTAGAACCAATATCCTCCAAAAAGAACTTAAATCCGCGGAGTTACTGATTTTCGCTCATATCTCGAACCCTCTACCTCCGATCACCGCTTAAATCATGGAAGTAACTCTTCAATGGAGTACAGGAACCCTTCTCCTCTGAATAACTGCTTAAATCCTCGGAGTATTTTTGTTTTGCTTAAAACTTGACCCCAGTACCTCAACTCACTGCTTAAGTCCTCGGAGTAACTTTGTTTTGCTCAAAACCTGACCCCAGTACCTCTAGTCACCGCTTAAATCATCTAAGTAACATTCCAATTGAGTACTGGAACCCCTCTCCTCTAAATCGCTGCTTAAGTCCTTGAAGTAACTTTCTTTAGCTTAAGACTTGACCCCAGTACCTCAAGTCACCGCTTAAATCATCTAAGTAACACTCCAATTGAATACTGGAACCCTTCTCCTCTGAATCACTGCTTAAGTCCTCGGAGTAACTTTCTTTTGCTTAAAACATGACCCCAGTACCTCAAGTCACTGCTTAAGTTTTCGGAGTAACTTTGTTTTGCTTAAAAACTTGATCCCAGTACCTCCAATTCTCTAATTATAGATGGGAATTATTGATTTTTCAATAAAACTTGACCCCTGCTCCTCAAGTCACCGCTTATATCATCTAAGTAACACTCCAATTGAGTGCTGGATCAATTCTCCTCTAAATCACTGCTTAAGTCGTCGGAGTAACTTTGTTTCCCTTAAAACTTGACCCCAGTACCTCAAGTCACTGCTTAAGTCCTCGTAGTAACTTTGTTTTGCTTAGAACTTGACCCCAGTACTTCAAGTCACCGCTTAAATCATCTAAGTAACACTCCAATTGAGTACTGGAACCCTTCTTCTCTAAATCAATGCTTAAGTCCTCGGAGTAACTTTCTTTTGCTTAAAACTTGATCCCAGTACCTCTAGTCACTGCTTAAGTCCTCGGAGTAACTTTGTTTTGCTTAAAAACTTGATCCCAGTACCACCTATTCTCTAATTATAGCTGGGAATAACTGATTTTTTATTTAAACTTGATCCCAGTTCCTCAAATCGCGGCTTGAAGCCGTGGGAAGACAGATTTTTCATTCAAACTTGACCCCAGTACCTCCAAACACCGCTTAAAGCAGTGGAGTAGTTCTGTTTTTCTAAATAACTTGATCCCAGTGCCTCCGATCCTTAAAATTCTACTTGAATCTTCGGAATGACGCTTCAATTGGGTACTAGAACCAATATCCTCTAAAAGACCTTAAATCCGCGGAGTAACTTATTTTCGCTTATATCTTGAACCCTGTACCTCAGATCACCGCTTAAATCATCGGAGTAACTCTTCAATGGAGTATTGGAACCCTTCTCCTCTAAATCACTGCTTAAGTCCTCGAAGTAACTTTATTTTGCTTAAAACTTGACCCCAGTACCTCAAGTCACCGCTTAAATCATCTAAGTAACACTCCAATTGAGTACTGGAACCCTTCTCCTCTAAATCACTGCTTTTGTTCTCGGAGTAACTTTGTTTTGCTTAAAACTTGACCCCAGTACCTCAAGTCACCGCTTAAATCATCTAAGTAACACTCCAACTGTGAACTGGAACCCTTCTCCTCTAAATCGCTGCTTAAGTTCTCGGAGTAACTTTGTTTTGCTTAAAACTTGACACCAGTACCTCAAGTTACCGCTTAAATCATCTAAGTAACACTCAAATTGAGTCCTGGAACCCATCTCCTTTAAATCACTGCTTAAGTCCTCGGAGTAACTTTGTTTTGCTTAAAAACTTGACCCCACTACCTCCAATCACCGCTTAAATCCACGGAGTAACACATTGAAACTTTATCCCAGTACCTCCAATTCTCTAATTAAAGCTGGGAATCGCTGATTTTTCATTAAAACTTGATCCCACTACCTCATATCGCGTCTAGAAGTCGTGGGAAGACTGATTTTTCATTCAAACTTGACCCTAGTACCTCCAAACTCCGCTAAAATCATCGGAGTAATTCTGTTTTTCTTAATAACTTGATCCGAGTACCTCCGATCCTCAAAATTCTACTTGAATCTTCGGAATGACGCTTCAATTGGGTACTAGAACCAATATCCTCCAAAAAGACCTTAAATCCGCGGAGTTACTGATTTTCGCTCATATCTCGAACCCTGTACCTCCGATCACCGCTTAAATCATCGGAGTAACTCTTCAATGGAGTACTGGAACCCTTCTCCTCTGAATCACTGCTTAAATCCTCGGAGTAACTTTGTTTTGCTTAAAACTTGACCCCAGTACCTCAAGTCACCGCTTAAATAATCTAAGTAACACTCCAATTGAGTACTGGAACCCCTCACCTCTAAATCACTGCTTAAGTCCTCGGAGTAACTTTCTTTTGCTTAAAACTTGACCCCAGTACCTCAAGTCACCGCTTAAATCATCTAAGTAACACTCCAATTGAGTACTGGAACCCCTCTCCTCTAAATCACTGCTTAAGTCCTCGGAGTAACTTTCTTTTGCTTAAAACTTGACCCCAGTACCTCAAGTCACCGCTTAAATCATCGGAGTAACTATCCAATCGAGTACTGGAACCCTTCGCCTCTAAATCACTACTTAAGTCCTCGGAGTAACTTTGTTTTGCTTAAAACTGGACCCCAGTACCTCAAGTCACTGCTTAAGTCCTCGGAGTAACTTTGTTTTGCTTAAAAACTTGACCCCAGTACCTCCTATCACCACTTAAATCCACGGAGTAACACATTGAAACTTGATCCCAGTACCTCCAATTCTCTAATTATAGCTGGGAATCACTAATTTTTCATTAAAACTTGATCCCAGTACCTCAAAATCGTGTCTAGAAGTCGTGGAAAGACTGATTTTTCTTTCAAACTTGACCCCAGTACCTCCAAACACCGCTAAAATCATCGGAGTAATTCTGTTTTTCTTCAAAACTTGATCCCAGTACCTCCGATCCTCAAAATTCTACTTGAATCTTCGGAAAGACGCTTCAATTGGGTACTAGAACCAATATCCTCCAAAAAGACCTTAAATCCGCGGAGTTACTGATTTTCGCTCATATCTCGAACCCTGTACCTCCGATCACCGCTTAAATCATCGGAGTAACTCTTCAATGGAGTACTGGAACCCTTCTCCTCTGAATCACTGCTTAAATCCTCGGAGTAACTTTGTTTAGCTTAAAACTTGACCCCAGTACCTCAAGTCACTGCTTAAGTCCTCCTAGTAACTTTGTTTTGCTCAAAACTTGACCCCAGTACCTCAAGTCACCGCTTAAATCATCTAAGTAAAACTCCAATTGAGTACTGGAACCCCTCTCCTCTAAATCACTGCTTAAGTCCTCGGAGTAACATTCTTTTGCTTAAAACTTGACCCCAGTACCTCACGTCACCGCTTAAATCATCTAAGTAACACTCCAATTGAGTACTGGAACCCCTCTCCTCTAAATCACTGCTTAAGTCCTTGGAGTAACTTTCTTTTGCTTAAAACTTGACACAGTAGCTCAAGTCACCGCTTAAATCATCGGAGTAACTATCCAATCGAGTACTGGAACCCTTCTCCTCTAAATCACTACTTAAGTCATCGGAGTAACTTTGTTTTGCTTAAAACTGGACCCCAGTACCTCAAGTCACTGCTTAAGTCCTCGGAGTAACTTTGTTTTGCTTAAAAACTTGACCCCAGTAACTCCTATCACCACTTAAATCCACGGAGTAACACATTGAAACTTGATCCCAGTACCTCCAATTCCCTAATTAAAGCTGGGAATCGCTGATTTTTCATTAAAACTTGATCCCACTACCTCATATCGCGTCTAGAAGTCGCGGGAAGACTGATTTTTCATTCAAACTTGACCCCAGTACCTCCAAACACCGCTAAAATCATCGGAGTAATTCTGTTTTTCTTAATAACTTGATCCGAGTACCTCCGATCCTCAAAATTCTACTTGAATCTGCGGAATGACGCTTCAATTGGGTACTAGAACCAATATCCTCCAAAAAGACCTTAAATCCGCGGAGATACTGATTTTCGCTCATATGTCGAACCCTGTACCTCCGATCACCGCTTAAATCATCGGAGTAACTCTTCAATGGAGTACTGGAACCCTTCTCCTCTGAATCACTGTTTAAATCCTCGGAGTAACTTTGTTTTGCTTAAAACTTGACCCCAGTACCTCAAGTCACCGCTTAAATCATCTAAGTAACACTCCAATTGAGTACTGGAACCCCTCTCCTCTGAATCACTGCTTAAGTCCTCGGAGTAACTTTCTTTTGTTTTAAACTTGACCCCAGTACCTCAAGTCACCGCTTAAATCATCTAAGTAACACTCCAATTGAGTACTGGAACCCCTCTCCTCTAAATCACTGCTTAAGTCCTCGGAGTAACTTTCTTTTGCTTAAAACTTGACTCCAGTACCTCAAGTCACCGCTTAAATCATCGGAGTAACTATCCAATCGAGTACTGGAACCCTTCTCCTCTAAATCACTACTTAAGTCCTCGGAGTAACTTTGTTTTGCTTAAAACTGGACCCCAGTACCTCAAGTCACCGCTTAAATCATCTAAATAACACTCCAATTGAGTACTGGAATACCTCACCTCTAAATCACTGCTTAAGTCCTCGGAGAAACTTTCTTTTGCTTAAAACTTGACCCCAGTACCTCAAGTCACCGCTTAAATCATCTAAGTAACACTCCATTTGAGTATTGGAACCCCTCTCCTCCAAATCACTGCTTAAATCCTCGGAGTAACTTTCTTTTGCTTAAAACTTGACCCCAGTACCTCAAGTCACCGCTTAAATCATCGGAGTAACTATCCAATTGAGTACTGGAACCCTTCTCCTCTAAATTACTACGTAAGTGCTCGGAGTAACTTTTTTTTGCTTAAAACTGGACCCCAGTACCTCAAGTCACTGCTTAAGTCCTCGGAGTAACTTTGTTTTGCTTAAACACTTGACCCCAGTACCTTCTATCACCACTTAAATCCACGGAGAAACATATTGAAACTTGATCCCAGTACCTCCAATTTACTAATTATAGCTGGGAATCGCTGATTTTTCATTAAAACCTGATCCCAGTACCTCAAAATCGCGTCTAAAAGTCGTGGGAAGACTGATTTTTCTTTCAAACTTGACCCCAGTACCTCCAAACACCGCTTAAATCATCTAAGTAACACTCCAATTGAGTACTGGAAAACCTCCCCTCTAAATCGCTGCTTAAGTCCTTGAAGTAACTTTCTTTTGCTTAAAACTTGACCCCAGTACCTCAAGTGACCGCTTAAATCATCTAAGTAACACTCCAATTGAATACTGGAACCCTTCTCTTCTGAATCACTGCTTAAGTCCTCGGAGTAACTTTCTTTTGCTTAAAACGTGATCCCAGTACCTCAAGTCACCGCTTAAATCATCTAAGTAACACTCCAATTGAATACTGGAACCCTTCTCCTCTGAATCGCTGCTTAAGTCCTCAGAGTAACTTTCTTTTGCTTAAAACATGATCCCAGTACCTCAAGTCACTGCTTAAGTTCTCGGAGTAACTTTGTTTTGCTTAAAAACTTGATCCCAGTACCTCCAATTCTCTAATTATAGATGGGAATCACTGATTTTTCAATAAAACTTGACCCCTGCTCCTCAAGTCACCGCTTATATCATCTAAGTAACACTCCAATTGAGTACTGGATCAATTCTCCCCTAAATCACTGCTTAAGTCGTCGGAGTAACTTTGATTCCCTTAAAACTTGACCCCAGTACCTCAAGTCACTGCTTAAGTCCTCGGAGTAACTTTGTTTTGCTTAGAACTTGACCCCAGTACTTCAAGTCACCGCTTAAATCATCTAAGTAACACTCCAATTGAGTACTGGAACCCTTCTTCTCTAAATCAATGCTTAAGTCCTCGGAGTAACTTTCTTTTGCTTAAAACTTGATCCCAGTACCTCTAGTCACTGCTTAAGTCCTCGGAGTAACTTTGTTTTGCTTAAAAACTTGATCCCAGTACCTCCTATTCTCTAATTATAGCTGGGAATAACTGATTTTTTATTTAAACTTGATCCCAGTTCCTCAAATCGCGGCTTGAAGCCGTGGGAAGACAGATTTTTCATTCAAACTTGACCCCAGTACCTCCAAACACCGCTTAAAGCAGTGGAGTAATTCTGTTTTTCTAAATAACTTGATCCCAGTGCCTCCGATCCTTAAAATTCTACTTGAATCTTCGGAATGACGCTTCAATTGGGTACTAGAACCAATATCCTCCAAAAAGACTTTAAATCCGCAGAGTAACTTATTTTCGCTTATATCTTGAACCCTGTACCTCAGATCACCGCTTAAATCATCGGAGTAACTCTTCAATGGAGTATTGGAACCCTTCTCCTCTAAATCACTGCTTAAGTCCTCGAAGTAACTTTATTTTGCTTAAAACTTGACCCCAGTACCTCAAGTCACCGCTTTAATCATCGGAGTAACTCTTCAATGGAGTACTGGAACCCTTCTCCTCTGAATCACTGTTTAAATCCTCGGAGTAACTTTGTTTTGCTTAAAACTTGACCCCAGAACCTCAAGTCACTGCTTAAGTCCTCCCAGTAACTTTATTTTGCTCAAAACTTGACCCCAGTACCTCAAGTCACCGCTTAAATCATCTAAGTAACACTCCAATTGAGTACTGGAACCCCTCTCCTCCAAATCACTGCTTAAGTCCTCGGAGTAACTTTCTTTTGTTTTAAACTTGACCCCAGTATCTCAAGTCACCGCTTAAATCATCTAAGTAACACTCCAATTGAGTACTGGAACCCCTCTCCTCTAAATCACTGCTTAAGTCCTCGGAGTAACTTTCTTTTGCTTAAAACTTGACACAGTAGCTCAAGTCACCGCTTAAATCATCGGAGTAACTATCCAATCGAGTACTGGAACCCTTCTCCTCTGAATCACTGCTTAAGTCCTCGGAGAAACTTTCTTTTGCTTAAAACGTGACCCCAGTACCTCAAGTCACTGCTTAAGTCCTCGGAGTAACTTTGTTTTGCTTAAACACTTGACCCCAGTACCTCCTATCACCACTTAAATCCACGGAGTAACACATTGAAACTTGATCCCAGTACCTCCAATTCTCTAATTATAGCTGGGAATTGCTGATTTTTCATAAAAACTTGATCCCAGTACCTCAAAATCGCGTCTAGAAGTCGTGGGAAGACTGAGTTTTCTTTGAAACTTGACCCCAGTACCTCCAAACACCGCTAAAATCATCGGAGTAATTCTGTTTTTCTTCATAACTTGATCCCAGTATCTCCGATCCTCAAAATTCTACTTGAATCTTCGGAATGACGCTTCAATTGAGTACTAGAACCAATATCCTCCAAAAAGAACTTAAATCCGCGGAGTTACTGATTTTCGCTCATATATCGAACCCTCTACCTCCGATCACCGCTTAAATCATCGAAGTAACTCTTCAATGGAGTACAGGAACCCTTCTCCTCTGAATAACTGCTTAAATCCTCGGAGTATTTTTGTTTTGCTTAAAACTTGACCCCAGTACCTCAACTCACTGCTTAAGTCCTCGGAGTAACTTTGTTTTGCTCAAAACCTGACCCCAGTACCTCTAGTCACCGCTTAAATCATCTAAGTAACACTTCAATTGAGTACTGGAACCCCTCTCCTCTAAATCGCTGCTTAAGTCCTTGAAGTAACTTTCTTTTGCTTAAAACTTGACCCCAGTACCTCAAGTGACCGCTTAAATCATCTAAGTAACACTCCAATTGAATACTGGAACCCTTCTCCTCTGAATCACTGCTTAAGTCCTCGGAGTAACTTTCTTTTGCCTAAAACGTGATCCCAGTACCTCAAGTCACCGCTTAAATCATCTAAGTAACACTCCAATTGAATACTGGAACCCTTCTCCTCTGAATCGCTGCTTAAGTCCTCGGAGTAACTTTCTTTTGCTTAAAACATGATCCCAGTACCTCAAGTCACTGCTTAAGTTCTCGGAGTAACTTTGTTTTGCTTAAAAACTTGATCCCAGTACCTCCAATTCTCTAATTATAGATGGGAATCACTGATTTTTCAATAAAACTTGACCCCTGCTCCTCAAGTCACCGCTTACATCATCTAAGTAACACTCCAATTGAGTACTGGATCAATTCTCCCCTAAATCACTGCTTAAGTCGTCGGAGTAACTTTGATTCCCTTAAAACTTGACCCCAGTACCTCAAGTCACTGCTTAAGTCCTCGGAGTAACTTTGTTTTGCGTAGAACTTGACCCCAGTACTTCAAGTCACCGCTTAAATCATCTAAGTAACACTCCAATTGAGTACTGGAACCCTTCTTCTCTAAATCAATGCTTAAGTCCTCGGAGTAACTTTCTTTTGCTTAAAACTTGATCCCAGTACCTCTAGTCACTGCTTAAGTCCTCGGAGTAACTTTGTTTTGCTTAAAAACTTGATCCCAGTACATCCTAATCTCTAATTATAGCTGGGAATAACTGATTTTTTATTTAAACTTGATCCCAGTTCCTCAAATCGCGGCTTGAAGCCGTGGGAAGACAGATTTTTCATTCAAACTTGACCCCAGTACCTCCAAACACCGCTTAAAGCAGTGGAGTAATTCTGTTTTTCTAAATAACTTGATCCCAGTGCCTCCGATCCTTAAAATTCTACTTGAATCTTCGGAATGACGCTTCAATTGGGTACTAGAACCAATATCCTCTAAAAGACCTTAAATCCGCAGAGTAACTTATTTTCGCTTATATCTTGAACCCTGTACCTCAGATCACCGCTTAAATCATCGGAGTAACTCTTCAATGGAGTATTGGAACCCTTCTCCTCTAAATCACTGCTTAAGTCCTCGAAGTAACTTTATTTTGCTTAAAACTTGACCCCAGTACCTCAAGTCACCGCTTTAATCATCGGAGTAACTCTTCAATGGAGTACTGGAACCCTTCTCCTCTGAATCACTGTTTAAATCCTCGGAGTAACTTTGTTTTGCTTAAAACTTGACCCCAGAACCTCAAGTCACTGCTTAAGTCCTCCCAGTAACTTTATTTTGCTCAAAACTTGACCCCAGTACCTCAAGTCACCGCTTAAATCATCTAAGTAACACTCCAATTGAGTACTGGAACCCCTCTCCTCCAAATCACTGCTTAAGTCCTCGGAGTAACTTTCTTTTGATTTAAACTTGACCCCAGTATCTCAAGTCACCGCTTAAATCATCTAAGTAACACTCCAATTGAGTACTGGAACCCCTCTCCTCTAAATCACTGCTTAAGTCTCGGAGTAACTTTCTTTTGCTTAAAACTTGACCCCAGTACCTCAAGTCACCGCTTAAATCATCGGAGTAACTATCCAATCGAGTACTGGAACCCTTCTCTTCTAAATCACTACTTAAGTCCTCGGAGTAACTTTGTTTTGCTTAAATCTGGACCCCAGTACCTCAAGTCACTGCTTAAGTCCTCGGAGTAACTTTGTTTTGCTTAAAAACTTGACCCCAGTACCTCCTATAACCACTTAAATCCACGGAGTGACACATTGAAACTTGATCCCAGTACCTCCAATTTACTAATTATAGCTGGGAATCGCTGATTTTTCATTAAAACTTGATCCCAGTACCTCAAAATCGCGTCTAGAAGTCGTGGGAAGACTGATTTTTCTTTCAAACTTGACCCCAGTACCTCCAAACACCGCTAAAATCATCGGAGTAATTCTGTTTTTCTTCATAACTTGATCCCAGTACCTCCGATCCTCAAAATTCTACTTGAATCTTCGGAATGACGCTTCAATTTGGTACTAGAACCAATATCCTCCAAAAAGATCTTAAATCCGCGGAGTTACTGATTTTCGTTCATATCTCGAACCCTGTACCTCCGATCACCGCTTTAATCATCGGAGTAACTCTTCAATGGAGTACTGGAATCCTTCTCCTCTGAATCACTGCTTAAGTCCTTGGAGTAACTTTGTTTTGCTCAAATCTTGACCCCAGTACCTCAAGTCACCGCTTAAATCATCTAAGTAACACTCCAATTGAGTACTGGAAAACCTCACCTCTAAATCACTGCTTAAGTCCTCGGAGTAACTTTCTTTTGCTTAAAACTTGACCCCAGTACCTCAAGTCACCGCTTAAATCATCTAAGTAACACACCAATTGAGTATTGGAAGCCCTCTCCTCTAAATCACTGCTTAAATCCTCGGAGTAACTTTCTTTTGCTTAAAACTTGACCCCAGTACCTCAAGTCACCGCTTAAATCATCGGAGTAACTATCCAATTGAGTACTGGAACCCTTCTCCTCTAAATCACTACTTAAGTCCTCGGAGTATCTTTGTTTTGCTTTAAACTTGACCCCAGTACCTCAAGTCACTGCTTAAGTCATCGGAGTAACTTTGTTTTGATTAAAACCTTAACCCCAGTACCTCCAATTACCGCTTAAGTCCACGGAGTAACACATTGAAACTTGATCCCACTACCTCCAATTCTCTAATTATAGCTGGGAATCGCTGATTTTTCATTAAAACTTGATCCCAGTACCTCCAAACACCGCTAAAATCATCGGAGTAATTTTGTTTTTCTTAATAACTTAATCCCAGTAACTGCCTTCAATATTAACTTATAATTTTCAAACTCTGCCAGAAATTAGAGTTTTATATACTAACCAATCGTACGAAAGGAAATTTTTATACACTAATTAGGGGGCACATAATGGGCCAAAATAGATTTTGTTAATTAACCGGAAGTAAATTCTTTAAGCTATATATTCGTGGAAGCAACGTGTAAGTCGTGGTGTTGTTGTTAGCGCCATGAGTAAAGAAGTTTGTAGATTCGGTGGTCAGGGGTTCTGTCCTGGTCTCGGATAAAATTTTAAATTTTTTTCTATTTACTTAATTTTATTTTTTAAAATTTATTTTTCTGTATTTCAACGTGAATAAAGTGTTATATTTATAAAAATAATTATTTTTCTTTGGGAAAGAGGGAATAATATCTGAAAAACGGATAAATTTCGACCTCGGAGCTACTCAAACGATTCACTCCGTAACTGCCTTTAATATTAACTTATAATTTTCAAACTCAGCCAGAAATTAGAGTTTTATATACTAAACAATCGTACGAAAGGAAATTTTTATACTCTAATTAGGGGGCACATAATTGGCCAAAATAGATTTTATTAATTAACTGGAAGTAAATTCTTTAAGCTATATATTCGTGGAAGCAACGTGTGAGTCGTGGTGTTGTTGTTAGTGCCATGAGTAAAGAAGTTTGTAGATTCGGTGGTCAGAGGTTCTGTCCTGGTCACGGATAAAATTTAATTTTTTTTTCTATTTACTTTATTTTACTTTTTAAAATTTATTTTTCTGTATTTCAACGCGAATAAAGTGTTATATTTATAAAAATAATTATTTTTCTTTGGGAAAGAGGGAATAATAGCTGAAACACGGTTAAATTTTGACCCCGAAGCTACTCACACGACTCACTCCGTAACTGCCTTTAATATTAACTTATAATTTTCAAACTCTGCCACAAATTAGAGTTTTATATACTAAACAATCGTACGAAAGGAAATTTTTATGCACTAATTAGGGGGCACATAATTGGCCAAAATAGATTTTGTTAATTAACCGGAAGTAAATTCTTTAAGCTATATATTCGTGGAAGCAACGTGTGAGTCGTGGTGTTGTTGTTAGCGCCATGAGTAAAGAAGTTTGTAGATTCGGTGGCCAGGGGTTCTGTCCTGGTCACGGATAAAATTTTAATTTTTCTTTCTATTTACTTTATTTTATTTTTTAAAATTTATTTTTCTGTATTTCAACGTGAATAAAGTGTTATACTTACAAAAATAATTATTTTTCTTTGGGAAAGAGGGAGTAATAGCTGAAAAACGAAAAATTTCGACCCCGGAGCTACTCACACGACTCACTCTGTAACTGCCTTTAATATTAACTTATAATTTTCAAACTCTGCCAGAAATTAGAGTTTTATATACTAAACAATCGTACGAAAGGAAATTTTTATACACTAATTAGGGGGCACATAATTGGCCAAAATAGATTTTTTTAATTAACCGGAAGTAAATTCTTTAAGCTATATATTCGTGGAAGCAACGCGTGAGTCGTGGTGTTGTTGTTAGCGCCTTGAGTAAAGAAGTTGGTAGATTCGGTGGTCAGAGGTTCTGTCCTGGTCACGGATAAAATTTAAATTTTTTTTTCTATTTACTTTATTTTATTTTTTAAAATTTATTTTTCTGTATTTCAACGTGAATAAAGTGTTATATTTATAAAAATATATATTTTTCTTTGGGAAAGAGGGAATAATAGCTGAAACACGGTTAAATTTTGACCCCGAAGCTACTCACTCGACTCACTCCGTAACTGCCTTTAATATTAACCTATAATTTTCAAACTCTGCCACAAATTAGAGTTTTATATACTAAACAATCGTAGGAAAGGAAATTTTCATACACTAATTAGGGGGCACATAATGGGCCAAAATAGATTTTGTTAATTAACCGGAAGTAAATTCTTTAAGCTATATATTCGAGGAAGCAACGTGTGAGTCGTGGTGTTGTTGTTAGCGCCATGAGTAAAGAAGTTTGTAGATTCGGTGGTCAGAGGTTCTGTCCTGGTCACGGATAAAATTTAAATTTTTTTTTCTATTTACTTTACTTTATTTTTTAAAATTTATTTTTCTGTATTTCAACGTGAATAAAGTGTTATATTTATAAATATAATTATTTTCCTTTGGGAACGAGGGACTAATAGCTGAGAATCGGATAAACTTCGACCCCGGAGTTACTCACACGACTCACTCTGTAACTGCCTTTAAAATTAACTTATAATTTTCAAACTCTGCCACAAATTAGAGTTTTATATACTAAACAATCGTACGAAAGGAAATTTTCATACACTAATTAGGGGGCACATAATGGGCCAAAATAGATTTTATTAATTAACCGGAAGTAAATTCTTTAAGCTATATATTCGTTAAAGCAACGTGTGAGTCGTGGTGTTGTTGTTAGCGCCATGAGTAAAGAAGTTTGTAGATTCGGTTGTCAGGGGTTCTGTCCTGGTCACGGATAAAATTTTAATTTTTTTTTCTATTTACTTTATTTTATTTTTTAAAATTTATTTTTCTGTATTTCAACGTGAATAAAGTGTTATATTTATAAAAATAATTATTTTTCTTTGGGAAAGAGGGAATAATAGCTGAAAAACGGATAAATTTTGACCCCGGAGCTACTCACACGTTTCACTCCGTAACTGCCTTTAATATTAACTTATAATTTTCAAACTCTGCCGGAAGATAGAGTTTTATATACTAAACAATCGTACGAAAGGAAATTTTTATACTCTAATTGGGGGGCACATAATGGGCCAAAATAGTTTTTGTTAATTAACCGGAAGTAATTTCCTTAAGCTATATATTCGTGGAAGCAACGTGTGAGTCGTGGTGTTGTTGTTAGCGCCATGAGTAAAGAAGTTTGTAGATTCGGTGGTCAGGGGTTCTGTCCTGGTCTTGGATAAAATTTTAAATTTTTTTCTATTTACTTAATTTTATTTTTTAAAATTTATTTTTCTGTATTTCAACGTGAATAAAGTGTTATATTTATAAAAATAATTATTTTTCTTTGGGAAAGAGGGAATAATAGCTGAAAAGCGGATAAATTTCGACCTCGGAGCTACTCAAACGATTCACTCCGTAACTGCCTTTAATATTAACTTATAATTTTCAAACTCTGCCAGAAATTAGAGTTTTATATACTAAACAATCGTACGAAAGGAAATTTTTATACTCTTATTAGGGGGCACATAATTGGCCAAAATAGATTTTATTAATTAACTGGAAGTAAATTCTTTAAACTATATATTCGTGGAAGCAACGTGTGAGTCGTGGTGTTGTTGTTAGTGCCATGAGTAAAGAAGTTTGTAGATTCGGTGGTCAGAGGTTCTGTCCTGGTCACGGATAAAATTTAATTTTTTTTTCTATTTGCTTTATTTTATTTTTTAAAATTTATTTTTCTGTATTTCAACGCGAATAAAGTGTTATATTTATAAAAATAATTATTTTTCTTTGGGAAAGAGGGAATAATAGCTGAAACACGGTTAAATTTTGACCCCGAAGCTACTCACTCGACTCACTCCGTAACTGCCTTTAATATTAACTTATAATTTTCAAACTCTGCCACAAATTAGAGTTTTATATACTAAACAATCGTACGAAAGGAAATTTTTATACACTAATTAGGGGGCACATAATTGGCCAAAATAGATTTTGTTAATTTACCGGAAGTAAATTCTTTGAGCTATATATTCGTGGAAGCAACGTGTGAGTCATGGTGTTGTTGTTAGCGCCATGAGTAAAGAAGATTGTAGATTCGGTGGTCAGAGGTTCAGTCCTGGTCACGGATAAACTTTAAATTTTTTTTTTCTATTTACTTTATTTTATTTTTTAAAATTTATTTTTCTGTATTTCAACGTGAATAAAGTGTTATACTTACAAAAATAATTATTTTTCTTTGGGAAAGAGGGAGTAATAGCTGAAAAACGAAAAATTTCGACCACGGATCTACTCACACGACTCACTCTGTAACTGCCTTTAATATTAACTTATAATTTTCAAACTCTGCCAGAAATTAGAGTTTTATATACTAAACAATCGTACGAAAGGAAATTTTTATACACTAATTAGGGGGCACATAATTGGCCAAAATAGATTTTTTTAATTAACCGGAAGTAAATTCTTTAAGCTATATATTCGTGGAAGCAACGCGTGAGTCGTGGTGTTGTTGTTAGCGCCATGAGTAAAGAAGTTGGTAGATTCGATGGTCAGAGGTTCTGTCCTGGTCACGGATAAAATTTAAATTTTTTTTTTCTATTTACTTTATTTTATTTTTTAAAATTTATTTTTCTGTATTTCAACGTGAATAAAGTGCTATAAGTATAAAAATAATTATTTTTCTTTGGGAAAGAGGGAATAATAGCTGAAAAACGGATAAATTTCGACCCCGGAGCTACTCAAACGATTCACTCCGTAACTGCCTTAATATTAACTTATAATTTTCAAACTCTGCCAGAAATTAGATTTTTATGTACTAAACAATCGTACGAAAGGAAATTTTTATACACTAATTAGGGGGCACATAATGGGCCAAAATAGATTTTGTTAATTAACCGGAAGTAAATTCTTTAAGCTATATATTCGTGGAAGCAACGTGTGAGTCGTGGTGTTGTTGTTAGCGCCATGAGTAAAGAAGTTTGTAGATTCGGTGGTCAGGGGTTCAGTCCTGGTCACGGATAAAATTGTAATTTTTCTTTTCTATTTACTTTATTTTATTTTTTAAAATTTATTTTTCTGTATTTCAACGTGAATAAAGTGTTATACTTACAAAAATAATTATTTTTCTTTGGGAAAGAGGGAGTAATAGCTGAAAAACGAAAAATTTCGACCCCGGAGCTACTCACACGACTCACTCTGTAACTGCCCTTAATATTAACTTATAATTTTCAAACTCTGCCAGAAATTAGAGTTTTATATACTAAACAATCGTACGAAAGGAAATTTTTATACACTAATTAGGGGGCACATAATTGGCCAAAATAGATTTTGTTAATTAACCGGAAGTAAATTCTTTAAGCTATATATTCGTGGAAGCAACGTGTGAGTCGTGGTGTTGTTGTTAGCGCTGTGAGTAAAGAAGTTTGTAGATTCGGTGGTCAGAGGTTCTGTCCTGGTCACGGATAAAATTAAAATTTTTTTTTTCTATTTACTTTATTTTATTTTTTAAAATTTATTTTTCTGTATTTCAACGTGAATAAAGTGTTATATTTATAAAAATAATTATTTTTCTTTGGGAAAGAGGGAATAATAGCTGAAACACGGTTAAATTTTGACCCCGAAGCTACTCACTCGACTCACTCCGTAACTGCCTTTAATATTAACTTATAATTTTCAAACTCTGCCAGAAATTAGAGTTTTATATACTAAACAATCGTACGAAAGGAAATTTTTATACACTAATTAGGGAGCACATAATTGGCCAAAATAGATTTTGTTAATTTACCGGAAGTAAATTCTTTAAGCTATATATTCGTGGAAGCAACGTGTGAGTCATGGTGTTGTTGTTAGCGCCATGAGTAAAGAAGATTGTAGATTCGGTGGTCAGAGGTTCAGTCCTGGTCACGGATAAAATTTAAATTTTTTTTTTCTATTTACTTTATTTTATTTTTTAAAATTTATTTTTCTCTATTTCAACGTGAATAAAGTGTTATATTTATAAAAATAATTATTTTTCTTTGAGAAACAGGGAATAATAGCTGAAAAACGGATAAATTTCGACTCCGGAGCTACTCACACGAGTCACTCCGTAACTGCCTTTAATATTAACTTATAATTTTCAAACTCTGCCAGAAATTAGAGTTTTATATACTAAACAATCATACGAAAGGAAATTTTTATACACTAATTAGGGAGCACATAATGGGCCAAAATAGATTTTGTTAATTAACCGGAAGTAAATTCTTTAAGCTATATATTCGTGGAAGCAACGTGTAAGTCGTGGTGTTGTTGTTAGCGCGATGAGTAAAGAGGTTTGTAGATTCGGTGACCAGGGGTTCTGTCCTGGTCACGGATAAAATTTTAATTTTTTTTTCTATTTACTTTATTTTATATTTTAAAATTTATTTTTCTGTATTTCAACGTGAATTAAGTGCTATATGTATAAAAATAATTATTTTTCTTTGGGAAAGAGGGAATAATAGCTGAAAAACGGATAAATTTCGACCCCGGAGCTACTCAAACGATTCACTCCGTAACTGCCTTTAATTATAACTTATAATTTTCAAACTCTGCCAGAAATTAGAGTTTTATATACTAAACAATCGTACGAAAGGAAATTTTTATACACTAATTAGGGGGCACATATTTGGCGAAAATAGATTTTGTTAATTAACCGAAAGTAAATTCTTTAAGCTATATATTCGTGGACGCAACGTGTGAGTCGTGGTGTTGTTGTTAGCGCCATGAGTAAAGAAGTTTGTAGATTCGGTGGTCAGAGGTTCTGTCCTGGTCACGGATAAAATTTAAATTTTTTTTTTCTATTTACTTTACTTTATTTTTTAAAATTTATTTTTCTGTATTTCAACGTGAATAAAGTGTTATATTTATAAAAATAATTATTTTTCTTTGGGAAAGAGGGAATAATAGCTGAAACACGGTTAAATTTTGACCCCGAAGCTACTCACTCGACTCACTCCGTAACTGCCTTTAATATTAACTTATAATTTTCAAACTCTGCCACAAATTAGAGTTTTATATACTAAACAATCGTACGAAAGGAAATTTTTATACACTAATTAGGGGGCACATAATTGGCCAAAATAGATTTTGTTAATTTACCGGAAGTAAATTCTTTAAGCTATAAATTCGTGGAAGCAACGTGTGAGTCATGGTGTTGTTGTTAGCGCCATGAGTAAAGAAGATTATAGATTCGGTGGTCAGAGGTTCAGTCCTGGTCACGGATAAAATTTAAATTTTTTTTTTCTATTTACTTTATTTTATTTTTTAAAATTTATTTTTCTGTATTTCAACGTGAATAAAGTGTTATACTTACAAAAATAATTATTTTTCTTTGGGAAAGAGGGAGTAATAGCTGAAAAACGAAAAATTTCGACCACGGATCTACTTACTCTGTAACTGCCTTTAATATTAACTTATAATTTTCAAACTCTGCCAGAAATTAGAGTTTTATATACTAAACAATCGTACGAAAGGAAATTTTTATACACTAATTAGGGGGCACATAATTGGCCAAAATAGATTTTTTTAATTAACCGGAAGTAAATTCTTTAAGCTATATATTCGTGGAAGCAACGCGTGAGTCGTGGTGTTGTTGTTAGCGCCATGAGTAAAGAAGTTGGTAGATTCGGTGGTCAGAGGTTCTGTCCTGGTCACGGATAAAATTTAAATTTTTTTTTTCTATTTACTTTATTTTATTTTTTAAAATTTATTTTTCTGTATTTCAACGTGAATAAAGTGCTATAAGTATAAAAATAATTATTTTTCTTTGGGAAAGAGGGAATAATAGCTGAAAAACGGATAAATTTCGACCTCGGAGCTACTCAAACGATTCACTCCGTAACTGCCTTTAATATTAACTTATAATTTTCAAACTCTGCCAGAAATTAGATTTTTATATACTAAACAATCGTACGAAAGGAAATTTTTATACACTTATTAGGGGGCACATAATGGGCCAAAATAGATTTTGTTAATTAACCGGAAGTAAATTCTTTAAGCTATATATTCGTGGAAGCAACGTGTGAGTCGTGGTGTTGTTGTTAGCGCCATGAGTAAAGAAGTTGGTAGATTCGGTGGTCAGAGGTTCTGTCCTGGTCACGGATAAAATTTAAATTTTTTTTTTCTATTTACTTTATTTTATTTTTTAAAATTTATTTTTCTGTATTTCAACGTGAATAAAGTGTTATATTTATAAAAATAATTATTTTTCTTTGGGAAAGAGGGAATAATAAGCTGAAAAACGAAAAATTTCGACGCCGGAGCTACTCACACGACTCACTCTGTAACTGCCTTTAATATTAACTTATAATTTTCAAACTCTGCCAGAAATTAGAGTTTTATATACTAAACAATCGTACGAAAGGAAATTTTTATACACTAATTAAGGGGCACATAATTGGCCAAAATAGATTTTTTTAATTAACCGGAAGTAAATTCTTTAAGCTATATATTCGTGGAAGCAACGCGTGAGTCGTGGTGTTGTTGTTAGCGCCATGAGTAAAGAAGTTGGTAGATTCGGTGGTCAGAGGTTCTGTCCTGGTCACGGATAAAATTTAAATTTTTTTTTTCTATTTACTTTATTTTATTTTTTAAAATTTATTTTTCTGTATTTCAACGTGAATAAAGTGTTATATTTATAAAAATAATTATTTTTCTTTGGGAAAGAGGGAATAATAGCTGAAACACGGTTAAATTTTGACCCCGAAGCTACTCACTCGACTCACTCCGTAACTGCCTTTAATATTAACTTATAATTTTCAAACTCTGCCACAAATTAGAGTTTTATATACTAAACAAACGTACGAAAGGAAATTTTCATACACTAATTAGGGGGCACATAATGGGCCAAAATAGATTTTGTTAATTTACCGGAAGTAAATTCTTTAAGCTATAAATTCGTGGAAGCAACGTGTGAGTCATGGTGTTGTTGTTAGCGCCATGAGTAAAGAAGATTGTAGATTCGGTGGTCAGAGGTTCAGTCCTGGTCACGGATAAAATTTAAATTTTTTTTTTCTATTTACTTTATTTTATTTTTTAAAATTTATTTTTCTGTATTTCAACGGGAATAAAGTGTTATACTTACAAAAATAATTATTTTTCTTTGGGAAAGAGGGAGTAATAGCTGAAAAACGAAAAATTTCGACCACGGATCTACTCACACGACTCACTCTGTAACTGCCTTTAATATTAACTTATAATTTTCAAACTCTGCCAGAAATTAGAGTTTTATATACTAAACAATCGTACGAAAGGAAATTTTTATACACTAATTAGGGGGCACATAATTGGCCAAAATAGATTTTTTTAATTAACCGGAAGTAAATTCTTTAAGCTATAAATTCGTGGAAGCAACGTGTGAGTCATGGTGCTGTTGTTAGCGCCATGAGTAAAGAAGATTGTAGATTCGGTGGTCAGAGGTTCAGTCCTGGTCACGGATAAAATTTAAATTTTTTTTTTCTATTTACTTTATTTTATTTTTTAAAATTTATTTTTCTGTATTTCAACGTGAATAAAGTGTTATACTTACAAAAATAATTATTTTTCTTTGGGAAAGAGGGAGTAATGGCTGAAAAACGAAAAATTTCGACCACGGATCTACTCACACGACTCACTCTGTAACTGCCTTTAATATTAACTTATAATTTTCAAACTCTGCCAGAAATTAGAGTTTTATATACTAAACAATCGTACGAAAGGAAATTTTTATACACTAATTAGGGGGCACATAATTGGCCAAAATAGATTTTTTTAATTAACCGGAAGTAAATTCTTTAAGCTATATATTCGTGGAAGCAACGCGTGAGTCGTGGTGTTGTTGTTAGCGCCATGAGTAAAGAAGTTGGTAGATTCGGTGGTCAGAGGTTCTGTCCTGGTCACGGATAAAATTAAATTTTTTTTTTTCTATTTACTTTATTTTATTTTTTAAAATTTATTTTTCTGTATTTCAACGTGAATAAAGTGTTATATTTATAAAAATAATTATTTTTCTTTGGGAAAGAGGGAATAATAGCTGAAACAAGGTTAAATTTTGACCCCGAAGCTACTCACTCGACTCACTCCGTAACTGCCTTTAATATTAACTTATAATTTTCAAACTCTGCCACAAATTAGAGTTTTATATACTAAACAATCGTACGAAAGGAAATTTTCATACACTAATTAGGGGGCACATAATGGGCCAAAATAGATTTTGTTAATTAACCGGAAGTAAATTCTTTAAGCTATATATTCGTAGAAGCAACGTGTGAGTCGTGGTGTTGTTGTTAGCGCCATGAGGAAAGAAGTTTGTAGATTCGGTGGTCAGGGGTTCTGTCCTGGTCACGGATAAAATTTTAATTTTTTTTTTCTATTTACTTTATTTTATTTTTTAAAATTTATTTTTCTGTATTTCAACGTGAATAAAGTGCTATAAGTATAAAAATAATAATTTTTCTTTGGGAAAGAGGGAATAATAGCTGAAAAACGGATAAATTTCGACCCCGGAGCTACTCAAACGATTCACTCCGTAACTGCCTTTAATATTAACTTATAATTTTCAAACTCTGCCAGAAATTAGATTTTTATGTACTAAACAATCGTACGAAAGGAAATTTTAATACACTAATTAGGGGGCACATAATGGGCCAAAATAGATTTTGTTAATTAACCGGAAGTAAATTCTTTAAGCTATATATTCGTGGAAGCAACGTGTGAGTCGTGGTGTTGTTGTTAGCGCCATGAGTAAAGAAGTTTGTAGATTCGGTGGTCAGGGATTCAGTCCTGGTCACGGATAAAATTGTAATTTTTCTTTTCTATTTACTTTATTTTATTTTTTAAAATTTATTTTTCTGTATTTCAACGTGAATAAAGTGTTATACTTACAAAAATAATTATTTTTCTTTGGGAAAGAGGGAGTAATAGCTGAAAAACGAAAAATTTCGACCCCGGAGCTACTCACACGACTCACTCTGTAACTGCCTTTAATATTAACTTATAATTTTCAAACTCTGCCAGAAATTAGAGTTTTATATACTAAACAACCGTAGGAAAGGAAATTTTTATACACTAATTAGGGGACACATAATTGGCCAAAATAGATTTTGTTAATTAACCGGAAGTAAATTCTTTAAGCTATATATTCGTGGAAGCAACGTGTGAGTCGTGGTGTTGTTGTTAGCGCCATGAGTAAAGAAGTTTGTAGATTCGGTGGTCAGAGGTTCTGTCCTGGTCACGGATAAAATTTAAATTTTTTTTTTCTATTTACTTTATTTTATTTTTTAAAATTTATTTTTCTGTATTTCAACGTGAATAAAGTGTTATATTTATAAAAATAATTATTTTTCTTTGGGAAAGAGGGAATAATAGCTGAAAAACGGATAAATTTCGACCCCGGAGCTACTCAATCGATTCACTCCGTAACTGCCTTTAATATTACCTTATAATTTTCAAACTCTGCCAGAAATTAGAGTTTTATGTACTAAACAATCGTACGAAAGGAAATTTTTATACACTAATTAGGGGGCACATAATGGGCCAAAATAGATTTTGTTAATTAACCGGAAGTAAATTCTTTAAGCTATATATTCGTGGAAGCAACGTGTGAGTCTTGGTGTTGTTGTTAGCGCCATGAGTAAAGAAGTTTGTAGATTCGGTGGTCAGGGGTTCAGTCCTGGTCACGGATAAAATTGTAATTTTTGCTTCCTATTTACTTTATTTTATTTTTTAAAATTTATTTTTCTGTATTTCTACGTGAATAAAGTGCTATACTTACAAAAATAATTATTTTTCTTTGGGAAAGAGGGAGTAATAGCTGAAAAACGAAAAATTTCGACCCCGGAGCTACTCACACGACTCACTGTGTAACTGCCTTTAATATTAACTTATAATTTTCAAACTCTGCCAGAAATTAGAGTTTTATATACTAAACAATCGTACGAAAGGAAATTTTTATACACTAATTAGGGGGCACATAATTGGCCAAAATAGATTTTGTTAATTAACCGGAAGTAAATTCTTTAAGCTATATATTCGTGGAAGCAACGTGTGAGTCGTGGTGTTGTAGTTAGCGCCATGAGTAAAGAAGTTTGTAGATTCGGTGGTCAGAGGTTCTGTCCTGGTCACGGATAAAATTTAAATAATTTTTTTCTATTTACTTTATTTTATTTTTTAAAATTTATTTTTCTGTATTTCAACGTGAATAAAGTGTTATATTTATAAAAATAATTATTTTTCTTCGGGAAAGAGGGAATAATAGCTGAAACACGGCTAAATTTTGACCCCGAAGCTACTCACACGACTCACTCCGTAACTGCCTTTAATATTAACTTATAATTTTCAAACTCTGCCACAAATTAGAGTTTTATATACTAAACAATCGTACGAAAGGAAATTTTCATACACTAATTAGGGGGCACATAATGGGCCAAAATAGATTTTGTTAATTAACCGGAAGTAAATTCTTTAAGCTATATATTCGTAGAAGCAACGTGTGAGTCGCGGTGTTGTTGTTAGCGCCATGAGTAAAGAAGTTTGTAGATTCGGTGGTCAGAGGTTCAGTCCTGGTCACGGATAAAAATTTAATTTTTTTTTTTCTATTTACTTTATTTTATTTTTTAAAATTTATTTTTCTGTATTTCAACGTGAATAAAGTGTTATATTTATAAAAATAATTATTTTTCTTTGGGAAAGAGGGAATAATAGCTGAAAAACGAAAAATTTCGACCCCGGAGCTACTCACACGACTCACTCTGTAACTAACTTTATTATTAACTTATAATTTTCAAACTCTGCCAGAAATTAGAGTTTTATACACTAAACAATCGTACGAAAAGAAATTTTTATACACTAATTAGGGGGCACATAATTGGCCAAAATAGATTTTGTTAATTTACCGGAAGTAAATTCTTTAAGCTATATATTCGTGGAAGCAACGTGTGAGTTATGGTGTTGTTGTTAGCGCCATGAGTAAAGAAGTTTGTAGATTCGGTGGTCAGAGGTTCTGTCCTGGTAAGGGATAAAATTTAAATTTTTTTTTTTCTATTTACATTATTTTATTTTTTAAAATTTATTTTTCTGTATTTCAACGTGAATAAAGTGTTATATTTATAAAAATAATTATTTTTCTTTGGGAAAGAGGGAATAATAGCTGAAAAACGAAAAATTTCGACCCCGGAGCTACTCACACGACTCACTCTGTAACTGCCTTTAATATTAACTTATAATTTTCAAACTCTGCCAGAAATTAGAGTTTTATATACTAAACAATCGTACGAAAGGAAATTTTTATACACTAATTAGGGGGCACATAATTGGCCAAAATAGATTTTGTTAATTTACCGGAAGTAAATTCTTTAAGCTATATATTCGTGGAAGCAACGTGTGAGTCGTGGTGTTGTTGTTAGCGCCATGAATAAAGAAGTTTGTAGATTCGGTGGTCAGAGGTTCAGTCCTGGTCACGGATAAAATTTAATTTTTTTTTCTATTTACTTTATTTTATTTTTTAAAATTTATTTTTCTGTATTTCAACGTGAATAAAGTGTTATACTTACAAAAATAATTATTTTTCTTTGGGAAAGAGGGAGTAATAGCTGAAAAACGAAAAATTTCGACCACGGATCTACTCACACGACTCACTCTGTAACTGCCTTTAATATTAACTTATAATTTTCAAACTCTGCCAGAAATTAGAGTTTTATATACTAAACAATCGTACGAAAGGAAATTTTTATACACTAATTAGGGGGCACATAATTCGCCAAAATAGATTTATTTAATTAACCGGAAGTAAATTCTTTAAGCTATATATTCGTGGAAGCAACGCGTGAGTCGTGGTGTTGTTGTTAGCGCCATGAGTAAAGAAGTTGGTAGATTCAGTGGTCAGAGGTTCTGTCCTGGTCACGGATAAAATTTAAATTTTTTTTTTCTATTTACTTTATTTTATTTTTTAAAATTTATTTTTCTGTATTTCAACGTGAATAAAGTGTTATATTTATAAAAATAATTATTTTTCTTTGGGAAAGAGGGAATAATAGCTGAAACACGGTTAAATTTTGACCCCGAAGCTACTCACTCGACTCACTCCGTAACTGCCTTTAATATTAACTTATAATTTTCAAACTCTGCCACAAATTAGAGTTTTATATACTAAACAATCGTACGAAAGGAAATTTTCATACACTAATTAGGGGGCACATAATGGGCCAAAATAGATTTTGTTAATTTACCGGAAGTAAATTCTTTAAGCTATAAATTCGGGGAAGCAACGTGTGAGTCATGGTGTTGTTGTTAGCGCCATGAGTAAAGAAGATTGTAGATTCGGTGGTCAGAGGTTCAGTCCTGGTCACGGATAAACTTTAAATTTTTTTTTTCTATTTACTTTATTTTATTTTTTAAAATTTATTTTTCTGTATTTCAACGTGAATAAAGTGTTATACTTACAAAAATAATTATTTTTCTTTGGGAAAGAGGGAGTAATAGCTGAAAAACGAAAAATTTCGACCACGGATCTACTCACACGACTCACTCTGTAACTGCCTTTAATATTAACTTATAATTTTCAAACTCTGCCAGAAATTAGAGTTTTATATACTAAACAATCGTACGAAAGGAAATTTTTATACACTAATTAGGGGGCACATAATTGGCCAAAATAGATTTTTTTAATTAACCGGAAGTAAATTCTTTAAGCTATATATTCGTGGAAGCAACGCGTGAGTCGTGGTGTTGTTGTTAGCGCCATGAGTAAAGAAGTTGGTAGATTCGGTGGTCAGAGGTTCTGTCCTGGTCACGGATAAAATTTAAATTTTTTTTTTCTATTTACTTTATTTTATTTTTTAAAATTTATTTTTCTGTATTTCAACGTGAATAAAGTGCTATAAGTATAAAAATAATTATTTTTCTTTGGGAAAGAGGGAATAATAGCTGAAAAACGGATAAATTTCGACCCCGGAGCTACTCAAACGATTCACTCCGTAACTGCCTTTAATATTAACTTATAATTTTCAAACTCTGCCAGAAATTAGATTTTTATATACTAAACAATCGTACGAAAGGAAATTTTTATACACTAATTAGGGGGCACATAATGGGCCAAAATAGATTTTGTTAATTAACCGGAAGTAAATTCTTTAAGCTATATATTCGTGGAAGCAACGTGTGAGTCGTGGTGTTGTTGTTAGCGCCATGAGTAAAGAAGTTGGTAGATTCGGTGGTCAGAGGTTCTGTCCTGGTCACGGGTAAAATTTAAATTTTTTTTTTCTATTTACTTTATTTAATTTTTTAAAATTTATTTTTCTGTATTTCAACGTGAATAAAGTGTTATATTTATAAAAATAATTATTTTTCTTTGGGAAAGAGGGAATAATAAGCTGAAAAACGAAAAATTTCGACGCCGGAGCTACTCACACGACTCACTCTGTAACTGCCTTTAATATTAACTTATAATTTTCAAACTCTGCCAGAAATTAGAGTTTTATATACTAAACAATCGTACGAAAGGAAATTTTTATACACTAATTAGGGGGCACATAATTGGCCAAAATAGATTTTGTTAATTAACCGGAAGTAAATTCTTTAAGCTATATATTCGTGGAAGCAACGTGTGAGTCGTGGTGTTGTTGTTAGCGCTGTGAGTAAAGAAGTTTGTAGATTCGGTGGTCAGAGGTTCTGTCCTGGTCACGGATAAAATTTAAATTTTTTTTTTCTATTTACTTTATTTTATTTTTTAAAATTTATTTTTCTGTATTTCAACGTGAATAAAGTGTTATATTTATAAAAATAATTATTTTTCTTTGAGAAACAGGGAATAATAGCTGAAAAACGGATAAATTTCGACTCCGGAGCTACTCACACGACTCACTCCGTAACTGCCTTTAATATTAACTTATAATTTTCAAACTCTGCCAGAAATTAGAGTTTTATATACTAAACAATCATACGAAAGGAAATTTTTATACACTAATTAGGGGGCACATAATGGGCCAAAATAGATTTTGTTAATTAACCGGAAGTAAATTCTTTAAGCTATATATTCGTGGAAGCAACGTGTAAGTCGTGGTGTTGTTGTTAGCGCGATGAGTAAAGAAGTTTGTAGATTCGGTGACCAGGGGTTCTGTCCTGGTCACGGATAAAATTTTAATTTTTTTTTCTATTTACTTTATTTTATATTTTAAAATTTATTTTTCTGTATTTCAACGTGAATTAAGTGCTATATGTATAAAAATAATTATTTTTCTTTGGGAAAGAGGGAATAATAGCTGAAAAACGGATAAATTTCGACCCCGGAGCTACTCAAACGATTCACTCCGTAACTGCCTTTAATTATAACTTATAATTTTCAAACTCTGCCAGAAATTAGAGTTTTATATACTAAACAATCGTACGAAAGGAAATTTTTATACACTAATTAGGGGGCACATAATTGGCGAAAATAGATTTTGTTAATTAACCGAAAGTAAATTCTTTAAGCTATATATTCGTGGACGCAACGTGTGAGTCGTGGTGTTGTTGTTAGCGCCATGAGTAAAGAAGTTTGTAGATTCGGTGGTCAGAGGTTCTGTCCTGGTCACGGATAAAATTTAAATTTTTTTTTTCTATTTACTTTACTTTATTTTTTAAAATTTATTTTTGTGTATTTCAACGTGAATAAAGTGTTATATTTATAAAAATAATTATTTTTCTTTGGGAAAGAGGGAATAATAGCTGAAACACGGTTAAATTTTGACCCCGAAGCTACTCACTCGACTCACTCCGTAACTGCCTTTAATATTAACTTATAATTTTCAAACTCTGCCACAAATTAGAGTTTTATATACTAAACAATCGTACGAAAGGAAATTTTTATACACTAATTAGGGGGCACATAATTGGCCAAAATAGATTTTGTTAATTTACCGGAAGTAAATTCTTTAAGCTATAAATTCGTGGAAGCAACGTGTGAGTCATGGTGTTGTTGTTAGCGCCATGAGTAAAGAAGATTGTAGATTCGGTGGTGAGAGGTTCAGTCCTGGTCACGGATAAAATTTAAATTTTTTTTTTCTATTTACTTTATTTTATTTTTTAAAATTTATTTTTCTGTATTTCAACGTGAATAAAGTGTTATACTTACAAAAATAATTATTTTTCTTTGGGAAAGAGGGAGTAATAGCTGAAAAACGAAAAATTTCGACCACGGATCTACTCACACGACTCACTCTGTAACTGCCTTTAATATTAACTTATAATTTTCAAACTCTGCCAGAAATTAGAGTTTTATATACTAAACAATCGTACGAAAGGAAATTTTTATACACTAATTAGGGGGCACATAATTGGCCAAAATAGATTTTTTTAATTAACCGGAAGTAAATTCTTTAAGCTATATATTTGTGGAAGCAACGCGTGAGTCGTGGTGTTGTTGTTAGCGCCATGAGTAAAGAAGTTGGTAGATTCGGTGGTCAGAGGTTCTGTCCTGGTCACGGATAAAATTTAAATTTTTTTTTCTATTTACTTTATTTTATTTTTTAAAATTTATTTTTCTGTATTTCAACGTGAATAAAGTGTTATATTTATAAAAATAATTATTTTTCTTTGGGAAAGAGGGAATAATAGCTGAAACACGGTTAAATTTTGACCCCGAAGCTACTCACTCGACTCACTCCGTAACTGCCTTTAATATTAACTTATAATTTTCAAACTCTGCCACAAATTAGAGTTTTATATACTAAACAATCGTACGAAAGGAAGTTTTCATACACTAATTAGGGGGCACATAATGGGCCAAAATAGATTTTGTTAATTTACCGGAAGTAAATTCTTTAAGCTATAAATTCGTGGAAGCAACGTGTGAGTCATGGTGTTGTTGTTAGCGCCATGAGTAAAGAAGATTGTAGATTCGGTGGTCAGAGGTTCAGTCCTGGTCACGGATAAAATTTAAATTTTTTTTTTCTATTTACTTTATTTTATTTTTTAAAATTTATTTTTCTGTATTTCAACGGGAATAAAGTGTTATACTTACAAAAATAATTATTTTTCTTTGGGAAAGAGGGAGTAATAGCTGAAAAACGAAAAATTTCGACCACGGATCTACTCACACGACTCACTCTGTAACTGCCTTTAATATTAACTTATAATTTTCAAACTCTGCCAGAAATTAGAGTTTTATATACTAAACAATCGTACGAAAGGAAATTTTTATACACTAATTAGGGGGCACATAATTGGCCAAAATAGATTTTTTTAATTAACCGGAAGTAAATTCTTTAAGCTATAAATTGGTGGAAGCAACGTGTGAGTCATGGTGCTGTTGTTAGCGCCATGAGTAAAGAAGATTGTAGATTCGGGGGTCAGAGGTTCAGTCCTGGTCGCGGATAAAATTTAAATTTTTTTTTCTATTTACTTTATTTTATTTTTTAAAATTTATTTTTCTGTATTTCAACGTGAATAAAGTGTTATACTTACAAAAATAATTATTTTTCTTTGTGAAAGAGGGAGTAATGGCTGAAAAACGAAAAATTTCGACCACGGATCTACTCACACGACTCACTCTGTAACTGCCTTTAATATTAACTTATAATTTTCAAACTCTGCCAGAAATTAGAGTTTTATATACTAAACAATCGTACGAAAGGAAATTTTTATACACTAATTAGGGGGCACATAATTGGCCAAAATAGATTTTTTTAATTAACCGGAAGTAAATTCTTTAAGCTATATATTCGTGGAAGCAACGTGTAAGTCGTGGTGTTGTTGTTAGCGCGATGAGTAAAGAAGTTTGTAGATTCGGTGACCAGGGGTTCTGTCCTGGTCACGGATAAAATTTTAATTTTTTTTTCTATTTACTTTATTTTATATTTTAAAATTTATTTTTCTGTATTTCAACGTGAATTAAGTGCTATATGTATAAAAATAATTATTTTTCTTTGGGAAAGAGGGAATAATAGCTGAAAAACGGATAAATTTCGACCCCGGAGCTACTCAAACGATTCACTCCGTAACTGCCTTTAATTATAACTTATAATTTTCAAACTCTGCCAGAAATTAGAGTTTTATATACTAAACAATCGTACGAAAGGAAATTTTTATACACTAATTAGGGGGCACATAATTGGCGAAAATAGATTTTGTTAATTAACCGAAAGTAAATTCTTTAAGCTATATATTCGTGGACGCAACGTGTGAGTCGTGGTGTTGTTGTTAGCGCCATGAGTAAAGAAGTTTGTAGATTCGGTGGTCAGAGGTTCTGTCCTGGTCACGGATAAAATTTAAATTTTTTTTTTCTATTTACTTTACTTTATTTTTTAAAATTTATTTTTGTGTATTTCAACGTGAATAAAGTGTTATATTTATAAAAATAATTATTTTTCTTTGGGAAAGAGGGAATAATAGCTGAAACACGGTTAAATTTTGACCCCGAAGCTACTCACTCGACTCACTCCGTAACTGCCTTTAATATTAACTTATAATTTTCAAACTCTGCCACAAATTAGAGTTTTATATACTAAACAATCGTACGAAAGGAAATTTTTATACACTAATTAGGGGGCACATAATTGGCCAAAATAGATTTTGTTAATTTACCGGAAGTAAATTCTTTAAGCTATAAATTCGTGGAAGCAACGTGTGAGTCATGGTGTTGTTGTTAGCGCCATGAGTAAAGAAGATTGTAGATTCGGTGGTGAGAGGTTCAGTCCTGGTCACGGATAAAATTTAAATTTTTTTTTTCTATTTACTTTATTTTATTTTTTAAAATTTATTTTTCTGTATTTCAACGTGAATAAAGTGTTATACTTACAAAAATAATTATTTTTCTTTGGGAAAGAGGGAGTAATAGCTGAAAAACGAAAAATTTCGACCACGGATCTACTCACACGACTCACTCTGTAACTGCCTTTAATATTAACTTATAATTTTCAAACTCTGCCAGAAATTAGAGTTTTATATACTAAACAATCGTACGAAAGGAAATTTTTATACACTAATTAGGGGGCACATAATTGGCCAAAATAGATTTTTTTAATTAACCGGAAGTAAATTCTTTAAGCTATAAATTGGTGGAAGCAACGTGTGAGTCATGGTGCTGTTGTTAGCGCCATGAGTAAAGAAGATTGTAGATTCGGGGGTCAGAGGTTCAGTCCTGGTCGCGGATAAAATTTAAATTTTTTTTTCTATTTACTTTATTTTATTTTTTAAAATTTATTTTTCTGTATTTCAACGTGAATAAAGTGTTATACTTACAAAAATAATTATTTTTCTTTGTGAAAGAGGGAGTAATGGCTGAAAAACGAAAAATTTCGACCACGGATCTACTCACACGACTCACTCTGTAACTGCCTTTAATATTAACTTATAATTTTCAAACTCTGCCAGAAATTAGAGTTTTATATACTAAACAATCGTACGAAAGGAAATTTTTATACACTAATTAGGGGGCACATAATTGGCCAAAATAGATTTTTTTAATTAACCGGAAGTAAATTCTTTAAGCTATATATTCGTGGAAGCAACGCGTGAGTCGTGGTGTTGTTGTTAGCGCCATGAGTAAAGAAGTTGGTAGATTCGGTGGTCAGAGGTTCTGTCCTGGTCACGGATAAAATTAAAATTTTTTTTTTCTCTTTACTTTATTTTATTTTTTAAAATTTATTTTTCTGTATTTCAACGTGAATAAAGTGTTATATTTATAAAAATAATTATTTTTCTTTGGGAAAGAGGGAATAATAGCTGAAACAAGGTTAAATTTTGACCCCGAAGCTACTCACTCGACTCACTCCGTAACTGCCTTTAATATTAACTTATAATTTTCAAACTCTGCCACAAATTAGAGTTTTATATACTAAACAATCGTACGAAAGGAAATTTTCATACACTAATTAGGGGGCACATAATGGGCCAAAATAGATTTTGTTAATTAACCGGAAGTAAATTCTTTAAGCTATATATTCGTAGAAGCAACGTGTGAGTCGTGGTGTTGTTGTTAGCGCCATGAGGATAGAAGTTTGTAGATTCGGTGGTCAGGGGTTCTGTCCTGGTCACGGATAAAATTTTAATTTTTTTTTTCTATTTACTTTATTTTATTTTTTAAAATTTATTTTTCTGTATTTCAACGTGAATAAAGTGCTATAAGTATAAAAATAATTATTTTTCTTTGGGAAAGAGGGAATAATAGCTGAAAAACGGATAAATTTCGACCCCGGAGCTACTCAAACGATTCACTCCGTAACTGCCTTTAATATTAACTTATAATTTTCAAACTCTGCCAGAAATTAGATTTTTATGTACTAAACAATCGTACGAAAGGAAATTTTAATACACTAATTAGGGGGCACATAATGGGCCAAAATAGATTTTGTTAATTAACCGGAAGTAAATTCTTTAAGCTATATATTCGTGGAAGCAACGTGTGAGTCGTGGTGTTGTTGTTAGCGCCATGAGTAAAGAAGTTTGTAGATTCGGTGGTCAGGGGTTCAGTCCTGGTCACGGATAAAATTGTAATTTTTCTTTTCTATTTACTTTATTTTATTTTTTAAAATTTATTTTTCTGTATTTCAACGTGAATAAAGTGTTATACTTACAAAAATAATTATTTTTCTTTGGGAAAGAGGGAGTAATAGCTGAAAAACGAAAAATTTCGACCCCGGAGCTACTCACACGACTCACTCTGTAACTGCCCTTAATATTAACTTATAATTTTCAAACTCTGCCAGAAATTAGAGTTTTATATACTTAACAATCGTACGAAAGGAAATTTTTATACACTAATTAGGGGGCACATAATTGGCCAAAATAGATTTTGTTAATTAACCGGAAGTAAATTCTTTAAGCTATATATTCGTGGAAGCAACGTGTGAGTCGTGGTGTTGTTGTTAGCGCCATGAGTAAAGAAGTTTGTAGATTCGGTGGTCAGAGGTTCTGTCCTGGTCACGGATAAAATTTAAATTTTTTTTTTCTATTTACTTTATTTTATTTTTTAAAATTTATTTTTCTGTATTTCAACGTGAATAAAGTGTGATATTTATAAAAATAATTATTTTTCTTTGGGAAAGAGGGAATAATAGCTGAAACACGGTTAAATTTTGACCCCGAAGCTACTCACTCGACTCACTCCGTAACTGCCTTTAATATTAACTTATAATTTTCAAACTCTGCCAGAAATTAGAGTTTTATATACTAAACAATCGTACGAAAGGAAATTTTTATACACTAATTAGGGGGCACATAATTGGCCAAAATAGATTTCGTTAATTTACCGGAAGTAAATTCTTTAAGCTATATATTCGTGGAAGCAACGTGTGAGTCATGGTGTTGTTGTTAGCGCCATGAGTAAAGAAGATTGTAGATTCGGTGGTCAGAGATTCAGTCCTGGTCACGGATAAAATTTAAATTTTTTTTTTCTATTTACTTTATTTTATTTTTTAAAATTTATTTTTCTGTATTTCAACGTGAATAAAGTGTTATATTTATAAAAATAATTATTTTTCTTTGAGAAACAGGGAATAATAGCTGAAAAACGGATAAATTTCGACTCCGGAGCTACTCACACGACTCACTCCGTAACTGCCTTTAATATTAACTTATAATTTTCAAACTCTGCCAGAAATTAGAGTTTTATATACTAAACAATCATACGAAAGGAAATTTTTATACACTAATTAGGGGGCACATAATGGGCCAAAATAGATTTTGTTAATTAACCGGAAGTAAATTCTTTAAGCTATATATTCGTGGAAGCAACGTGTAAGTCGTGGTGTTGTTGTTAGCGCGATGAGTAAAGAAGTTTGTAGATTCGGTGACCAGGGGTTCTGTCCTGGTCACGGATAAAATTTTAATTTTTTTTTCTATTTACTTTATTTTATATTTTAAAATTTATTTTTCTGTATTTCAACGTGAATTAAGTGCTATATGTATAAAAATAATTATTTTTCTTTGGGAAAGAGGGAATAATAGCTGAAAAACGGATAAATTTCGACCCCGGAGCTACTCAAACGATTCACTCCGTAACTGCCTTTAATATTAACTTATAATTTTCAAACTCTGCCAGAAATTAGAGTTTTATGTACTAAACAATCGTACGAAAGGAAATTTTTATACACTAATTAGGGGGCACATAATGGGCCAAAATAGATTCTGTTAATTAACCGGAAGTAAACTCTTTAAGCTATATATTCGTGGAAGCAACGTGTGAGTCGTGGTGTTGTTGTCAGCGCCATGAGTAAAGAAGTTTGTAGATTCGGTGGTCAGGGGTTCAGTCCTGGTCACGGATAAAATTGTAATTTTTCTTTTCTATTTACTTTATTTTATTTTTTAAAATTTATTTTTCTGTATTTCAACGTGAATAAAGTGTTATACTTGCAAAAATAATTATTTTTCTTTGGGAAAGAAGGAGTAATAGCTGAAAAACGAAAAATTTCGACCCCGGAGCTACTCACACGACTCACTCTGTAACTGCCTTTAATATTAACTTATAATTTTCAAACTCTGCCAGAAATTAGAGTTTTATATACTAAACAACCGTACGAAAGGAAATTTATATACACTAATTAGGGGGCACATAATTGGCCAAAATAGATTTTGTTAATTAACCGGAAGTAAATTCTTTAAGCTATATATTCGTGGAAGCAACGTGTGAGTCGTGGTGTTGTTGTTAGCGCCATGAGTAAAGAAGTTTGTAGATTCGGTGGTCAGAGGTTCTGTCCTGGTCACGGATAAAATTTAAATTTTTTTTTTCTATTTACTTTATTTTATTTTTTAAAATTTATTTTTCTGTATTTCAACGTGAATAAAGTGTTATATTTATAAAAATAATTATTTTTCTTTGGGAAAGAGGGAATAATAGCTGAAAAACGGATAAATTTCGACCCCGGAGCTACTCAATCGATTCACTCCGTAACTGCCTTTAATATTACCTTATAATTTTCAAACTCTGCCAGAAATTAGAGTTTTATGTACTAAACAATCGTACGAAAGGAAATTTTTATACACTAATTAGGGGGCACATAATGGGCCAAAATAGATTTTGTTAATTAACCGGAAGTAAATTCTTTAAGCTATATATTCGTGGAAGCAACGTGTGAGTCTTGGTGTTGTTGTTAGCGCCATGAGTAAAGAAGTTTGTAGATTCGGTGGTCAGGGGTTCAGTCCTGGTCACGGATAAAATTGTAATTTTTGTTTCCTATTTACTTTATTTTATTTTTTAAAATTTATTTTTCTGTATTTCTACGTGAATAAAGTGCTATACTTACAAAAATAATTATTTTTCTTTGGGAAAGAGGGAGTAATAGCTGAAAAACGAAAAATTTCGACCCCGGAGCTACTCACACGACTCACTGTGTAACTGCCTTTAATATTAACTTATAATTTTCAAACTCTGCCAGAAATTAGAGTTTTATATACTAAACAATCGTACGAAAGGAAATTTTTATACACTAATTAGGGGGCACATAATTGGCCAAAATAGATTTTGTTAATTAACCGGAAGTAAATTCTTTAAGCTATATATTCGTGGAAGCAACGTGTGAGTCGTGGTGTTGTAGTTAGCGCCATGAGTAAAGAAGTTTGTAGATTCGGTGGTCAGAGGTTCTGTCCTGGTCACGGATAAAATTTAAATAATTTTTTTCTATTTACTTTATTTTATTTTTTAAAATTTATTTTTCTGTATTTCAACGTGAATAAAGTGTTATATTTATAAAAATAATTATTTTTCTTCGGGAAAGAGGGAATAATAGCTGAAACACGGTTAAATTTTGACCCCGAAGCTACTCACACGACTCACTCCGTAACTGCCTTTAATATTAACTTATAATTTTCAAACTCTGCCACAAATTAGAGTTTTATATACTAAACAATCGTACGAAAGGAAATTTTCATACACTAATTAGGGGGCACATAATGGGCCAAAATAGATTTTGTTAATTAACCGGAAGTAAATTCTTTAAGCTATATATTCGTAGAAGCAACGTGTGAGTCGCGGTGTTGTTGTTAGCGCCATGAGTAAAGAAGTTTGTAGATTCGGTGGTCAGGGGTTCTGTCCTGGTCACGGATAAAATTTTAATTTTTTTTTTTTCTATTTACTTTATTTTATTTTTTAAAATTTATTTTTCTGTATTTCAACGTGAATAAAGTGTTATATTTATAAAAATAATTATTTTTCTTTGGGAAAGAGGGAATAATAGCTGAAAAACGAAAAATTTCGACCCCGGAGCTACTCACACGACTCACTCTGTAACTAACTTTATTATTAACTTATAATTTTCAAACTCTGCCAGAAATTAGAGTTTTATACACTAAACAATCGTACGAAAAGAAATTTTTATACACTAATTAGGGGGCACATAATTAGCCAAAATAGATTTTGCTAATTTACCGGAAGTAAATTCTTTAAGCTATATATTCGTGGAAGCAACGTGTGAGTTATGGTGTTGTTGTTAGCGCCATGAGTAAAGAAGTTTGTAGATTCGGTGGTCAGAGGTTCTGTCCTGGTAAGGGATAAAATTTAAATTTTTTTTTTTCTATTTACATTATTTTATTTTTTAAAATTTATTTTTCTGTATTTCAACGTGAATAAAGTGTTATATTTATAAAAATAATTATTTTTCTTTGGGAAAGAGGGAATAATAGCTGAAAAACGGATAAATTTCGACTCCGGAGCTACTCACACGACTCACTCCGTAACTGCCTTTAATATTAACTTATAATTTTCAAACTCGGCCAGAAATTAGAGTTTTATATACTAAACAATCGTACGAAAGGAAATTTTTATACACTAATTAGGGGGCACATAATTGGCCAAAATAGATTTTGTTAATTAACCGGAAGTAAATTCTTTAAGCTATATATTCGTGGAAGCAACGTGTGAGTCGTGGTGTTGTTGTTAGCGCCATGAGTAAAGAAGTTTGTAGATTCGGTGGCCAGGGGTTCTGTCCTGGTCACGGATAAAATTTTAATTTTTTTTTTCTATTTACTTTATTTTATTTTTTAAAATTTATTTTTCTGTATTTCAACGTGAATAAAGTGTTATATTTATAAAAATAATTATTTTTCTTTGGGAAAGAGGGAATAATAGCTGAAAAACGAAAAATTTCGACCCCGGAGCTACTCACACGACTCACTCTGTAACTGCCTTTAATATTAACTTATAATTTTCAAACTCTGCCAGAAATTAGAGTTTTATATACTAAACAATCGTACGAAAGGAAATTTTTATACACTAATTAGGGGGCACATAATTGGCCAAAATAGATTTTGTTAATTTACCGGAAGTAAATTCTTTAAGCTATATATTCGTGGAAGCAACGTGTGAGTCGTGGTGTTGTTGTTAGCGCCATGAATAAAGAAGTTTGTAGATTCGGTGGTCAGAGGTTCAGTCCTGGTCACGGATAAAATTTAATTTTTTTTTCTATTTACTTTATTTTATTTTTTAAAATTTATTTTTCTGTATTTCAACGTGAATAAAGTGTTATATTTATAAAAATAATTATTTTTCTTTGGGAAAGAGGGAATAATAGCTGAAAAACGGATAAATTTCGACTCCGGAGCTACTCACACGACTCACTCCGTAACTGCCTTTAATATTATCTTATAATTTTCAAACTCTGCCAGAAATTAGAGTTTTATATCCTAAACAATCGTACGAAAGGAAATTTTTATACACTAATTAGGGGGCACATAATTGGCCAAAATAGATTTTGTTAATTAACCGGAAGTAAATTCTTTAAGCTATATATTCGTGGAAGCAACGTGTGAGTCGTGGTGTTGTTGTTAGCGCCATGAGTAAAGAAGTTTGTAGATTCGGTGGCCAGGGGTTCTGTCCCGGTCACGGATAAAATTTTAATTTTTTTTTTCTATTTACTTTATTTTATTTTTTAAAATTTATTTTTCTGTATTTCAACGTGAATAAAGTGTTATATTTATAAAAATAATTATTTTTCTTTGGGAAAGAGGGAATAATAGCTGAAAAACGAAAAATTACGACCCCGGAGCTACTCACACGACTCACTCTGTAACTGCCTTTAATATTAACTTATAATTTTCAAACTCTGCCAGAAATTAGAGTTTTATATACTAAACAATCGTACGAAAGGAAATTTTTATACACTAATTAGGGGGCACATAATTGGCCAAAATAGATTTTGTTAATTTACCGGAAGTAAATTCTTTAAGCTATATATTCGTGGAAGCAACGTGTGAGTCGTGGTGTTGTTGTTAGCGCCATAAGTAAAGAAGTTTGTAGATTCGGTGGTCAGAGGTTCAGTCCTGGTCACGGATAAAATTTAATTTTTTTTTCTATTTACTTTATTTTATTTTTTAAAATTTATTTTTCTGTATTTCAACGTGAATAAAGTGTTATATTTATAAAAATAATTATTTTTCTTTGGGAAAGAGGGAATAATAGCTGAAAAACGGATAAATTTCGACTCCGGAGCTACTCACACGACTCACTCCGTAACTGCCTTTAATATTAACTTATAATTTTCAAACTCTGCCAGAAATTAGAGTTTTATATACTAAACAATCGTACGAAAGGAAATTTTTATACACTAATTAGGGGGCACATAATGGGCCAAAATAGATTTTGTTAATTAACCGGAAGTAAATTCTTTAAGATATATATTCGTGGAAGCAACGTGTAAGTCGTGGTGTTGTTGTTGGCGCCATGAGTAAAGAAGTTTGTGGGTTCGGTGGCCAGGGGTTCTGTCCTGGTCACGGATAAAATTTTAATTTTTTTTTCTATTTACTTTATTTTATTTTTTAAAATTTATTTTTCTTTATTTCAACGTGAATAAAGTGTTATATGTATAAAAATAATTATTTTTCTTTGGGAAAGAGGGAATAATAGCTGAAAAACGGATAAATTTCGACCCCGGAGCTACTCAAACGATTCTCTCCGTAACTGCCTTTAATATTAACTTATAATTTTCAAACTCTGCCAGAAATTAGAGTTTTATATACTAAACAATCGTACGAAAGGAAATTTTTTTACACTAATTAGGGGGCACATAATTGGCCAAAATAGATTTTGTTAATTAACCGGAAGTAAATTCTTTAAGCTATATATTCGTGGAAGCAACGTGTGAGTCGTGGTGTTGTTGTTAGCGCCATGAGTAAAGAAGTTTGTAGATTCGGTGGTCAGAGGTTCTGTCCTGGTCACGGATAAAATTTAAATTTTTTTTTTCTATTTACTTTATTTTATTTTTTAAAATTTATTTTTCTGTATTTCAACGTGAATAAAGTGTTATATTTATAAAAATAATTATTTTTCTTTGGGAAAGAGGGAATAATAGCTGAAAAACGGATAAATTTCGACTCCGGAGCTACTCACACGACTCACTCCGTAACTGCCTTTAATATTAACTTATAATTTTCAAACTCTGCCAGAAATTAGAGTTTTATATACTAAACAATCGTACGAAAGGAAATTTTTATACACTAATTAGGGGGCACATAATTGGCCAAAATAGATTTTGTTAATTAACCGGAAGTAAATTCTTTAAGCTATATATTCGTGGAAGCAACGTGTGAGTCGTGGTGTTGTTGTTAGCGCCATGAGTAAAGAAGTTTGTAGATTCGGTGGCCAGGGGTTCTGTCCTGGTCACGGATAAAATTTAATTTTTTTTTTCTATTTACATTATTTTATTTTTTAAAATTTATTTTTCTGTATTTCAACGTGAATAAAGAGTTATATTTATAAAAATAATTATTTTTCTTTGGGAAAGAGGGAATAATAGCTGAAAAACGAAAAATTTCGACCCCGGAGCTACTCACACGACTCACTCTGTAACTGCCTTTAATATTAACTTATAATTTTCAAACTCTGCCAGAAATTAGAGTTTTATATACTAAACAATCGTACGAAAGGAGATTTTTATACACTAATTAGGGGGCACATAATTGGCCAAAATAGATTTTGTTAATTTACCGGAAGTAAATTCTTTAAGCTATATATTCGTGGAAGCAACGTGTGAGTCGTGGTGTTGTTGTTAGCGCCATGAGTAAAGAAGTTTGTAGATTCGGTGGTCAGAGGTTCAGTCCTGGTCACGGATAAAATTTAATTTTTTTTTCTATTTACTTTATTTTATTTTTTAAAATTTATTTTTCTGTATTTCAACGTGAATAAAGTGTTATATTTATAAAAATAATTATTTTTCTTTGGGAAAGAGTGAATAATAGCTGAAAAACGGATAAATTTCGACTCCGGAGCTACTCACACGACTCACTCCGTAACTGCCTTTAATATTAACTTATAATTTTCAAACTCTGCCAGAAATTAGAGTTTTATATACTAAACAATCGTACGAAAGGAAATTTTTATACACTAATTAGGGGGCACATAATGGGCCAAAATAGATTTTGTTAATTAACCGGAAGTAAATTCTTTAAGATATATATTCGTGGAAGCAACGTGTAAGTCGTGGTGTTGTTGTTAGCGCCATGAGTAAAGAAGTTTGTGGATTCGGTGGCCAGGGGTTCTGTCCTGGTCACGGATAAAATTTTAATTTTTTTTTCTATTTACTTTATTTTATTTTTTAAAATTTATTTTTCTGTATTTCAACGTGAATAAAGTGTTATATGTATAAAAATAATTATTTTTCTTTGGGAAAGAGGGAATAATAGCTGAAAAACGGATAAATTTCGACCCCGGAGCTACTCAAACGATTCTCTCCGTAACTGCCTTTAATATTAACTTATAATTTTCAAACTCTGCCAGAAATTAGAGTTTTATATACTAAACAATCGTACGAAAGGAAATTTTTATTCACTAATTAGGGGGCACATAATTGGCCAAAATAGATTTTGTTAATTAACCGGAAGTAAATTCTTTAAGCTATATATTCGTGGAAGCAACGTGTGAGTCGTGGTGTTGTTGTTAGCGCCATGAGTAAAGAAGTTTGTAGATTCGGTGGTCAGAGGTTCTGTCCTGGTCACGGATAAAATTTAAATTTTTTTTTCTATTTACTTTATTTTATTTTTTAAAATTTATTTTTCTGTATTTCAACGTGAATAAAGTGTTATATTTATAAAAATAATTATTTTTCTTTGGGAAAGAGGGAATAATAGCTGAAAAACGGATAAATTTCGACTCCGGAGCTACTCACACGACTCACTCCGTAACTGCCTTTAATATTAACTTATAATTTTCAAACTCTGCCAGAAATTAGAGTTTTATATACTAAACAATCGTACGAAAGGAAATTTTTATACACTAATTAGGGGGCACATAATTGGCCAAAATAGATTTTGTTAATTAACCGGAAGTAAATTCTTTAAGCTATATATTCGTGGAAGCAACGTGTGAGTCGTGGTGTTGTTGTTAGCGCCATGAGTAACGAAGTTTGTAGATTCGGTGGCCAGGGGTTCTGTCCTGGTCACGGATAAAATTTTAATTTTTTTTTTCTATTTACTTTATTTTATTTTTTAAAATTTATTTTTCTGTATTTCAATGTGAATAAAGTGTTATATTTATAAAAATAATTATTTTTCTTTGGGAAAGAGGGAATAATAGCTGAAAAACGAAAAATTTCGACCCCGGAGCTACTCACACGACTCACTCTGTAACTGCCTTTAATATTAACTTATAATTTTCAAACTCTGCCAGAAATTAGAGTTTTATATACTAAAAATCATACGAAAGGAAATTTTTATACACTAATTAGGGGGCACATAATTGGCCAAAATAGATTTTGTTAATTAACCGGAAGTAAATTCTTTAAGCTATATATTCGTGGAAGCAACGTGTGAGTCGTGGTGTTGTTGTTAGCGCCATGAGTAAAGAAGTTTGTAGATTCGGTGGTCAGAGGTTCTGTCCTGGTCACGGATAAAATTTAAATTTTTTTTTCTATTTACTTTATTTTATTTTTTAAAATTTATTTTTCTGTATTTCAACGTGAATAAAGTGTTATATGTATAAAAATAATTATTTTTCTTTGGGAAAGAGGGAATAATAGCTGAAAAACGGATAAATTTCGACCCCGGAGCTACTCAAACGATTCACTCCGTAACTGCCTTTAATATTAACTTATAATTTTCAAACTCGGCCAGAAATTAGAGTTTTATATACTAAACAATCGTACGAAAGGAAATTTTTATACACTAATTAGGGGGCACATAATGGGCAAAAATATATTTTGTTAATTAACCGGAAGTAAATTCTTTAAGCTATATATTCGTGGAAGCAACGTGTGAGTCGTGGTGTTGTTGTTAGCGCCATGAATAAAGAAGTTTGTAGATTCGGTGGTCAGAGGTTCTGTCCTGGTCACGGATAAAATTTAAATTTTTTTTTTCTATTTACTTTATTTTATTTTTTAAAATTTATTTTTCTGTATTTTAACGTGAATAAAGTGTTATATTTATAAAAATAATTATTTTTCTTTGGGAAAAAGGGAATAATAGCTGAAAAACGGAAAAATTTCGACCCCGGAGCTACTCACACGTTTCACTCCGTAACTGCCTTTAATATTAACTTATAATTTTCAAACTCTGCCAGAAGATAGAGTTTTATATACTAAACAATCGTACGAAAGGAAATTTTTATACTCTAATTAGGGGGCACATAATGGGCCAAAATAGATTTTGTTAATTAACCGGAAGTAAATTCTTTAAGCTATATATTCGTGGAACCAACGTGTGAGTCTTGGTGTTGTTGTTAGCGCCATGAGTAAAGAAGTTTGTAGATTCGGTGGTCAGAGGTTCAGTCCTGGTCACGGATAAAATTTAAATTTTTTTTTTCTATTTACTTTATTTTATTTTTTAAAATTTATTTTTCTGTATATCAACGTGAATAAAGTGTTATATTTATAAAAATAATTATTTTTCTTTGGGAAAGAGGGAATAATAGCTGAAAAACGGATAAATTTCGACTCCGGAGCTACTCACACGACTCACTCCGTAATTGCCTTTAATATTAACTTATAATTTTCAAACTCTGCCAGAAATTAGAGTTTTATATACTAAACAATCATACGAAAGGAAATTTTTATACACTAATTAGGGGGCACATAATTGGCCAAAATAGATTTTGTTAATTAACCAGAAATAAATTCTTTAAGCTATATATTCGTGGAAGCAACGTGTGAGTCGTGGTGTTGTTGTTAGCGCCATGAGTAAAGAAGTTTGTAGATTCGGTGGTCAGAGGTTCTGTACTGGTCACGGATAAAATTTAAATTTTTTTTTTCTATTTACTTTATTTTATTTTTTAAAATTTATTTTTCTGTATTTCAACGTGAATAAAGTGTTATATTTATAAAAATAATTATTTTTCTTTGGGAAAGAGGGAATAATAGCTGAAAAACGGATAAATTTCGACTCCGGAGCTACTCACACGACTCACTCCGTAACTGCCTTTAATATTAACTTATAATTTTCAAACTCTGCCAGAAATTAGAGTTTTAGATACTAAACAATCATACGAAAGGAAATTTTTATACACTAATTAGGGGGCACATAATTGGCCAAAATAGATTTTGTTAATTAACCGGAAGTAAATTCTTTAAGCTATATATTCGTGGAAGCAACGTGTGAGTCGTGGTGTTGTTGTTAGCGCCATGAGTAAAGAAGTTTGTAGATTCGGTGGCCAGGGGTTCTGTCCTGGTCACGGATAAAATTTTAATTTTTTTTTCTATTTACTTTATTTTATTTTTTAAAATTTATTTTTCTGTATTTCAACGTGAATAAAGTGTTATATGTATAAAAATAATTATTTTTCTTTGGGAAAGAGGGAATAATAGCTGAAAAACGGATAAATTTCGACTCCGGAGCTACTCACACGACTCACTCCGTAACTGCCTTTAATATTAACTTATAATTTTCAAACTCTGCCAGAAATTAGAGTTTTATATACTAAAAATCATACGAAAGGAAATTTTTATACACTAATTAGGGGGCACATAATTGGCCAAAATAGATTTTGTTAATTAACCGGAAATAAATTCTTTAAGCTATATATTCGTGGAAGCAACGTGTGAGTCGTGGTGTTGTTGTTAGCGCCATGAGTAAAGAAGTTTGTAGATTCGGTGGTCAGAGGTTCTGTCCTGGTCACGGATAAAATTTAAATTTTTTTTTTCTATTTACTTTATTTTATTTTTTAAAATTTATTTTTCTGTATTTCAACGTGAACAAAGTGTTATATTTATAAAAATAATTATTTTTCTTTGAGAAAGAGGGAATAATAGCTGAAAAACGAAAAATTTCGACACCGGAGCTACTCACACGACTCACTCTGTAACTGCCTTTAATATTAACTTATAATTTTCAAACTCTGCCAGAAATTAGAGTTTTATATACTAAACAATCGTACGAAAGGAAATTTTTACACACTAATTAGGGGGCACATAATTGGCCAAAATAGATTTTGTTAATTTACCGGAAGTAAATTCTTTAAGCTATATATTCGTGGAAGCAACGTGTGAGTCGTGGTGTTGTTGTTAGCGCCATGAGTAAAGAAGTTTGTAGATTCGGTGGTCAGAGGTTCTGTACTGGTCACGGATAAAATTTAAATTTTTTTTTTCTATTTACTTTATTTTATTTTTTAAAATTTATTTTTCTGTATTTCAACGTGAATAAAGTGTTATATTTATAAAAATAATTATTTTTCTTTGGGAAAGAGGGAATAATAGCTGAAAAACGGATAAATTTCGACTCCGGAGCTACTCACACGACTCACTCCGTAACTGCCTTTAATATTAACTTATAATTTTCAAACTCTGCCAGAAATTAGAGTTTTAGATACTAAACAATCATACGAAAGGAAATTTTTATACACTAATTAGGGGGCACATAATTGGCCAAAATAGATTTTGTTAATTAACCGGAAGTAAATTCTTTAAGCTATATATTCGTGGAAGCAACGTGTGAGTCGTGGTGTTGTTGTTAGCGCCATGAGTAAAGAAGTTTGTAGATTCGGTGGCCAGGGGTTCTGTCCTGGTCACGGATAAAATTTTAATTTTTTTTTCTATTTACTTTATTTTATTTTTTAAAATTTATTTTTCTGTATTTCAACGTGAATAAAGTGTTATATGTATAAAAATAATTATTTTTCTTTGGGAAAGAGGGAATAATAGCTGAAAAACGGATAAATTTCGACTCCGGAGCTACTCACACGACTCACTCCGTAACTGCCTTTAATATTAACTTATAATTTTCAAACTCTGCCAGAAATTAGAGTTTTATATACTAAAAATCATACGAAAGGAAATTTTTATACACTAATTAGGGGGCACATAATTGGCCAAAATAGATTTTGTTAATTAACCGGAAATAAATTCTTTAAGCTATATATTCGTGGAAGCAACGTGTGAGTCGTTGTGTTGTTGTTAGCGCCATGAGTAAAGAAGTTTGTAGATTCGGTGGTCAGAGGTTCTGTCCTGGTCACGGATAAAATTTAAATTTTTTTTTTCTATTTACTTTATTTTATTTTTTAAAATTTATTTTTCTGTATTTCAACGTGAATAAAGTGTTATATTTATAAAAATAATTATTTTTCTTTGGGAAAGAGGGAATAATAGCTGAAAAACGAAAAATTTCGACACCGGAGCTACTCACACGACTCACTCTGTAACTGCCTTTAATATTAACTTATAATTTTCAAACTCTGCCAGAAATTAGAGTTTTATATACTAAACAATCGTACGAAAGGAAATTTTTACACACTAATTAGGGGGCACATAATTGGCCAAAATAGATTTTGTTAATTTACCGGAAGTAAATTCTTTAAGCTATATATTCGTGGAAGCAACGTGTGAGTCGTGGTGTTGTTGTTAGCGCCATGAGTAAAGAAGTTTGTAGATTCGGTGGTCAGAGGTTCAGTCCTGGTCACGGATAAAATTTAAATTTTTTTTTCTATTTACTTTATTTTATTTTTTAAAATTTATTTTTCTGTATTTCAACGTGAATAAAGTGTTATATTTATAAAAATAATTATTTTTCTTTGGGAAAGAGGGAATAATAGCTGAAAAACGGATAAATTTCGACTCCGGAGCTACTCACACGACTCACTCCGTAACTGCCTTTAATATTAACTTATAATTTTCAAACTCTGCCAGAAATTAGAGTTTTAGATACTAAACAATCATACGAAAGGAAATTTTTATACACTAATTAGGGGGCACATAATTGGCCAAAATAGATTTTGTTAATTAACCGGAAGTAAATTCTTTAAGCTATATATTCGTGGAAGCAACGTGTGAGTCGTGGTGTTGTTGTTAGCGCCATGAGTAAAGAAGTTTGTAGATTCGGTGGCCAGGGGTTCTGTCCTGGTCACGGATAAAATTTTAATTTTTTTTTCTATTTACTTTATTTTATTTTTTAAAATTTATTTTTCTGTATATCAACGTGAATAAAGTGTTATATTTATAAAAATAATTATTTTTCTTTGGGAAAGAGGGAATAATAGCTGAAAAACGGATAAATTTCGACTCCGGAGCTACTCACACGACTCACTCCGTAACTGCCTTTAATATTAACTTATAATTTTCAAACTCTGCCAGAAATTAGAGTTTTATATACTAAACAATCATACGAAAGGAAATTTTTATACACTAATTAGGGGGCACATAATTTGCCAAAATAGATTTTGTTAATTAACCGGAAGTAAATTCTTTAAGCTATATATTCGTGGAAGCAACGTGTGAGTCGTGGTGTTGTTGTTAGCGCCATGAGTAAAGAAGTTTGTAGATTCGGTGGTCAGAGGTTCTGTACTGGTCACGGATAAAATTTAATTTTTTTTTTCTATTTACTTTATTTTATTTTTTAAAATTTATTTTTCTGTATTTCAACGTGAATAAAGTGTTATATTTATAAAAATAATTATTTTTCTTTGGGAAAGAGGGAATAATAGCTGAAAAACGGATAAATTTCGACTCCGGAGCTACTCACACGACTCACTCCGTAACTGCCTTTAATATTAACTTATAATTTTCAAACTCTGCCAGAAATTAGAGTTTTATATACTAAACAATCATACGAAAGGAAATTTTTATACACTAATTAGGTGGCACATAATTGGCCAAAATAGATTTTGTTAATTTACCGGAAGTAAATTCTTTAAGCTATATATTCGTGGAAGCAACGTGTGAGTCTTGGTGTTGTTGTTAGTGCCATGAGTAAAGAAGTTTGTAGATTCGGTGGTCAGGGGTTCAGTCCTGGTCACGGATAAAATTGTTATTTTTCTTTTCTATTTACTTTGCTTTATTTTTTAAAATTTATTTTTCTGTATTTCAACGTGAATAAAGTGTTATACTTACAAAAATAATTATTTTTCTTTGGGAAAGAGGGAGTAATAGCTGAAAAACGGATAAATTTCGACTCCGGAGCTACTCACACGACTCACTCCGTAATTGCCTTTAATATTAACTTATAATTTTCAAACTCTGCCAGAAATTAGAGTTTTATATACTAAACAATCATACGAAAGGAAATTTTTATACACTAATTAGGGGGCACATAATTGGCCAAAATAGATTTTGTTAATTAACCAGAAGTAAATTCTTTAAGCTATATATTCGTGGAAGCAACGTGTGAGTCGTGGTGTTGTTGTTAGCGCCATGAGTAAAGAAGTTTGTAGATTCGGTGGTCAGAGGTTCTGTACTGGTCACGGATAAAATTTAAATTTTTTTTTTCTATTTACTTTATTTTATTTTTTAAAATTTATTTCTCTGTATTTCAACGGGAATAAAGTGTTATATTTATAAAAATAATTATTTTTCTTTGGGAAAGAGGGAATAATAGCTGAAAAACGGATAAATTTCGACTCCGGAGCTACTCACACGACTCACTCCGTAACTGCCTTTAATATTAACTTATAATTTTCAAACTCTGCCAGAAATTAGAGTTTTAGATACTAAACAATCATACGAAAGGAAATTTTTATACACTAATTAGGGGGCACATAATTGGCCAAAATAGATTTTGTTAATTAACCGGAAGTAAATTCTTTAAGCTATATATTCGTGGAAGCAACGTGTGAGTCGTGGTGTTGTTGTTAGCGCCATGAGTAAAGAAGTTTGTAGATTCGGTGGCCAGGGGTTCTGTCCTGGTCACGGATAAAATTTTAATTTTTTTTTCTATTTACTTTATTTTATTTTTTAAAATTTATTTTTCTGTATTTCAACGTGAATAAAGTGTTATATTTATAAAAATAATTATTTTTCTTTGGGAAAGAGGGAATAATAGCTGAAAAACGAAAAATTTCGACACCGGAGCTACTCACACGACTCACTCTGTAACTGCCTTTAATATTAACTTATAATTTTCAAACTCTGCCAGAAATTAGAGTTTTATATACTAAACAATCGTACGAAAGGAAATTTTTACACACTAATTAGGGGGCACATAATTGGCCAAAATAGATTTTGTTAATTTACCGGAAGTAAATTCTTTAAGCTATATATTCGTGGAAGCAACGTGTGAGTCGTGGTGTTGTTGTTAGCGCCATGAGTAAAGAAGTTTGTAGATTCGGTGGTCAGAGGTTCAGTCCTGGTCACGGATAAAATTTAAATTTTTTTTTCTATTTACTTTATTTTATTTTTTAAAATTTATTTTTCTGTATTTCAACGTGAATAAAGTGTTATATTTATAAAAATAATTATTTTTCTTTGGGAAAGAGGGAATAATAGCTGAAAAACGAAAAATTTCGACACCGGAGCTACTCACACGACTCACTCTGTAACTGCCTTTAATATTAACTTATAATTTTCAAACTCTGCCAGAAATTAGAGTTTTATATACTAAACAATCGTACGAAAGGAAATTTTTATACACTAATTAGGGGGCACATAATTGGCCAAAATAGATTTTGTTAATTAACCGGAAGTAAATTCTTTAAGCTATATATTCGTGGAAGCAACGTGTGAGTCGTGGTGTTGTTGTTAGCGCCATGAGTAAAGAAGTTTGTAGATTCGGTGGTCAGAGGTTCTGTCCTGGTCACGGATAAAATTTAAATTTTTTTTTTCTATTTACTTTATTTTATTTTTTAAAATTTATTTTTCTGTATTTCAACGTGAATAAAGTGTTATATTTATAAAAATAATTATTTTTCTTTGGGAAAGAGGGAATAATAGCTGAAAAACGGATAAATTTCGACTCCGGAGCTACTCACACGACTCACTCCGTAACTGCCTTTAATATTAACTTATAATTTTCAAACTCTGCCAGAAATTAGAGTTTTATATACTAAACAATCATACGAAAGGAAATTTTTATACACTAATTAGGGGGCACATAATTGGCCAAAATAGATTTTGTTAATTTACCGGAAGTAAATTCTTTAAGCTATATATTCGTGGAAGCAACGTGTGAGTCGTGGTGTTGTTGTTAGCGCCATGAGTAAAGAAGTTTGTAGATTCGGTGGTCAGAGGTTCTGTCCTGGTCACGGATAAAATTTAAATTTTTTTTTCTATTTACTTTATTTTATTTTTTAAAATTTATTTTTCTGTATTTCAACGTGAATAAAGTGTTATATTTATAAAAATAATTATTTTTCTTTGGGAAAGAGGGAGTAATAGCTGAAAAACGAAAAATTTCGATCCCGGAGCTACTCACACGACTCACTCTGTAACTGCCTTTAATATTAACTTATAATTTTCAAACTCTGCCAGAAATTAGAGTTTTATATACTAAACAATCGTACGAAAGGAAATTTTTATACACTAATTAGGGGGCACATAATTGGCCAAAATAGATTTTGTTAATTAACCGGAAGTAAATTCTTTAAGCTATATATTCGTGGAAGCAACGTGTGAGTCGTGGTGTTGTTGTTAGCGCCATGAGTAAAGAAGTTTGTAGATTCGGTGGTCAGAGGTTCTGTCCTGATCACGGATAAAATTTAAATTTTTTTTTTCTATTTACTTTATTTTATTTTTTAAAATTTATTTTTCTGTATTTCAACGTGAATAAAGTGTTATATTTATAAAAATAATTATTTTTCTTTGGGAAAGAGGGAATAATAGCTGAAAAACGAAAAATTTCGACGCCGGAGCTACTCACACGACTCACTCTGTAACTGCCTTTAATATTAACTTATAATTTTCAAACTCTGTCAGAAATTAGAGTTTTATATACTTAACAATCGTACGAAAGGAAATTTTTATACACTAATTAGGGGGCACATAATTGGCCAAAATAGATTTTGTTAATTTACCGGAAGTAAATTCTTTAAGCTATATATTCGTGGAAGCAACGTGTGAGTCTTGGTGTTGTTGTTAGCGCCATGAGTAAAGAAGTTTGTAGATTCGGTGGTCAGGGGTTCAGTCCTGGTCACGGATAAAATTGTAATTTTTCTTTTCTATTTACTTTGCTTTATTTTTTAAAATTTATTTTTCTGTATTTCAACGTGAATAAAGTGTTATACTTACAAAAATAATTATTTTTCTTTGGGAAAGAGGGAGTAATAGCTGAAAAACGAAAAATTTCGACCCCGGAGCTACTCACACGACTCACTCTGTAACTGCCTTAAATATTAACTTATAATTTTCAAACTCTGCCAGAAATTAGAGTTTTATTTACTAAACAATCGTACGAAAGGAAATTTTTACACACTAATTAGGGGGCACATAATTGGCCAAAATAGATTTTGTTAATTTACCGGAAGTAAATTCTTTAAGCTATATATTCGTGGAAGCAACGTGTGAGTCGTGGTGTTGTTGTTAACGCCATGAGTAAAGAAGTTTGTAGATTCGGTGGTCAGAGGTTCAGTCCTGGTCACGGATAAAATTTAAATTTTTTTTTCTATTTACTTTATTTTATTTTTTAAAATTTATTTTTCTGTATTTCAACGTGAATAAAGTGTTATATTTATAAAAATAATTATTTTTCTTTGGGAAAGAGGGAGTAATGGCTGAAAAACGAAAAATTTCGATTCCGGAGCTACTCACACGACTCACTCTGTAACTGCCTTTAATATTAACTTATAATTTTCAAACTCTGCCAGAAATTAGAGTTTTATATACTTAACAATCGTACGAAAGGAAATTTTTATATACTAATTAGGGGGCACATAATTGGCCAAAATAGATTTTGTTAATTTACCGGAAGTAAATTCTTTAAGCTATATATTCGTGGAAGCAACGTGTGAGTCGTGTTGTTGTTGTTAGCGCCATGAGTAAAGAAGTTTGTAGATTCGGTGGTCAGAGGTTCTGTCCTGGTCACGGATAAAATTTAAATTTTTTTTTTCTATTTACTTTATTTTATTTTTTAAAATTTATTTTTCTGTATATCAACGTGAATAAAGTGTTATATTTATAAAAATAATTATTTTTCTTTGGGAAAGAGGGAATAATAGCTGAAAAACGGATAAATTTCGACTCCGGAGCTACTCACACGACTCACTCCGTAACTGCCTTTAATATTAACTTATAATTTTCAAACTCTGCCAGAAATTAGAGTTTTATATACTAAACAATCATACGAAAGGAAATTTTTATACACTAATTAGGGGGCACATAATTTGCCAAAATAGATTTTGTTAATTAACCGGAAGTAAATTCTTTAAGCTATATATTCGTGGAAGCAACGTGTGAGTCGTGGTGTTGTTGTTAGCGCCATGAGTAAAGAAGTTTGTAGATTCGGTGGTCAGAGGTTCTGTACTGGTCACGGATAAAATTTAATTTTTTTTTTCTATTTACTTTATTTTATTTTTTAAAATTTATTTTTCTGTATTTCAACGTGGATAAAGTGTTATATTTATAAAAATAATTATTTTTCTTTGGGAAAGAGGGAATAATAGCTGAAAAACGGATAAATTTCGACTCCGGAGCTACTCACACGACTCACTCCGTAACTGCCTTTAATATTAACTTATAATTTTCAAACTCTGCCAGAAATTAGAGTTTTATATACTAAACAATCATACGAAAGGAAATTTTTATACACTAATTAGGTGGCACATAATTGGCCAAAATAGATTTTGTTAATTTACCGGAAGTAAATTCTTTAAGCTATATATTCGTGGAAGCAACGTGTGAGTCTTGGTGTTGTTGTTAGTGCCATGAGTAAAGAAGTTTGTAGATTCGGTGGTCAGGGGTTCAGTCCTGGTCACGGATAAAATTGTAATTTTTCTTTTCTATTTACTTTGCTTTATTTTTTAAAATTTATTTTTCTGTATTTCAACGTGAATAAAGTGTTATACTTACAAAAATAATTATTTTTCTTTGGGAAAGAGGGAGTAATAGCTGAAAAACGGATAAATTTCGACTCCGGAGCTTCTCACACGACTCACTCCGTAATTGCCTTTAATATTAACTTATAATTTTCAAACTCTGCCAGAAATTAGAGTTTTAGATACTAAACAATCATACGAAAGGAAATTTTTATACACTAATTAGGGGGCACATAATTGGCCAAAATAGATTTTGTTAATTAACCGGAAGTAAATTCTTTAAGCTATATATTCGTGGAAGCAACGTGTGAGTCGTGGTGTTGTTGTTAGCGCCATGAGTAAAGAAGTTTGTAGATTCGGTGGCCAGGGGTTCTGTCCTGGTCACGGATAAAATTTTAATTTTTTTTTCTATTTACTTTATTTTATTTTTTAAAATTTATTTTTCTGTATTTCAACGTGAATAAAGTGTTATATGTATAAAAATAATTATTTTTCTTTATGAAAGAGGGAATAATAGCTGAAAAACGGATAAATTTCGACTCCGGAGCTACTCACACGACTCACTCCGTAACTGCCTTTAATATTAACTTATAATTTTCAAACTCTGCCAGAAATTAGAGTTTTATATACTAAAAATCATACGAAAGGAAATTTTTATACACTAATTAGGGGGCACATAATTGGCCAAAATAGATTTTGTTAATTAACCGGAAGTAAATTCTTTAAGCTATATATTCGTGGAAGCAACGTGTGAGTCGTGGTGTTGTTGTTAGCGCCATGAGTAAAGAAGTTTGTAGATTCGGTGGCCAGGGGTTCTGTCCTGGTCACGGATAAAATTTTAATTTTTTTTTCTATTTACTTTATTTTATTTTTTAAAATTTATTTTTCTGTATTTCAACGTGAATAAAGTGTTATATGTATAAAAATAATTATTTTTCTTTATGAAAGAGGGAATAATAGCTGAAAAACGGATAAATTTCGACTCCGGAGCTACTCACACGACTCACTCCGTAACTGCCTTTAATATTAACTTATAATTTTCAAACTCTGCCAGAAATTAGAGTTTTATATACTAAAAATCATACGAAAGGAAATTTTTATACACTAATTAGGGGGCACATAATTGGCCAAAATAGATTTTGTTAATTAACCGGAAATAAATTCTTTAAGCTATATATTCGTAGAAGCAACGTGTGAGTCGTGGTGTTGTTGTTAGCGCCATGAGTAAAGAAGTTTGTAGATTCGGTGGTCAGAGGTTCTGTCCTGGTCACGGATAAAATTTAAATTTTTTTTTCTATTTACTTTATTTTATTTTTTAAAATTTATTTCTCTGTATTTCAACGGGAATAAAGTGTTATATTTATAAAAATAATTATTTTTCTTTGGGAAAGAGGGAATAATAGCTGAAAAACGGATAAATTTCGACTCCGGAGCTACTCACACGACTCACTCCGTAACTGCCTTTAATATTAACTTATAATTTTCAAACTCTGCCAGAAATTAGAGTTTTAGATACTAAACAATCATACGAAAGGAAATTTTTATACACTAATTAGGGGGCACATAATTGGCCAAAATAGATTTTGTTAATTAACCGGAAGTAAATTCTTTAAGCTATATATTCGTGGAAGCAACGTGTGAGTCGTGGTGTTGTTGTTAGCGCCATGAGTAAAGAAGTTTGTAGATTCGGTGGCCAGGGGTTCTGTCCTGGTCACGGATAAAATTTTAATTTTTTTTTCTATTTACTTTATTTTATTTTTTAAAATTTATTTTTCTGTATTTCAACGTGAATAAAGTGTTATATGTATAAAAATAATTATTTTTCTTTATGAAAGAGGGAATAATAGCTGAAAAACGGATAAATTTCGACTCCGGAGCTACTCACACGACTCACTCCGTAACTGCCTTTAATATTAACTTATAATTTTCAAACTCTGCCAGAAATTAGAGTTTTATATACTAAAAATCATACGAAAGGAAATTTTTATACACTAATTAGGGGGCACATAATTGGCCAAAATAGATTTTGTTAATTAACCGGAAATAAATTCTTTAAGCTATATATTCGTAGAAGCAACGTGTGAGTCGTGGTGTTGTTGTTAGCGCCATGAGTAAAGAAGTTTGTAGATTCGGTGGTCAGAGGTTCTGTCCTGGTCACGGATAAAATTTAAATTTTTTTTTCTATTTACTTTATTTTATTTTTTAAAATTTATTTTTCTGTATTTCAACGTGAATAAAGTGTTATATTTATAAAAATAATTATTTTTCTTTGGGAAAGAGGGAATAATAGCTGAAAAACGAAAAATTTCGACACCGGAGCTACTCACACGACTCACTCTGTAACTGCCTTTAATATTAACTTATAATTTTCAAACTCTGCCAGAAATTAGAGTTTTATATACTAAACAATCGTACGAAAGGAAATTTTTACACACTAATTAGGGGGCACATAATTGGCCAAAATAGATTTTGTTAATTTACCGGAAGTAAATTCTTTAAGCTATATATTCGTTGAAGCAACGTGTGAGTCGTGGTGTTGTTGTTAGCGCCATGAGTAAAGAAGTTTGTAGATTCGGTGGTCAGAGGTTCAGTCCTGGTCACGGATAAAATTTAAATTTTTTTTTCTATTTACTTTATTTTATTTTTTAAAATTTATTTTTCTGTATTTCAACGTGAATAAAGTGTTATATTTATAAAAATAATTATTTTTCTTTGGGAAAGAGGGAGTAATAGCTGAAAAACGAAAAATTTCGATCCCGGAGCTGCTCACACGACTCACTCTGTAACTGCCTTTAATATTAACTTATAATTTTCAAACTCTGCCAGAAATTAGAGTTTTATATACTAAACAATCGTACGAAAGGAAATTTTTATACACTAATTAGGGGGCACATAATTGGCCAAAATAGATTTTGTTAATTAACCGGAAGTAAATTCTTTAAGCTATATATTCGTGGAAGCAACGTGTGAGTCGTGGTGCTGTTGTAAGCGCCATGAGTAAAGAAGTTTGTAGATTCGGTGGTCAGAGGTTCTGTCCTGGTCACGGATAAAATTTAAATTTTTTTTTCTATTTACTTTATTTTATTTTTTAAAATTTATTTTTCTGTATTTCAACGTGAATAAAGTGTTATATTTATAAAAATAATTATTTTTCTTTGGGAAAGAGGGAATAATAGCTGAAAAACGAAAAATTTCGACACCGGAGCTACTCACACGACTCACTCTGTAACTGCCTTTAATATTAACTTATAATTTTCAAACTCTGCCAGAAATTAGAGTTTTATATACTAAACAATCGTACGAAAGGAAATTTTTATACACTAATTAGGGGGCACATAATTGGCCGAAATAGATTTTGTTAATTAACCGGAAGTAAATTCTTTAAGCTATATATTCGTGGAAGCAACGTGTGAGTCGTGGTGTTGTTGTTAGCGCCATGAGTAAAGAAGTTTGTAGATTCGGTGGTCAGAGGTTCTGTCCTGGTCACGGATAAAATTTAAATTTTTTTTTTCTATTTACTTTATTTTATTTTTTAAAATTTATTTTTCTGTATTTCAACGTGAATAAAGTGTTATATTTATAAAAATAATTATTTTTCTTTGGGAAAGAGGGAATAATAGCTGAAAAACGAAAAATTTCGACGCCGGAGCTACTCACACGACTCACTCTGTAACTGCCTTTAATATTAACTTATAATTTTCAAACTCTGTCAGAAATTAGAGTTTTATATACTTAACAATCGTACGAAAGGAAATTTTTATACACTAATTAGGGGGCACATAATTGGCCAAAATAGATTTTGTTAATTTACCGGAAGTAAATTCTTTAAGCTATATATTCGTGGAAGCAACGTGTGAGTCTTGGTGTTGTTGTTAGTGCCATGAGTAAAGAAGTTTGTAGATTCGGTGGTCAGGGGTTCAGTCCTGGTCACGGATAAAATTGTAATTTTTCTTTTCTATTTACTTTGCTTTATTTTTTAAAATTTATTTTTCTGTATTTCAACGTGAATAAAGTGTTATACTTACAAAAATAATTATTTTTCTTTGGGAAAGAGGGAGTAATAGCTGAAAAACGAAAAATTTCGACCCCGGAGCTACTCACACGACTCACTCTGTAACTGCCTTTAATATTAACTTATAATTTTCAAACTCTGCCAGAAATTAGAGTTTTATATACTAGACAATCGTACGAAAGGAAATTTTTACACACTAATTAGGGGGCACATAATTGGCCAAAATAGATTTTGTTAATTTACCGGAAGTAAATTCTTTAAGCTATATATTCGTGGAAGCAACGTGTGAGTCGTGGTGTTGTTGTTAGCGCCATGAGTAAAGAAGTTTGTAGATTCGGTGGTCAGAGGTTCAGTCCTGGTCACGGATAAAATTTAAATTTTTTTTTCTATTTACTTTATTTTATTTTTTAAAATTTATTTTTCTGTATTTCAACGTGAATAAAGTGTTATATTTATAAAAATAATTATTTTTCTTTGGGAAAGAGGGAGTAATAGCTGAAAAACGAAAAATTTCGATCCCGGAGCTACTCACACGACTCACTCTGTAACTGCCTTTAATATTAACTTATAATTTTTAAACTCTGCCAGAAATTAGAGTTTTATATACTAAACAATCGTACGAAAGGAAATTTTTATACACTAATTAGGGGGCACATAATTGGCCAAAATAGATTTTGTTAATTTACCGGAAGTAAATTCTTTAAGCTATATATTCATGGAAGCAACGTGTGAGTCGTGTTGTTGTTGTTAGCGCCATGAGTAAAGAAGTTTGTAGATTCGGTGGTCAGAGGTTCTGTCCTGGTCACGGATAAAATTTAAATTTTTTTTTCTATTTACTTTATTTTATTTTTTAAAATTTATTTTTCTGTATATCAACGTGAATAAAGTGTTATATTTATAAAAATAATTATTTTTCTTTGGGAAAGAGGGAATAATAGCTGAAAAACGGATAAATTTCGACTCCGGAGCTACTCACACGACTCACTCCGTAACTGCCTTTAATATTAACTTATAATTTTCAAACTCTGCCAGAAATTAGAGTTTTATATACTAAACAATCATACGAAAGGAAATTTTTATACACTAATTAGGGGGAACATAATTGGCCAAAATAGACTTTGTTAATTAACCGGAAGTAAATTCTTTAAGCTATATATTCGTGGAAGCAACGTGTGAGTCGTGGTGTTGTTGTTAGCGCCATGAGTAAAGAAGTTTGTAGATTCGGTGGTCAGAGGTTCTGTACTGGTCACGGATAAAATTTAATTTTTTTTTTCTATTTACTTTATTTTATTTTTTAAAATTTATTTTTCTGTATTTCAACGTGAATAAAGTGTTATATTTATAAAAATAATTATTTTTCTTTGGGAAAGAGGGAATAATAGCTGAAAAACGGATAAATTTCGACTCCGGAGCTACTCACACGACTCACTCCGTAACTGCCTTTAATATTAACTTATAATTTTCAAACTCTGCCAGAAATTAGAGTTTTATATACTAAACAATCATACGAAAGGAAATTTTTATACACTAATTAGGTGGCACATAATTGGCCAAAATAGATTTTGTTAATTTACCGGAAGTAAATTCTTTAAGCTATATATTCGTGGAAGCAACGTGTGAGTCTTGGTGTTGTTGTTAGTGCCATGAGTAAAGAAGTTTGTAGATTCGGTGGTCAGGGGTTCAGTCCTGGTCACGGATAAAATTGTAATTTTTCTTTTCTATTTACTTTGCTTTTTTTTTTAAAATTTATTTTTCTGTATTTCAACGTGAATAAAGTGTTATACTTACAAAAATAATTATTTTTCTTTGGGAAAGAGGGAGTAATAGCTGAAAAACGAAAAATTTCGACCCCGGAGCTACTCACACGACTCACTCTGTAACTGCCTTTAATATTAACTTATAATTTTCAAACTCTGCCAGAAATTAGAGTTTTATATACTAAACAATCGTACGAAAGGAAATTTTTACACACTAATTAGGGGGCACATAATTGGCCAAAATAGATTTTGTTAATTTACCGGAAGTAAATTCTTTAAGCTATATATTCGTGGAAGCAACGTGTGAGTCGTGGTGTTGTTGTTAGCGCCATGAGTAAAGAAGTTTGTAGATTCGGTGGTCAGAGGTTCAGTCCTGGTCACGGATAAAATTTAAATTTTTTTTTCTATTTACTTTATTTTATTTTTTAAAATTTATTTTTCTGTATTTCAACGTGAATAAAGTGTTATATTTATAAAAATAATTATTTTTCTTTGGGAAAGAGGGAGTAATAGCTGAAAAACGAAAAATTTCGATCCCGGAGCTACTCACACGACTCACTCTGTAACTGCCTTTAATATTAACTTATAATTTTTAAACTCTGCCAGAAATTAGAGTTTTATATACTAAACAATCGTACGAAAGGAAATTTTTATACACTAATTAGGGGGCACATAATTGGCCAAAATAGATTTTGTTAATTTACCGGAAGTAAATTCTTTAAGCTATATATTCGTGGAAGCAACGTGTGAGTCGTGTTGTTGTTGTTAGCGCCATGAGTAAAGAAGTTTGTAGATTCGGTGGTCAGAGGTTCTGTCCTGGTCACGGATAAAATTTAAATTTTTTTTTCTATTTACTTTATTTTATTTTTTAAAATTTATTTTTCTGTATATCAACGTGAATAAAGTGTTATATTTATAAAAATAATTATTTTTCTTTGGGAAAGAGGGAATAATAGCTGAAAAACGGATAAATTTCGACTCCGGAGCTACTCACACGACTCACTCCGTAACTGCCTTTAATATTAACTTATAATTTTCAAACTCTGCCAGAAATTAGAGTTTTATATACTAAATAATCATACGAAAGGAAATTTTTATACACTAATTAGGGGGCACATAATTGGCCAAAATAGACTTTGTTAATTAACCGGAAGTAAATTCTTTAAGCTATATATTCGTGGAAGCAACGTGTGAGTCGTGGTGTTGTTGTTAGCGCCATGAGTAAAGAAGTTTGTAGATTCGGTGGTCAGAGGTTCTGTACTGGTCACGGATAAAATTTAAATTTTTTTTTTCTATTTACTTTATTTTATTTTTTAAAATTTATTTTTCTGTATTTCAACGTGAATAAAGTGTTGTATTTATAAAAATAATTATTTTTCTTTGGGAAAGAGGGAATAATAGCTGAAAAACGGATAAATTTCGACTCCGGAGCTACTCACACGACTCACTCCGTAACTGCCTTTAATATTAACTTATAATTTTCAAACTCTGCCAGAAATTAGAGTTTTATATACTAAACAATCATACGAAAGGAAATTTTTATACACTAATTAGGGGGCACATAATTGGCCAAAATAGATTTTGTTAATTAACCGGAAGTAAATTCTTTAAGCTATATATTCGTGGAAGCAACGTGTGAGTCGTGGTGTTGTTGTTAGCGCCATGAGTAAAGAAGTTTGTAGATTCGGTGGTCAGAGGTTCTGTCCTGGTCACGGATAAAATTTAAATTTTTTTTTTCTATTTACTTAATTTTATTTTTTAAAATTTATTTTTTTGTATTTCAACGTGAATAAAGTGTTATACTTATAAAAATTATTATTTTTCTTTGGGAAAGAGGGAATAATAGCTGAAAAACGGATAAATTTCGACTCCGGAGCTACTCACACGAGTCACTCCGTAACTGCCTTTAATATTAACTTATAATTTTCAAACTCTGCCGGAAATTAGAGTTTTATATACTAAACAATCATACGAAAGGAAATTTTTATACACTAATTAGGGGGCACATAATTGGCCAAAATAGATTTTGTTAATTAACCAGAAGTAAATTCTTTAAGCTATATATTCGTGGAAGCAACGTGTGAGTCGTGGTGTTGTTGTTAGCGCCATGAGTAAAGAAGTTTGTAGATTCGGTGGCCAGGGGTTCTGATCTGGTCACGGATAAAATTTTAATTTTTTTTTCTATTTACTTTATTTTATTTTTTAAAATTTATTTTTCTGTATTTCAACGTGAATAAAGTGTTATATGTATAAAAATAATTATTTTTCTTTGGGAAAGAGGGAATAATAGCTGAAAAACGGATAAATTTCGACTCCGGAGCTACTCACACGACTCACTCCGTAACTGCCTTTAATATTAACTTATAATTTTCAAACTCTGCCAGAAATTAGAGTTTTATATACTAAACAATCATACGAAAGGAAATTTTTATACACTAATTAGGGGGCACATAATTGGCCAAAATAGATTTTGTTAATTAACCGGAAGTAAATTCTTTAAGCTATATATTCGTGGAAGCAACGTGTGAGTCGTGGTGTTGTTGTTAGCGCCATGAGTAAAGAAGTTTGTAGATTCGGTGGTCAGAGGTTCTGTCCTGGTCACGGATAAAATTTAAATTTTTTTTTTCTATTTACTTTATTTTATTTTTTAAAATTTATTTTTTTGTATTTCAACGTGAATAAAGTGTTATATTTATAAAAATAATTATTTTTCTTTGGGAAAGAGGGAATAATAGCTGAAAAACGAAAAATTTCGACACCGGAGCTACTCACACGACTCACTCTGTAACTGCCTTTAATATTAACTTATAATTTTCAAACTCTGCCAGAAATTAGAGTTTTATATACTAAACAATCGTACGAAAGGAAATTTTTATACACTAATTAGGGGGCACATAATTGGCCAAAATAGATTTTGTTAATTTACCGGAAGTAAATTCTTTAAGCTATATATTCGTGGAAGCAACGTGTGAGTCTTGGTGTTGTTGTTAGTGCCATAAGTAAAGAAGTTTGTAGATTCGGTGGTCAGGGGTTCAGTCCTGGTCACGGATAAAATTGTAATTTTTCTTTTCTATTTACTTTGCTTTATTTTTTAAAATTTATTTTTCTGTATTTCAACGTGAATAAAGTGTTATACTTACAAAAATAATTATTTTTCTTTGGGAAAGAGGGAGTAATAGCTGAAAAACGAAAAATTACGATCCCGGAGCTACTCACACGACTCACTCTGTAACTGCCTTTAATATTAACTTATAATTTTCAAACTCTGCCAGAAATTAGAGTTTTATATACTAAACAATCATACGAAAGGAAATTTTTATACACTAATTAGGGGGCACATAATTGGCCAAAATAGATTTTGTTAATTAACCGGAAGTAAATTCTTTAAGCTATATATTCGTGGAAGCAACGTGTGAGTCGTGGTGTTGTTGTTAGCGCCATGAGTAAAGAAGTTTGTATATTCGGTGGCCAGGGGTTCTGATCTGGTCACGGATAAAATTTTAATTTTTTTTTCTATTTACTTTATTTTATTTTTTAAAATTTATTTTTCTGTATTTCAAAGTGAATAAAGTGTTATATGTATAAAAATAATTATTTTTCTTTGGGAAAGAGGGAATAATAGCTGAAAAACGGATAAATTTCGACTCCGGAGCTACTCACACGACTCACTCCGTAACTGCCTTTAATATTAACTTATAATTTTCAAACTCTGCCAGAAATTAGAGTTTTATATACTAAACAATCATACGAAAGGAAATTTTTATACACTAATTAGGGGGCACATAATTGGCCAAAATAGATTTTGTTAATTAACCGGAAGTAAATTCTTTAAGCTATATATTCGTGGAAGCAACGTGTGAGTCGTGGTGTTGTTGTTAGCGCCATGAGTAAAGAAGTTTGTAGATTCGGTGGTCAGAGGTTCTGTCCTGGTCACGGATAAAATTTAAATTTTTTTTTTCTATTTACTTTATTTTATTTTTTAAAATTTATTTTTTTGTATTTCAACGTGAATAAAGTGTTATATTTATAAAAAATATTATTTTTCTTTGGGAAAGAGGGAATAATAGCTGAAAAACGAAAAATTTCGACACCGGAGCTACTCACACGACTCACTCTGTAACTGCCTTTAATATTAACTTATAATTTTCAAACTCTGCCAGAAATTAGAGTTTTATATACTAAACAATCGTACGAAAGGAAATTTTTACACACTAATTAGGGGGCACATAATTGGCCAAAATAGATTTTGTTAATTTACCGGAAGTAAATTCTTTAAGCTATATATTCGTGGAAGCAACGTCTGAGTCGTGGTGTTGTTGTTAGCGCCATGAGTAAAGAAGTTTGTAGATTCGGTGGTCAGAGGTTCAGTCCTGGTCCCGGATAAAATTTAAATTTTTTTTTCTATTTACTTTATTTTATTTTTTAAAATTTATTTTTCTGTATTTCAACGTGAATAAAGTGTTATATTTATAAAAATAATTATTTTTCTTTGGGAAAGAGGGATTAATAGCTGAAAAACGAAAAATTTTGATCCCGGAGCTACTCACACGACTCACTCTGTAACTGCCTTTAATAATAACTTATAATTTTCAAACTCTGCCAGAAATTAGAGTTTTATATACTAAACAATCGTACGAAAGGAAATTTTTATACACTAATTAGGGGGCACATAATTGGCCAAAATAGATTTTGTTAATTTACCGGAAATAAATTCTTTAAGCTATATATTCGTGGAAGCAACGTGTGAGTCGTGGTGTTGTTGTTAGCGCCATGAGTAAAGAAGTTTGTAGATTCGGTGGTCAGAGGTTCTGTCCTGGTCACGGATAAAATTTAAATTTTTTTTTCTATTTACTTTATTTTATTTTTTAAAATTTATTTTTCTGTATTTCAACGTGAATAAAGTGTTATATTTATAAATATAATTATTTTTCTTTGGGAAAGAGGGAATAATAGCTGAAAAACGAAAAATTTCGACGCCGGAGCTACTCACACGACTCACTCTGTAACTGCCTTTAATATTAACTTATAATTTTCAAACTCTGCCAGAAATTAGAGTTTTATATACTAAACAATCGTACGGAAGGAAATTTTTATACACTAATTAGGGGGCACATAATTGGCCAAAATAGATTTTGTTAATTTACCGGAAGTAAATTCTATAAGCTATATATTCGTGGAAGCAACGTGTGAGTCGTGGTGTTGTTGTTAGCGCCATGAGTAAAGAAGTTTGTAGATTCGGTGGTCAGAGGTTCAGTCCTGGTCACGGATAAAATTTGAATTTTTTTTTTCTATTTACTTTATTTTATTTTTTAAAATTTATTTTTCTGTATTTCAACGTGAATAAAGTGTTATATTTATAAAAATAATTATTTTTCTTTGGGAAACAGGGAATAATAGCTGAAAAACGGATAAATTTCGACTCCGGAGCTACTCACACGACTCACTCCGTAACTGCCTTTAATATTAACTTATAATTTTCAATCTCTGCCTGAAATTAGAGTTTTATGTACTAAACAATCGTACGAAAGGAAATTTTTATACACTAATTAGGGGGCACATAATGGGCCAAAATAGATTTTGTTAATTAACCGGAAGTAAATTCTTTAAGCTATATATTCGTGGAAGCAACGTGTGAGTCTTGGTGTTGTTGTTAGCGCCATGAGTAAAGAAGTTTGTAGATTCGGTGGTCAGGGGTTCAGTCCTGGTCACGGATAAAATTGTAATTTTTCTTTTCTATTTACTTTGCTTTATTTTTTAAAATTTATTTTTCTGTATTTCAACGTGAATAAAGTGTTATATTTATAAAAATAATTATTTTTCTTTGGGAAAGAGGGAATAATAGCTGAAAAACGAAAAATTTCGACGCCGGAGCTGCTCACACGACTTACTCTGTAACTGCCTTTAATATTAACTTATAATTTTCAAACTCTGCCAGAAATTAGAGTTTTATATACTAAACAATCGTACGAAAGGAAATTTTCATACACTAATTAGGGGGCACATAATTGGCCAAAATAGATTTTGTTAATTTACCGGAAGTAAATTCTTTAAGCTATATATTCGTGGAAGCAACGTGTGAGTCGTGGTGTTGTTGTTAGCGCCATGAGTAAAGAAGTTTGTAGATTCGGTGGTCAGAGGTTCAGTCCTGGTCACGGATAAAATTTAAATTTTTTTTTCTATTTACTTTATTTTATTTTTTAAAATTTATTTTTCTGTATTTCAACGTGAATAAAGTGTTATATTTATAAAAATAATTATTTTTCTTTGGGAAACAGGGAATAATAGCTGAAAAACGGATAAATTTCGACTCCGGAGCTACTCTCACGACTCACTCCGTAACTGCCTTTAATATTAACTTATAATTTTCAAACTCTGCCAGAAATTAGAGTTTTATGTACTAAACAATCGTACGAAAGGAAATTTTTATACACTAATTAGGGGGCACATAATGGGCCAAAATAGATTTTGTTAATTAACCGGAAGTAAATTCTTTAAGCTATATATTCGTGGAAGCACCGTGTGAGTCTTGGTGTTGTTGTTAGCGCCATGAGTAAAGAAGTTTGTAGATTCGGTGGTCAGGGGTTCAGTCCTGGTCACGGATAAAATTGTAATTTTTCTATTCTATTTACTTTGCTTTATTTTTTAAAATTTATTTTTCTGTATTTCAACGTGAATAAAGCGTTATACTTACTAAAATAATTATTTTTCTTTGGGAAAGAGGGAGTAATAGCTGAAAAACGAAAAATTTCGACCCCGGAGCTACTCACACGACTCACTCTGTAACTGCCTTTAATATTAACTTATAATTTTCAAACTCTGCCAGAAATTAGAGTTTTATATACTAAACAATCGTACGAAAGGAAATTTTTATACACTAATTAGGGGGCACATAATTGGCCAAAATAGATTTTGTTAATTTACCGGAAGTAAATTCATTAAGCTATATATTCGTGGAAGCAACGTGTGAGTCGTGGTGTTGTTGTTAGCGCCATGAGTAAAGAAGTTTGTAGATTCGGTGGTCAGAGGTTCAGTCCTGGTCACGGATAAAATTTAAATTTTTTTTTTCTATTTACTTTATTTTATTTTTTAAAATTTATTTTTCTGTATATCAACGTGAATAAAGTGTTATATTTATAAAAATAATTATTTTTCTTTGGGAAAGAGGGAATAATAGCTGAAAAACGGATAAATTTCGACTCCGGAGCTACTCACACGACTCACTCCGTAACTGCCTTTAATATTAACTTATAATTTTCAAACTCTGCCAGAAATTAGAGTTTTATATACTAAACAATCATACGAAAGGAAATTTTTATACACTAATTAGGGGGCACATAATTGGCCAAAATAGATTTTGTTAATTAACCGGAAGTAAATTCTTTAAGCTATATATTCGTGGAAGCAACGTGTGAGTCGTGGTGTTGTTGTTAGCGCCATGAGTAAAGAAGTTTGTAGATTCGGTGGTCAGAGGTTCTGTACTGGTCACGGATAAAATTTAAATTTTTTTTTTCTATTTACTTTATTTTATTTTTTAAAATTTATTTTTCTGTATTTCAACGTGAATAAAGTGTTATATGTATAAAAATAATTATTTTTCTTTGGGAAAGAGGGAATAATAGCTGAAAAACGGATAAATTTCGACCCCGGAGCTACTCAAACGATTCACTCCGTAACTGCCTTTAATATTAACTTATAATTTTCAAAGTCTGCCAGAAATTAGAGTTTTATATACTAAACAATCATACGAAAGGAAATTTTTATACACTAATTAGGGGGCACATAATTGGCCAAAATAGATTTTGTTAATTAACCGGAAGTAAATTCTTTAAGCTATATATTCGTGGAAGCAACGTGTGAGTCGTGGTGTTGTTGTTAGCGCCATGAGTAAAGAAGTTTGTAGATTCGGTGGTCAGAGGTTCTGTCCTGGTCACGGATAAAATTTAAATTTTTTTTTTTTATTTACTTTATTTTATTTTTTAAAATTTATTTTTTTGTATTTCAACGTGAATAAAGTGTTATACTTATAAAAATAATTATTTTTCTTTGGGAAAGAGGGAATAATAGCTGAAAAACGGATAAATTTCGACTCCGGAGCTACTCACACGACTCACTCCGTAACTGCCTTTAATATTAACATATAATTTTCAAACTCTGCCAGAAATTAGAGTTTTATATACTAAACAATCCTACGAAAGGAAATTTTTATACACTAATTAGGGGGCACATAATTGGCCAAAATAGATTTTGTTAATTAACCGGAAGTAAATTCTTTAAGCTATATATTCGTGGAAGCAACGTAAAAGTCGTGGTGTTGTTGTTAGCGCCATGAGTAAAGAAGTTTGTAGATTCGGTGGTCAGAGGTTCTGTCCTGGTCACGGATAAAATTTAAATTTTTTTTTTCTATTTACTTTATTTTATTTTTTAAAATTTATTTTTTTGTATTTCAACGTGAATAAAGTGTTATATTTATAAAAATAATTATTTTTCTTTGGGAAAGAGGGAATAATAGCTGAAAAACGAAAAATTTCGACACCGGAGCTACTCACACGACTCACTCTGTAACTGCCTTTAATATTAACTTATAATTTTCAAACTCTGCCAGAAATTAGAGTTTTATATACTAAACAATCGTACGAAAGGAAATTTTTACACACTAATTAGGGGGCACATAATTGGCCAAAATAGATTTTGTTAATTTACCGGAAGTAAATTCTTTAAGCTATATAATCGTGGAAGCAACGTGTGAGTCGTGGTGTTGTTGTTAGAGCCATGAGTAAAGAAGTTTGTAGATTCGGTGGTCAGAGGTTCAGTCCTGGTCCCGGATAAAATTTAAATTTTTTTTTCTATTTACTTTATTTTATTTTTTAAAATTTATTTTTCTGTATTTCAACGTGAATAAAGTGTTATATTTATAAAAATAATTATTTTTCTTTGGGAAAGAGGGATTAATAGCTGAAAAACGAAAAATTTTGATCCCGGAGCTACTCACACGACTCACTCTGTAACTGCCTTTAATATTAACTTATAATTTTCAAACTCTGCCAGAAATTAGAGTTTTATATACTAAACAATCGTACGAAAGGAAATTTTTATACACTAATTAGGGGGCACATAATTGGCCAAAAAGTAAAATCTTTAAGCTATATATTCGTGGAAGCAACGTGTGAGTCGTGGTGTTGTTGTTAGCGCCATGAATAAAGAAGTTTGTAGATTCGGTGGTCAGAGGTTCTGTCCTGGTCACGGATAAAATTTAAATTTTTTTTTTCTATTTACTTTATTTTATTTTTTAAAATTTATTTTTCTGTATTTCAACGTGAATAAAGTGTTATATTTATAAATATAATTATTTTTCTTTGGGAAAGAGGGAATAATAGCTGAAAAACGAAAAATTTCGACGCCGGAGCTACTCACACGACTCACTCTGTAACTGCCTTTAATATTAACTTATAATTTTCAAACTCTGCCAGAAATTAGAGTTTTATATACTAAACAATCGTACGAAAGGAAATTTTTATACACTAATAAGGGGGCACATAATTGGCCAAAATAGATTTTGTTAATTTACCGGAAGTAAATTCTATAAGCTATATATTCGTGGAAGCAACGTGTGAGTCGTGGTGTTGTTGTTAGCGCCATGAGTAAAGAAGTTTGTAGATTCGGTGGTCAGAGGTTCAGTCCTGGTCACGGATAAAATTTAAATTTTTTTTTTCTATTTACTTTATTTTATTTTTTAAAATTTATTTTTCTGTATTTCAACGTGAATAAAGTTTTATATTTATAAAAATAATTATTTTTCTTTGGGAAACAGGGAATAATAGCTGAAAAACGGATAAATTTCGACTCCGGAGCTACTCACACGACTCACTCCGTAACTGCCTTTAATATTAACTTATAATTTTCAAACTCTGCCAGAAATTAGAGTTTTATGTACTAAACAATCGTACGAAAGGAAATTTTTATACACTAATTAGGGGGCACATAATGGGCCAAAATAGATTTTGTTAATTAACCGGAAGTAAATTCTTTAAGCTATATATTCGTGGAAGCACCGTGTGAGTCTTGGTGTTGTTGTTAGCGCCATGAGTAAAGAAGTTTGTAGATTCGGTGGTCAGGGGTTCAGTCCTGGTCACGGATAAAATTGTAATTTTTCTATTCTATTTACTTTGCTTTATTTTTTAAAATTTATTTTTCTGTATTTCAACGTGAATAAAGTGTTATACTTACTAAAATAATTATTTTTCTTTGGGAAAGAGGGAGTAATAGCTGAAAAACGAAAAATTTCGACCCCGGAGCTACTCACACGGCTCACTCTGTAACTGCCTTTAATATTAACTTATAATTTTCAAACTCTGCCAGAAATTAGAGTTTTATATACTAAACAATCGTACGAAAGGAAATTTTTATACACTAATTAGGGGGCACATAATTGGCCAAAATAGATTTTGTTAATTTACCGGAAGTAAATTCTTTAAGCTATATATTCGTGGAAGCAACGTGTGAGTCGTGGTGTTGTTGTTAGCGCCATGAGTAAAGAAGTTTGTAGATTCGGTGGTCAGAGGTTCAGTCCTGGTCACGGATAAAATTTAAATTTTTTTTTTCTATTTACTTTATTTTATTTTTTAAAATTTATTTTTCTGTATATCAACGTGAATAAAGTGTTATATTTATAAAAATAATTATTTTTCTTTGGGAAAGAGGGAATAATAGCTGAAAAACGGATAAATTTCGACTCCGGAGCTACTCACACGACTCACTCCGTAACTGCCTTTAATATTAACTTATAATTTTCAAACTCTGCCAGAAATTAGAGTTTTATATACTAAACAATCATACGAAAGGAAATTTTTATACACAAATTAGGGGGCACATAATTGGCCAAAATAGATTTTGTTAATTAACCGGAAGTAAATTCTTTAAGCTATATATTCGTGGAAGCAACGTGTGAGTCGTGGTGTTGTTGTTAGCGCCATGAGTAAAGAAGTTTGTAGATTCGGTGGTCAGAGGTTCTGTACTGGTCACGGATAAAATTTAAATTTTTTTTTCTATTTACTTTATTTTATTTTTTAAAATTTATTTTTCTGTATTTCAACGTGAATAAAGTGTTATATTTATAAAAATAATTATTTTTCTTTGGGAAAGAGGGAATAATAGCTGAAAAACGGATAAATTTCGACTCCGGAGCTACTCACACAACTCACTCCGTAACTGCCTTTAATATTAACTTATAATTTTCAAACTCTGCCAGAAATTAGAGTTTTATATACTAAACAATCATACGAAAGGAAATTTTTATACACTAATTAGGGGGCACATAATTGGCCAAAATAGATTTTGTTAATTAACCGGAAGTAAATTCTTTAAGCTATATATTCGTGGAAGCAACGTGTGAGTCGTGGTGTTGTTGTTAGCGCCATGAGTAAAGAAGTTTGTAGATTCGGTGGCCAGGGGTTCTGTCCTGGTCACGGATAAAATTTTAATTTTTTTTTCTGTTTACTTTATTTTATTTTTTAAAATTTATTTTTCTGTATTTCAACCTGAATAAAGTGTTATATGTATAAAAATAATTATTTTTCTTTGGGAAAGAGGGAATAATAGCTGAAAAACGGATAAATTTCGACCCCGGAGCTACTCAAACGATTCACTCCGTAACTGCCTTTAATATTAACTTATAATTTTCAAACTCTGCCAGAAATTAGAGTTTTATGTACTAAACAATCGTACAAAAGGAAATTTTTATACACTAATTAGGAGGCACATAATGGGCCAAAATAGATTTTGTTAATTAACCGGAAGTAAATTCTTTAAGCTATATATTCGTGGAAGCAACGTGTGAGTCTTGGTGTTGTTGTTAGCGCCATGAGTAAAGAAGTTTGTAGATTCGGTGGTCAGGGGTTCAGTCCTGGTCACGGATAAAATTGTAATTTTTCTTTTCTATTTACTTTATTTTATTTTTTAAAATTTATTTTTCTGTATTTCAACGTGAATAAAGTGTTATACTTACAAAAATAATTATTTTTCTTTGGGAAAGAGGGAGTAATAGCTGAAAAACGAAAAATTTCGACCCCGGAGCTACTCACACGACTCACTCTGTAACTGCCTTTAATATTAACTTATAATTTTCAAACTCTGCCAGAAATTAGAGTTTTATATACTAAACAATCGTACGAAAGGAAATTTTTATACACTAATTAGGGGGCACATAATTGGCCAAAATAGATTTTGTTAATTAACCGGAAGTAAATTCTTTAAGCTATATATTCGTGGAAACAACGTGTGAGTCGTGGTGTTGTTGTTAGCGCCATGAGTAAAGAAGTTTGTCGATTCGGTGGTCAGAGGTTCAGCCCTGGTCACGGATAAAATTTAATTTTTTTTTTCTATTTACTTTATTTTATTTTTTAAAATTTATTTTTCTGTATTTCAACGTGAATAAAGTGTTATATTTATAAAAATAATTATTTTTCTTTGGGAAAGAGGGAGTAATAGCTGAAAAACGAAAAATTTCGATCCCGGAGCTACTCACACGACTCACTCTGTAACTGCCTTTAATATTAACTTATAATTTTCAAACTCTGCCAGAAATTAGAGTTTTATATACTAAACAATCGTACGAAAGGAAATTTTTATACACTAATTAGGGGGCACATAATTGGCCAAAATAGATTTTGTTAATTTACCGGAAGTAAATTCTTTAAGCTATATATTCGTGGAAGCAACGTGTGAGTCGTGGTGTTGTTGTTAGCGCCATGAGTAAAGAAGTTTGTAGATTCGGTGGTCAGAGGTTCAGTCCTGGTCACGGATAAAATTTAAATTTTTTTTTTTCTATTTACTTTATTTTATTTTTTAAAATTTATTTTTCTGTATTTCAACGTGAATAAAGTGTTATATTTATAAAAATAATTATTTTTCTTTGGGAAACAGGGAATAATAGCTGAAAAACGGATAAATTTCGACTCCGGAGCTACTCACACGACTCACTCCGTAACTGCCTTTAATATTAACTTATAATTTTCAAACTCTGCCAGAAATTAGAGTTTTATATACTAAACAATCATACGAAAGGAAATTTTTATACACTAATTAGGGGGCACATAATTGGCCAAAATAGATTTTGTTAATTAACCGGAAGTAAATTCTATAAGCTATATATTCGTGGAAGCAACGTGTGAGTCGTGGTGTTGTTGTTAGCGCCATGAGTAAAGAAGTTTGTAGATTCGGTGGTCAGAGGTTCAGTCCTGGTCACGGATAAAATTTAAATTTTTTTTTTCTATTTACATTATTTTTTTTTTAAATTTATTTTTCTGTATTTCAACGTGAATAAAGTGTTATATTTATAAAAATAATTATTTTTCTTTTGGAAACAGGGAATAATAGCTGAAAAACGGATAAATTTCGACTCCGGAGCTACTCACACGACTCACTCCGTAACTGCCTTTAATATTAACTTATAATTTTCAAACTCTGCCAGAAATTAGAGTTTTATGTACTAAACAATCGTACGAAAGGAAATTTTTATACACTAATTAGGGGGCACATAATTGGCCAAAAAGTAAAATCTTTAAGCTATATATTCGTGGAAGCAACGTGTGAGTCGTGGTGTTGTTGTTAGCGCCATGAATAAAGAAGTTTGTAGATTCGGTGGTCAGAGGTTCTGTCCTGGTCACGGATAAAATTTAAATTTTTTTTTTCTATTTACTTTATTTTATTTTTTAAAATTTATTTTTCTGTATTTCAACGTGAATAAAGTGTTATATTTATAAATATAATTATTTTTCTTTGGGAAAGAGGGAATAATAGCTGAAAAACGAAAAATTTCGACGCCGGAGCTACTCACACGACTCACTCTGTAACTGCCTTTAATATTAACTTATAATTTTCAAACTCTGCCAGAAATTAGAGTTTTATATACTAAACAATCGTACGAAAGGAAATTTTTATACACTAATAAGGGGGCACATAATTGGCCAAAATAGATTTTGTTAATTTACCGGAAGTAAATTCTATAAGCTATATATTCGTGGAAGCAACGTGTGAGTCGTGGTGTTGTTGTTAGCGCCATGAGTAAAGAAGTTTGTAGATTCGGTGGTCAGAGGTTCAGTCCTGGTCACGGATAAAATTTAAATTTTTTTTTTCTATTTACTTTATTTTATTTTTTAAAATTTATTTTTCTGTATTTCAACGTGAATAAAGTTTTATATTTATAAAAATAATTATTTTTCTTTGGGAAACAGGGAATAATAGCTGAAAAACGGATAAATTTCGACTCCGGAGCTACTCACACGACTCACTCCGTAACTGCCTTTAATATTAACTTATAATTTTCAAACTCTGCCAGAAATTAGAGTTTTATGTACTAAACAATCGTACGAAAGGAAATTTTTATACACTAATTAGGGGGCACATAATGGGCCAAAATAGATTTTGTTAATTAACCGGAAGTAAATTCTTTAAGCTATATATTCGTGGAAGCACCGTGTGAGTCTTGGTGTTGTTGTTAGCGCCATGAGTAAAGAAGTTTGTAGATTCGGTGGTCAGGGGTTAAGTCCTGGTCACGGATAAAATTGTAATTTTTCTATTCTATTTACTTTGCTTTATTTTTTAAAATTTATTTTTCTGTATTTCAACGTGAATAAAGTGTTATACTTACTAAAATAATTATTTTTCTTTGGGAAAGAGGGAGTAATAGCTGAAAAACGAAAAATTTCGACCCCGGAGCTACTCACACGGCTCACTCTGTAACTGCCTTTAATATTAACTTATAATTTTCAAACTCTGCCAGAAATTAGAGTTTTATATACTAAACAATCGTACGAAAGGAAATTTTTATACACTAATTAGGGGGCACATAATTGGCCAAAATAGATTTTGTTAATTTACCGGAAGTAAATTCTTTAAGCTATATATTCGTGGAAGCAACGTGTGAGTCGTGGTGTTGTTGTTAGCGCCATGAGTAAAGAAGTTTGTAGATTCGGTGGTCAGAGGTTCAGTCCTGGTCACGGATAAAATTTAAATTTTTTTTTTCTATTTACTTTATTTTATTTTTTAAAATTTATTTTTCTGTATATCAACGTGAATAAAGTGTTATATTTATAAAAATAATTATTTTTCTTTGGGAAAGAGGGAATAATAGCTGAAAAACGGATAAATTTCGACTCCGGAGCTACTCACACGACTCACTCCGTAACTGCCTTTAATATTAACTTATAATTTTCAAACTCTGCCAGAAATTAGAGTTTTATATACTAAACAATCATACGAAAGGAAATTTTTATACACAAATTAGGGGGCACATAATTGGCCAAAATAGATTTTGTTAATTAACCGGAAGTAAATTCTTTAAGCTATATATTCGTGGAAGCAACGTGTGAGTCGTGGTGTTGTTGTTAGCGCCATGAGTAAAGAAGTTTGTAGATTCGGTGGTCAGAGGTTCTGTACTGGTCACGGATAAAATTTAAATTTTTTTTTCTATTTACTTTATTTTATTTTTTAAAATTTATTTTTCTGTATTTCAACGTGAATAAAGTGTTATATTTATAAAAATAATTATTTTTCTTTGGGAAAGAGGGAATAATAGCTGAAAAACGGATAAATTTCGACTCCGGAGCTACTCACACAACTCACTCCGTAACTGCCTTTAATATTAACTTATAATTTTCAAACTCTGCCAGAAATTAGAGTTTTATATACTAAACAATCATACGAAAGGAAATTTTTATACACTAATTAGGGGGCACATAATTGGCCAAAATAGATTTTGTTAATTAACCGGAAGTAAATTCTTTAAGCTATATATTCGTGGAAGCAACGTGTGAGTCGTGGTGTTGTTGTTAGCGCCATGAGTAAAGAAGTTTGTAGATTCGGTGGCCAGGGGTTCTGTCCTGGTCACGGATAAAATTTTAATTTTTTTTTCTGTTTACTTTATTTTATTTTTTAAAATTTATTTTTCTGTATTTCAACCTGAATAAAGTGTTATATGTATAAAAATAATTATTTTTCTTTGGGAAAGAGGGAATAATAGCTGAAAAACGGATAAATTTCGACCCCGGAGCTACTCAAACGATTCACTCCGTAACTGCCTTTAATATTAACTTATAATTTTCAAACTCTGCCAGAAATTAGAGTTTTATGTACTAAACAATCGTACAAAAGGAAATTTTTATACACTAATTAGGAGGCACATAATGGGCCAAAATAGATTTTGTTAATTAACCGGAAGTAAATTCTTTAAGCTATATATTCGTGGAAGCAACGTGTGAGTCTTGGTGTTGTTGTTAGCGCCATGAGTAAAGAAGTTTGTAGATTCGGTGGTCAGGGGTTCAGTCCTGGTCACGGATAAAATTGTAATTTTTCTTTTCTATTTACTTTATTTTATTTTTTAAAATTTATTTTTCTGTATTTCAACGTGAATAAAGTGTTATACTTACAAAAATAATTATTTTTCTTTGGGAAAGAGGGAGTAATAGCTGAAAAACGAAAAATTTCGACCCCGGAGCTACTCACACGACTCACTCTGTAACTGCCTTTAATATTAACTTATAATTTTCAAACTCTGCCAGAAATTAGAGTTTTATATACTAAACAATCGTACGAAAGGAAATTTTTATACACTAATTAGGGGGCACATAATTGGCCAAAATAGATTTTGTTAATTAACCGGAAGTAAATTCTTTAAGCTATATATTCGTGGAAACAACGTGTGAGTCGTGGTGTTGTTGTTAGCGCCATGAGTAAAGAAGTTTGTAGATTCGGTGGTCAGAGGTTCAGCCCTGGTCACGGATAAAATTTAATTTTTTTTTTCTATTTACTTTATTTTATTTTTTAAAATTTATTTTTCTGTATTTCAACGTGAATAAAGTGTTATATTTATAAAAATAATTATTTTTCTTTGGGAAAGAGGGAGTAATAGCTGAAAAACGAAAAATTTCGATCCCGGAGCTACTCACACGACTCACTCTGTAACTGCCTTTAATATTAACTTATAATTTTCAAACTCTGCCAGAAATTAGAGTTTTATATACTAAACAATCGTACGAAAGGAAATTTTTATACACTAATTAGGGGGCACATAATTGGCCAAAATAGATTTTGTTAATTTACCGGAAGTAAATTCTTTAAGCTATATATTCGTGGAAGCAACGTGTGAGTCGTGGTGTTGTTGTTAGCGCCATGAGTAAAGAAGTTTGTAGATTCGGTGGTCAGAGGTTCAGTCCTGGTCACGGATAAAATTTAAATTTTTTTTTTCTATTTACTTTATTTTATTTTTTAAAATTTATTTTTCTGTATTTCAACGTGAATAAAGTGTTATATTTATAAAAATAATTATTTTTCTTTGGGAAACAGGGAATAATAGCTGAAAAACGGATAAATTTCGACTCCGGAGCTACTCACACGACTCACTCCGTAACTGCCTTTAATATTAACTTATAATTTTCAAACTCTGCCAGAAATTAGAGTTTTATATACTAAACAATCATACGAAAGGAAATTTTTATACACTAATTAGGGGGCACATAATTGGCCAAAATAGATTTTGTTAATTAACCGGAAGTAAATTCTATAAGCTATATATTCGTGGAAGCAACGTGTGAGTCGTGGTGTTGTTGTTAGCGCCATGAGTAAAGAAGTTTGTAGATTCGGTGGTCAGAGGTTCAGTCCTGGTCACGGATAAAATTTAAATTTTTTTTTTCTATTTACATTATTTTTTTTTTTAAATTTATTTTTCTGTATTTCAACGTGAATAAAGTGTTATATTTATAAAAATAATTATTTTTCTTTTGGAAACAGGGAATAATAGCTGAAAAACGGATAAATTTCGACTCCGGAGCTACTCACACGACTCACTCCGTAACTGCCTTTAATATTAACTTATAATTTTCAAACTCTGCCAGAAATTAGAGTTTTATGTACTAAACAATCGTACGAAAGGAAATTTTTATACACTAATTAGGGGGCACATAATGGGCCAAAATAGATTTTGTTAATTAACCGGAAGTAAATTCTTTAAGCTATATATTCGTGGAAGCAACGTGTGAGTCTTGGTGTTGTTGTTAGCGCCATGAGTAAAGAAGTTTGTAGATTCGGTGGTCAGGGGTTCAGTCCTGGTCACGGATAAAATTGTAATTTTTCTTTTCTATTTACTTTGCTTTATTTTTTAAAATTTATTTTTCTGTATTTCAACGTGAATAAAGTGTTATATTTATAAAAATAATTATTTTTCTTTGGGAAAGAGGGAATAATAGCTGAAAAACGAAAAATTTCGACGCCGGAGCTACTCACACGACTCACTCTGTAACTGCCTTTAATATTAACTTATAATTTTCAAACTCTGCCAGAAATTAGAGTTTTATATACTAAACAATCGTACGAAAGGAAATTTTTATACACTAATTAGGGGGCACATAATTGGCCAAAATAGATTTTGTTAATTTACCGGAAGTAAATTCCTTAAGCTATATATTCGTGGAAGCAACGTGTGAGTCGTGGTGTTGTTGTTAGCGCCATGAGTAAAGAAGTTTGTAGATTCGGTGGTCAGAGCTTCAGTCCTGGTCACGGATAAAATTTAAATTTTTTTTTCTATTTACTTTATTTTATTTTTTAAAATTTATTTTTCTGTATATCAACGTGAATAAAGTGTTATATTTATAAAAATAATTATTTTTCTTTGGGAAAGAGGGAATAATAGCTGAAAAACGGATAAATTTCGACTCCGGAGCTACTCACACGACTCACTCCGTAACTGCCTTTAATATTAACTTATAATTTTCAAACTCTGCCAGAAATTAGAGTTTTATATACTAAACAATCGTACGAAAGGAAATTTTTATACACTAATTAGGGGGCACATAATTGGCCAAAATAGATTTTGTTAATTAACCGGAAGTAAATTCTTTAAGCTATATATTCGTGGAAGCAACGTGTGAGTCGTGGTGTTGTTGTTAGCGCCATGAGTAAAGAAGGTTGTAGATTCTGTGGTCAGAGGTTCTGTCCTGGTCACGGATAAAATTTTAATTTTTTTTTCTATTTACTTTATTTTATTTTTTAAAATTTATTTTTCTGTATTTCAACGTGAATAAAGTGTTATATTTATAAAAATAATTATTTTTCTTTGGGAAACAGGGAATAATAGCTGAAAAACGGATAAATTTCGACTCCGGAGCTACTCACACGACTCACTCCGTAACTGCCTTTAATATTAGCTTATAATTTTCAAACTCTGCCAGAAATTAGAGTTTTATGTACTAAACAATCGTACGAAAGGAAATTTTTATACACTAATTAGGGGGCACATAATGGGCCAAAATAGATTTTGTTAATTAACCGGAAGTAAATTCTTTAAGCTATATATTCGTGGAAGCACCGTGTGAGTCTTGGTGTTGTTGTTAGCGCCATGAGTAAAGAAGTTTGTAGATTCGGTGGTCAGGGGTTCAGTCCTGGTCACGGATAAAATTGTAATTTTTCTTTTCTATTTACTTTGCTTTATTTTTTAAAATTTATTTTTCTGTATTTCAACGTGAATAAAGTGTTATACTTACTAAAATAATTATTTTTCTTTGGGAAAGAGGGAGTAATAGCTGAAAAACGAAAAATTTCGACCCCGGAGCTACTCACACGACTCACTCTGTAACTGCCTTTAATATTAACTTATAATTTTCAAACTCTGCCAGAAATTAGAGTTTTATATACTAAACAATCGTACGAAAGGAAATTTTTATACACTAATTAGGGGGCACATAATTGGCCAAAATAGATTTTGTTAATTTACCGGAAGTAAATTCTTTAAGCTATATATTCGTGGAAGCAACGTGTGAGTCGTGGTGTTGTTGTTTGCGCCATGAGTAAAGAAGTTTGTAGATTCGGTGGTCAGAGGTTCAGTCCTGGTCACGGATAAAATTTAAATTTTTTTTTTCTATTTACTTTATTTTATTTTTTAAAATTTATTTTTCTGTATATCAACGTGAATAAAGTGTTAGATTTATAAAAATAATTATTTTTCTTTGGGAAAGAGGGAATAATAGCTGAAAAACGAAAAATTTCGACGCCGGAGCTACTCACACGACTCACTCTGTAACTGCCTTTAATATTAACTTATAATTTTCAAACTCTGCCAGAAATTAGAGTTTTATATACTAAACAATCGTACGAAAGGAAATTTTTATACACTAATTAGGGGGCACATAATTGGCCAAAATAGATTTCGTTAATTTACCGGAAGTAAATTCTATAAGCTATATATTCGTGGAAGCAACGTGTGAGTCGTGGTGTTGTTGTTAGCGCCATGAGTAAAGAAGTTTGTAGATTCGGTGGTCAGAGGTTCAGTCCTGGTCACGGATAAAATTTAAATTTTTTTTTTCTATTTACTTTATTTTATTTTTTAAAATTTATTTTTCTGTATTTCAACGTGAATAAAGTGTTATATTTATAAAAATAATTTTTTTCTTTGGGAAACAGGGAATAATAACTGAAAAACGGATAAATTTCGACTCCGGAGCTACTCACACGACTCACTCCGTAACTGCCTTTAATATTAACTTATAATTTTCAAACTCTGCCAGAAATTAGAGTTTTATGTACTAAACAATCGTACGAAAGGAAATTTTTATACACTAATTAGGGGGCACATAATGGGCCAAAATAGATTTTGTTAATTAACCGGAAGTAAATTCTTTAAGCTATATATTCGTGGAAGCAACGTGTGAGTCTTGGTGTTGTTGTTAGCGCCATGAGTAAAGAAGTTTGTAGATTCGGTGGTCAGGGGTTCAGTCCTGGTCACGGATAAAATTGTAATTTTTCTTTTCTATTTACTTTGCTTTATTTTTTAAAATTTATTTTTCTGTATTTCAACGTGAATAAAGTGTTATATTTATAAAAATAATTATTTTTCTTTGGGAAAGAGGGAATAATAGCTGAAAAACGAAAAATTTCGACGCCGGAGCTACTCACACGACTCACTCTGTAACTGCCTTTAATATTAACTTATAATTTTCAAACTCTGCCAGAAATTAGAGTTTTATATACTAAAACATCGTACGAAAGGAAATTTTTATACACTAATTAGGGGGCACATAATTGGCCAAAATAGATTTTGTTAATTTACCGGAAGTAAATTCTTTAAGCTATATATTCGTGGAAGCAACGTGTGAGTCGTGGTGTTGTTGTTAGCGCCATGAGTAAAGAAGTTTGTAGATTCGGTGGTCAGAGGTTCAGTCCTGGTCACGGATAAAATTTAAGTTTTTTTTTTCTATTTACTTTATTTTATTTTTTAAAATTTATTTTTCTGTATATCAACGTGAATAAAGTGTTATATTTATAAAAATAATTATTTTTCTTTGGGAAAGAGGGAATAATAGCTGAAAAACGGATAAATTTCGACTCCGGAGCTACTCACACGACTCACTCCGTAACTGCCTTTAATATTAACTTATAATTTTCAAACTCTGCCAGAAATTAGAGTTTTATATACTAAACAATCATACGAAAGGAAATTTTTATACACTAATTAGGGGGCACATAATTGGCCAAAATAGATTTTGTTAATTAACCGGAAGTAAATTCTTTAAGCTATATATTCGTGGAAGCAACGTGTGAGTCGTGGTGTTGTTGTTAGCGCCATGAGTAAAGAAGTTTGTAGATTCGGTGGCCAGGGGTTCTGTCCTGGTCACGGATAAAATTTTAATTTTTTTTTCTGTTTACTTTATTTTATTTTTTAAAATTTATTTTTCTGTATTTCAACCTGAATAAAGTGTTATATGTATAAAAATAATTATTTTTCTTTGGGAAAGAGGGAATAATAGCTGAAAAACGGATAAATTTCGACCCCGGAGCTACTCAAACGATTCACTCCGTAACTGCCTTTAATATTAACTTATAATTTTCAAACTCTGCCAGAAATTAGAGTTTTATGTACTAAACAATCGTACAAAAGGAAATTTTTATACACTAATAAGGGGGCACATAATGGGCCAAAATAGATTTTGTTAATTAACCGGAAGTAAATTCTTTAAGCTATATATTCGTGGAAGCAACGTGTGAGTCTTGGTGTTGTTGTTAGCGCCATGAGTAAAGAAGTTTGTAGATTCGGTGGTCAGAGGTTCAGTCCTGGTCACGGATAAAATTTAAATTTTTTTTTTCTATTTACTTTATTTTATTTTTTAAAATTTATTTTTCTGTATTTCAACGTGAATAAAGTGTTATATTTATAAAAATAATTATTTTTCTTTGGGAAACAGGGAATAATAGCTGAAAAACGGATAAATTTCGACTCCGGAGCTACTCTCACGACTCACTCCGTAACTGCCTTTAATATTAACTTATAATTTTCAAACTCTGCCAGAAATTAGAGTTTTATGTACTAAACAATCGTACGAATGGAAATTTTTATACACTAATTAGGGGGCACATAATGGGCCAAAATAGATTTTGTTAATTAACCGGAAGTAAATTCTTTAAGCTATATATTCGTGGAAGCACCGTGTGAGTCTTGGTGTTGTTGTTAGCGCCATGAGTAAAGAAGTTTGTAGATTCGGTGGTCAGGGGTTCAGTCCTGGTCACGGATAAAATTGTAATTTTTCTATTCTATTTACTTTGCTTTATTTTTTAAAATTTATTTTTCTGTATTTCAACGTGAATAAAGTGTTATACTTACTAAAATAATTATTTTTCTTTGGGAAAGAGGGAGTAATAGCTGAAAAACGAAAAATTTCGACCCCGGAGCTACTCACACGACTCACTCTGTAACTGCCTTTAATATTAACTTATAATTTTCAAACTCTGCCAGAAATTAGAGTTTTATATACTAAACAATCGTACGAAACGAAATTTTTATACACTAATTAGGGGGCACATAATTGGCCAAAATAGATTTTGTTAATTTACCGGAAGTAAATTCTTTAAGCTATATATTCGTGGAAGCAACGTGTGAGTCGTGGTGTTGTTGTTAGCGCCATGAGTAAAGAAGTTTGTAGATTCGGTGGTCAGAGGTTCATTCCTGGTCACGGATAAAATTTAAATTTTTTTTTTCTATTTACTTTATTTAATTTTTTAAAATTTATTTTTCTGTATATCAACGTGAATAAAGTGTTATATTTATAAAAATAATTATTTTTCTTTGGGAAAGAGGGAATAATAGCTGAAAAACGGATAAATTTCGACTCCGGAGCTACTCACACGACTCACTCCGTAACTGCCTTTAATATTAACTTATAATTTTCAAACTCTGCCAGAAATTAGAGTTTTATATACTAAACAATCATACGAAAGGAAATTTTTATACACTAATTAGGGGGCACATAATTGGCCAAAATAGATTTTGTTAATTAACCGGAAGTAAATTCTTTAAGCTATATATTCGTGGAAGCAACGTGTGAGTCGTGGTGTTGTTGTTAGCGCCATGAGTAAAGAAGTTTGTAGATTCGGTGGCCAGGGGTTCTGTCCTGGTCACGGATAAAATTTTAATTTTTTTTTTCTATTTACTTTATTTTATTTTTTAAAATTTATTTTTCTGTATTTCAACCTGAATAAAGTGTTATATGTATAAAAATACTTATTTTTCTTTGGGAAAGAGGGAATAATAGCTGAAAAACGGATAAATTTCGACCCCGGAGCTACTCAAACGATTCACTCCGTAACTGCCTTTAATATTAACTTATAATTTTCAAACTCTGCCAGAAATTAGAGTTTTATGTACTAAACAATCGTACAAAAGGAAATTTTTATACACTAATTAGGGGGCACATAATGGGCCAAAATAGATTTTGTTAATTAACCGGAAGTAAATTCTTTAAGCTATATATTCGTGGAAGCAACGTGTGAGTTGTGGTGTTGTTGTTAGCGCCATGAGTAAAGAAGTTTGTAGATTCGGTGGTCAGAGGTTCTGTCCTGGTCACGGATAAAATTTTAATTTTTTTTTCTATTTACTTTATTTTATTTTTTAAAATTTATTTTTCTGTATTTCAACGTGAATAAAGTGTTATATTTATAAAAATAATTATTTTTCTTTGGGAAAGAGGGAATAATAGCTGAAAAACGAAAAATTTCGACGCCGGAGCTACTCACACGACTCACTCTGTAACTGCCTTTAATATTAACTTATAATTTTCAAACTCTGCCAGAAATTAGAGTTTTATATACTAAACAATCGTACGAAAGGAAATTTTTACACACTAATTAGGGGGCACATAATTGGCCAAAATAGATTTTGTTAATTTACCGGAAGTAAATTCTTTAAGCTATATATTCGTGGAAGCAACGTGTGAGTCGTGGTGTTGTTGTTAGCGCCATGAGTAAAGAAGTTTGTAGATTCGGTGGTCAGAGGTTCAGCCCTGGTCACGGATAAAATTTAATTTTTTTTTTCTATTTACTTTATTTTATTTTTTAAAATTTATTTTTCTGTATTTCAACGTGAATAAAGTGTTATATTTATAAAAATAATTATTTTTCTTTGGGAAAGAGGGAGTAATAGCTGAAAAACGAAAAATTTCGATCCCGGAGCTACTCACACGACTCACTCTGTAACTGCCTTTAATATTAACTTATAATTTTCAAACTCTGCCAGAAATTAGAGTTTTATATACTAAACAATCGTTCGAAAGGAAATTTTTATACACTAATTAGGGGGCACATAATTGGCCAAAATAGATTTTGTTAATTTACCGGAAGTAAATTCTTTAAGCTATATATTCGTGGAAGCAACGTGTGAGTCGTGGTGTTGTTGTTAGCGCCATGAGTAAAGAAGTTTGTAGATTCGGTGGTCAGAGGTTCAGTCCTGGTCACGGATAAAATTTAAATTTTTTTTTTCTATTTACTTTATTTTATTTTTTAAAATTTATTTTTCTGTATTTCAACGTGAATAAAGTGTTATATTTATAAAAATAAATATTTTTCTTTGGGAAACAGGGAATAATAGCTGAAAAACGGATAAATTTCGACTCCGGAGCTACTCACACGACTCACTCCGTAACTGCCTTTAATATTAACTTATAATTTTCAAACTCTGCCAGAAATTAGAGTTTTATATACTAAACAATCATACGAAAGGAAATTTTTATACACTAATTAGGGGGCACATAATTGGCCAAAATAGATTTTGTTAATTAACCGGAAGTAAATTCTTTAAGCTATATATTCGTGGAAGCAACGCGTGAGTCGTGGTGTTGTTGTTAGCGCCATGAGTAAAGAAGTTTGTAGATTCGGTGGCCAGGGGTTCTGTCCTGGTCACGGATAAAATTTTAATTTTTTTTTCTGTTTACTTTATTTTATTTTTTAAAATTTATTTTTCTGTATTTCAACCTGAATAAAGTGTTATATGTATAAAAATAATTATTTTTCCTTATGAAAAAGGGAATAATAGCTGAAAAACGGATAAATTTCGACTCCGGAGCTACTCTCACGACTCACTCCGTAACTGCCTTTAATATTAGCTTATAATTTTCAAACTCTGCCAGAAATTAGAGTTTTATGTACTTAACAATCGTACGAAAGGAAATTTTTATACACTAATTAGGGGGCACATAATGGGCCAAAATAGATTTTGTTAATTAACCGGAAGTAAATTCTTTAAGCTATATATTCGTGGAAGCAACGTGTGAGTCTTGGTGTTGTTGTTAGCGCCATGAGTAAAGAAGTTTGTAGATTCGGTGGTCAGGGGTTCAGTCCTGGTCACGGATAAAATTGTAATTTTTCTTTTCTATTTACTTTATTTTATTTTTTAAATTTTATTTTTCTGTATTTCAACGTGAATAAAGTGTTATACTTACAAAAATAATTATTTTTCTTTGGGAAAGAGGGAGTAATAGCTGAAAAACGAAAAATTTCGACCCCGGAGCTACTCACACGACTCACTCTGTAACTGCCTTTAATATTAACTTATAATTTTCAAACTCTGCCAGAAATTAGAGTTTTATATACTAAACAATCGTACGGAAGGAAATTTTTATACACTAATTAGGGGCCACATAATTGGCCAAAATAGATTTTGTTAATTAACCGGAAGTAAATTCTTTAAGCTATATATTCGTGGAAGCAACGTGTGAGTTGTGGTGTTGTTGTTAGCGCCATGAGTAAAGAAGTTTGTAGATTCGGTGGTCAGAGGTTCAGCCCTGGTCACGGATAAAATTTAATTTTTTTTTTCTATTTACTTTATTTTATTTTTTAAAATTTATTTTTCTGTATTTCAACGTGAATAAAGTGTTATATTTATAAAAATAATTATTTTTCTTTGGGAAAGAGGGAGTAATAGCTGAAAAACGAAAAATTTCGATCCCGGAGCTACTCACACGACTCACTCTGTAACTGCCTTTAATATTAACTTATAATTTTCAAACTCTGCCAGAAATTAGAGTTTTATATACTAAACAATCGTACGAAAGGAAATTTTTATACACTAATTAGGGGGCACATAATTGGCCAAAATAGATTTTGTTAATTTACCGGAAGTAAATTCTTTAAGCTATATATTCGTGGTGTTGTTGTTAGCGCCATGAGTAAAGAAGTTTGTAGATTCGGTGGTCAGAGGTTCAGTCCTGGTCACGGATAAAATTTAAATTTTTTTTTTCTATTTACTTTATTTTATTTTGTAAAATTTATTTTTCTGTATTTCAACGTGAATAAAGTGTTATATTTATAAAAATAATTATTTTTCTTTGGGAAACAGGGAATAATAGATGAAAAACGGATAAATTTCGACTCCGGAGCTACTCACACGACTCACTCCGTAACTGCCTTTAATATTAACTTATAATTTTCAAACTCTGCCAGAAATTAGAGTTTTATATACTAAACAATCATAGGAAAGGAAATTTTTATACACTAATTAGGGGGCACATAATTGGCCAAAATAGATTTTGTTAATTAACCGGAAGTAAATTCTTTAAGCTATATATTCGTGGAAGCAACGTGTGAGTCGTGGTGTTGTTGTTAGCGCCATGAGTAAAGAAGTTTGTAGATTCGGTGGCCAGGGGTTCTGTCCTGGTCACGGATAAAATTTTAATTTTTTTTTCTGTTTACTTTATTTTATTTTTTAAAATTTATTTTTCTGTATTTCAACCTGAATAAAGTGTTATATGTATAAAAATAATTATTTTTCCTTATGAACGAGGGAATAATAGCTGAAAAACGGATAAATTTCGACACCGGAGCTACTCTCACGACTCACTCCGTAACTGCCTTTAATATTAGCTTATAATTTTCAAACTCTGCCAGAAATTAGAGTTTTATGTACTAAACAATCGTACGAAAGGAAATTTTTATACACTAATTAGGGGGCACATAATGGGCCAAAATAGATTTTGTTAATTAACCGGAAGTAAATTCTTTAAGCTATATATTCGTGGAAGCCGCGTGTGAGTCTTGGTGTTGTTGTTAGCGCCATGAGTAAAGAAGTTTGTAGATTCGGTGGTCAGGGGTTCAGTCCTGGTCACGGATAAAATTGTAATTTTTCTTTTCTATTTACTTTGCTTTATTTTTTAAAATTTATTTTTCTGTATTTCAACGTGAATAAAGTGTTATACTTACTAAAATAATTATTTTTCTTTGGGAAAGAGGGAGTAATAGCTGAAAAACGAAAAATTTCGACCCCGGAGCTACTCACACGACTAACTCTGTAACTGCCTTTAATATTAACTTATAATTTTCAAACTCTGCCAGAAATTAGAGTTTTATATACTAAACAATCGTACGAAAGGAAATTTTTATACACTAATTAGGGGGCACATAATTGGCCAAAATAGATTTTGTTAATTTACCGGAAGTAAATTCTTTAAGCTATATATTCGTGGAAGCAACGTGTGAGTCGTGGTGTTGTTGTTAGCGCCATGAGTAAAGAAGTTTGTAGATTCGGTGGTCAGAGGTTCTGTCCTGGTCACGGATAAAATTTTAATTTTTTTTTCTATTTACTTTATTTTATTTTTTAAAATTTATTTTTCTGTATTTCAACGTGAATAAAGTGTTATATTTATAAAAATAATTATTTTTCTTTGGGAAAGAGGGAATAATAGCTGAAAAACGAAAAATTTCGACGCCGGAGCTACTCACACGACTCACTCTGTAACTGCCTTTAATATTAACTTATAATTTTCAAACTCTGCCAGAAATTAGAGTTTTATATACTAAACAATCGTACGAAAGGAAATTTTTACACACTAATTAGGGGGCACATAATTGGCCAAAATAGATTTTGTTAATTTACCGGAAGTAAATTCTTTAAGCTATATATTCGTGGAAGCAACGTGTGAGTCGTGGTGTTGTTGTTAGCGCCATGAGTAAAGAAGTTTGTAGATTCGGTGGTCAGAGGTTCAGCCCTGGTCACGGATAAAATTTAATTTTTTTTTTCTATTTACTTTATTTTATTTTTTAAAATTTATTTTTCTGTATTTCAACGTGAATAAAGTGTTATATTTATAAAAATAATTATTTTTCTTTGGGAAAGAGGGAGTAATAGCTGAAAAACGAAAAATTTCGATCCCGGAGCTACTCACACGACTCACTCTGTAACTGCCTTTAATATTAACTTATAATTTTCAAACTCTGCCAGAAATTAGAGTTTTATATACTAAACAATCGTTCGAAAGGAAATTTTTATACACTAATTAGGGGGCACATAATTGGCCAAAATAGATTTTGTTAATTTACCGGAAGTAAATTCTTTAAGCTATATATTCGTGGAAGCAACGTGTGAGTCGTGGTGTTGTTGTTAGCGCCATGAGTAAAGAAGTTTGTAGATTCGGTGGTCAGAGGTTCAGTCCTGGTCACGGATAAAATTTAAATTTTTTTTTTCTATTTACTTTATTTTATTTTTTAAAATTTATTTTTCTGTATTTCAACGTGAATAAAGTGTTATATTTATAAAAATAAATATTTTTCTTTGGGAAACAGGGAATAATAGCTGAAAAACGGATAAATTTCGACTCCGGAGCTACTCACACGACTCACTCCGTAACTGCCTTTAATATTAACTTATAATTTTCAAACTCTGCCAGAAATTAGAGTTTTATATACTAAACAATCATACGAAAGGAAATTTTTATACACTAATTAGGGGGCACATAATTGGCCAAAATAGATTTTGTTAATTAACCGGAAGTAAATTCTTTAAGCTATATATTCGTGGAAGCAACGCGTGAGTCGTGGTGTTGTTGTTAGCGCCATGAGTAAAGAAGTTTGTAGATTCGGTGGCCAGGGGTTCTGTCCTGGTCACGGATAAAATTTTAATTTTTTTTTCTGTTTACTTTATTTTATTTTTTAAAATTTATTTTTCTGTATTTCAACCTGAATAAAGTGTTATATGTATAAAAATAATTATTTTTCCTTATGAAAAAGGGAATAATAGCTGAAAAACGGATAAATTTCGACTCCGGAGCTACTCTCACGACTCACTCCGTAACTGCCTTTAATATTAGCTTATAATTTTCAAACTCTGCCAGAAATTAGAGTTTTATGTACTTAACAATCGTACGAAAGGAAATTTTTATACACTAATTAGGGGGCACATAATGGGCCAAAATAGATTTTGTTAATTAACCGGAAGTAAATTCTTTAAGCTATATATTCGTGGAAGCAACGTGTGAGTCTTGGTGTTGTTGTTAGCGCCATGAGTAAAGAAGTTTGTAGATTCGGTGGTCAGGGGTTCAGTCCTGGTCACGGATAAAATTGTAATTTTTCTTTTCTATTTACTTTATTTTATTTTTTAAATTTTATTTTTCTGTATTTCAACGTGAATAAAGTGTTATACTTACAAAAATAATTATTTTTCTTTGGGAAAGAGGGAGTAATAGCTGAAAAACGAAAAATTTCGACCCCGGAGCTACTCACACGACTCACTCTGTAACTGCCTTTAATATTAACTTATAATTTTCAAACTCTGCCAGAAATTAGAGTTTTATATACTAAACAATCGTACGGAAGGAAATTTTTATACACTAATTAGGGGCCACATAATTGGCCAAAATAGATTTTGTTAATTAACCGGAAGTAAATTCTTTAAGCTATATATTCGTGGAAGCAACGTGTGAGTTGTGGTGTTGTTGTTAGCGCCATGAGTAAAGAAGTTTGTAGATTCGGTGGTCAGAGGTTCAGCCCTGGTCACGGATAAAATTTAATTTTTTTTTTCTATTTACTTTATTTTATTTTTTAAAATTTATTTTTCTGTATTTCAACGTGAATAAAGTGTTATATTTATAAAAATAATTATTTTTCTTTGGGAAAGAGGGAGTAATAGCTGAAAAACGAAAAATTTCGATCCCGGAGCTACTCACACGACTCACTCTGTAACTGCCTTTAATATTAACTTATAATTTTCAAACTCTGCCAGAAATTAGAGTTTTATATACTAAACAATCGTACGAAAGGAAATTTTTATACACTAATTAGGGGGCACATAATTGGCCAAAATAGATTTTGTTAATTTACCGGAAGTAAATTCTTTAAGCTATATATTCGTGGTGTTGTTGTTAGCGCCATGAGTAAAGAAGTTTGTAGATTCGGTGGTCAGAGGTTCAGTCCTGGTCACGGATAAAATTTAAATTTTTTTTTTCTATTTACTTTATTTTATTTTGTAAAATTTATTTTTCTGTATTTCAACGTGAATAAAGTGTTATATTTATAAAAATAATTATTTTTCTTTGGGAAACAGGGAATAATAGATGAAAAACGGATAAATTTCGACTCCGGAGCTACTCACACGACTCACTCCGTAACTGCCTTTAATATTAACTTATAATTTTCAAACTCTGCCAGAAATTAGAGTTTTATATACTAAACAATCATAGGAAAGGAAATTTTTATACACTAATTAGGGGGCACATAATTGGCCAAAATAGATTTTGTTAATTAACCGGAAGTAAATTCTTTAAGCTATATATTCGTGGAAGCAACGTGTGAGTCGTGGTGTTGTTGTTAGCGCCATGAGTAAAGAAGTTTGTAGATTCGGTGGCCAGGGGTTCTGTCCTGGTCACGGATAAAATTTTAATTTTTTTTTCTGTTTACTTTATTTTATTTTTTAAAATTTATTTTTCTGTATTTCAACCTGAATAAAGTGTTATATGTATAAAAATAATTATTTTTCCTTATGAACGAGGGAATAATAGCTGAAAAACGGATAAATTTCGACACCGGAGCTACTCTCACGACTCACTCCGTAACTGCCTTTAATATTAGCTTATAATTTTCAAACTCTGCCAGAAATTAGAGTTTTATGTACTAAACAATCGTACGAAAGGAAATTTTTATACACTAATTAGGGGGCACATAATGGGCCAAAATAGATTTTGTTAATTAACCGGAAGTAAATTCTTTAAGCTATATATTCGTGGAAGCCGCGTGTGAGTCTTGGTGTTGTTGTTAGCGCCATGAGTAAAGAAGTTTGTAGATTCGGTGGTCAGGGGTTCAGTCCTGGTCACGGATAAAATTGTAATTTTTCTTTTCTATTTACTTTGCTTTATTTTTTAAAATTTATTTTTCTGTATTTCAACGTGAATAAAGTGTTATACTTACTAAAATAATTATTTTTCTTTGGGAAAGAGGGAGTAATAGCTGAAAAACGAAAAATTTCGACCCCGGAGCTACTCACACGACTAACTCTGTAACTGCCTTTAATATTAACTTATAATTTTCAAACTCTGCCAGAAATTAGAGTTTTATATACTAAACAATCGTACGAAAGGAAATTTTTATACACTAATTAGGGGGCACATAATTGGCCAAAATAGATTTTGTTAATTTACCGGAAGTAAATTCTTTAAGCTATATATTCGTGGAAGCAACGTGTGAGTCGTGGTGTTGTTGTTAGCGCCATGAGTAAAGAAGTTTGTAGATTCGGTGGTCAGAGGTTCAGTCCTGGTCACGGATAAAATTTAAATTTTTTTTTTCTATTTACTTTATTTTATTTTTTAAAATTTATTTTTCTGTATATCAACGTGAATAAAGTGTTATATTTATAAAAATAATTCTTTTTCTTTGGGAAAGAGGGAATAATAGCTGAAAAACGGATAAATTTCGACTCCGGAGCTACTCACACGACTCACTCCGTAACTGCCTTTAATATTAACTTATAATTTTCAAACTCTGCCAGAAATTAGAGTTTTATATACTAAACAATCATACGAAAGGAAATTTTTATACACTAATTAGGGGGCACATAATTGGCCAAAATAGATTTTGTTAATTAACCGGAAGTAAATTCTTTAAGCTATATATTCGTGGAAGCAACGTGTGAGTCGTGGTGTTGTTGTTAGCGCCATGAGTAAAGAAGTTTGTAGATTCGGTGGTCAGAGGTTCTGTACTGGTCATGGATAAAATTTAAATTTTTTTTTTCTATTTACTTTATTTTATTTTTTAAAATTTATTTTTCTGTATTTCAACGTGAATAAAGTGTTATATTTATAAAAATAATTATTTTTCTTTGGGAAAGAGGGAATAATAGCTGAAAAACGGATAAATTTCGACTCCGGAGCTACTCACACGACTCACTCCGTAACTGCCTTTAATATTAACTTATAATTTTCAAACTCTGCCAGAAATTAGAGTTTTATATACTAAACAATCATACGAAAGGAAATTTTTATACACTAATTAGGGGGCACATAATTGGCCAAAATAGATTTTGTTAATTAACCGGAAGTAAATTCTTTAAGCTATATATTCGTGGAAGCAACGTGTGTGTCGTGGTGTTGTTGTTAGCGCCATGAGTAAAGAAGTTTGTAGATTCGGTGGCCAGGGGTTCTGTCCTGGTCACGGATAAAATTTTAATTTTTTTTTCTGTTTACTTTATTTTATTTTTTAAAATTTATTTTTCTGTATTTCAACCTGAATAAAGTGTTATATGTATAAAAATAATTATTTTTCTTTGGGAAAGAGGGAATAACAGCTGAAAAACGGATAAATTTCGACCCCGGAGCTACTCACACGGCTCACTCTGTAACTGCCTTTAATATTAACTTATAATTTTCAAACTCTGCCAGAAAATAGAGTTTTATATACTAAACAATCGTACGAAAAGAAATTTTTACACACTAATTAGGGGGCACATAATTGGCCAAAATAGATTTTGTTAATTTACCGGAAGTAAATTCTTTAAGCTATATATTCGTGGAAGCAACGTGTGAGTCGTGGTGTTGTTGTTAGCGCCATGAGTAAAGAAGTTTGTAGATTCGGTGGTCAGAGGTTCTGCCCTGGTCACGGATAAAATTTAATTTTTTTTTTCTATTTACTTTATTTTATTTTTTAAAATTTATTTTTCTGTATTTCAACGTGAATAAAGTGTTATATTTATAAAAATAATTATTTTTCTTTGGGAAACAGGGACTAATAGCTGAAAAACGGATAAATTTCGACTCCGGAGCTACTCACACGACTCACTCCGTAACTGCCTTTAATATTAACTTATAATTTTCAAACTCTGCCAGAAATTAGAGTTTTATATACTAAACAATCATACGAAAGGAAATTTTTATACACTAATTAGGGGGCACATAATTGGCCAAAATAGATTTTGTTAATTAACCGGAAGTAAATTCTTTAAGCTATATATTCGTGGAAGCAACGTGTGAGTCGTGGTGTTGTTGTTAGCGCCATGAGTAAAGAAGTTTGTAGATTCGGTGGCCAGGGGTTCTGTCCTGGTCACGGATAAAATTTTAATTTTTTTTTCTGTTTACTTTATTTTATTTTTTAAAATTTATTTTTCTGTATTTCAACCTGAATAAAGTGTTATATGTATAAAAATAATTATTTTTCTTTATGAAAGAGGGAATAATAGCTGAAAAACGGATAAATTTCGACCCCGGAGCTACTCACACGACTCACTCTGTAACTGCCTTTAATATTAACTTATAATTTTCAAACTCTGCCAGAAATTACAGTTTTATATACTAAACAATCGTACGAAAGGAAATTTTTATACACTAATTAGGGGGCACATAATTGGCCAAAATAGATTTTGTTAATTAACCGGAAGTAAATTCTTTAAGCTATATATTCGTGGAAGCAACGTGTGAGTTGTGGTGTTGTTGTTAGCGCCATGAGTAAAGAAGTTTGTAGATTCGGTGGTCAGAGGTTCTGTCCTGGTCACGGATAAAATTTAAATTTTTTTTTTCTATTTACTTTATTTTATTTTTTAAAATTTATTTTTCTGTATTTCAACGTGAATAAAGTGTTATATTTATAAAAATAATTATTTTTCTTTGGGAAAGAGGGAATAATAAGCTGAAAAACGAAAAATTTCGACGCCGGAGCTACTCGCACGACTCACTCTGTAACTGCCTTTAATATTAACTTATAATTTTCAAACTCTGCCAGAAATTAGAGTTTTATATACTAAACAATCGTACGAAAGGAAATTTTTATACACTAATTAGGGGGCACATAATTGGCCAAAATAGATTTTGTTAATTTACCGGAAGTAAATTCTTTAAGCTATATATTCGTGGTGTTGTTGTTAGCGCCATGAGTAAAGAAGTTTGTAGATTCGGTGGTCAGAGGTTCAGTCCTGGTCACGGATAAAATTTAAATTTTTTTTTTCTATTTACTTTATTTTATTTTTTAAAATTTATTTTTCTGTATTTCAACGTGAATAAAGTGTTATATTTATAAAAATAATTATTTTTCTTTGGGAAACAGGGAATAATAGATGAAAAACGGATAAATTTCGACTCCGGAGCTACTCACACGACTCACTCCGTAACTGCCTTTAATATTAACTTATAATTTTCAAACTCTGCCAGAAATTAGAGTTTTATATACTAAACAATCATAGGAAAGGAAATTTTTATACACTAATTAGGGGGCACATAATTGGCCAAAATAGATTTTGTTAATTAACCGGAAGTAAATTCTTTAAGCTATATATTCGTGGAAGCAACGTGTGAGTCGTGGTGTTGTTGTTAGCGCCATGAGTAAAGAAGTTTGTAGATTCGGTGGCCAGGGGTTCTGTCCTGGTCACGGATAAAATTTTAATTTTTTTTTCTGTTTACTTTATTTTATTTTTTAAAATTTATTTTTCTGTATTTCAACCTGAATAAAGTGTTATATGTATAAAAATAATTATTTTTCCTTATGAACGAGGGAATAATAGCTGAAAAACGGATAAATTTCGACACCGGAGCTAATCTCACGACTCACTCCGTAACTGCCTTTAATATTAGCTTATAATTTTCAAACTCTGCCAGAAATTAGAGTTTTATGTACTAAACAATCGTACGAAAGGAAATTTTTATACACTAATTAGGGGGCACATAATGGGCCAAAATAGATTTTGTTAATTAACCGGAAGTAAATTCTTTAAGCTATATATTCGTGGAAGCCGCGTGTGAGTCTTGGTGTTGTTGTTAGCGCCATGAGTAAAGAAGTTTGTAGATTCGGTGGTCAGGGGTTCAGTCCTGGTCACGGATAAAATTGTAATTTTTCTTTTCTATTTACTTTGCTTTATTTTTTAAAATTTATTTTTCTGTATTTCAACGTGAATAAAGTGTTATACTTACTAAAATAATTATTTTTCTTTGGGAAAGAGGGAGTAATAGCTGAAAAACGAAAAATTTCGACCCCGGAGCTACTCACACGACTCACTCTGTAACTGCCTTTAATATTAACTTATAATTTTCAAACTCTGCCAGAAATTAGAGTTTTATATACTAAACAATCGTACGAAAGGAAATTTTTATACACTAATTAGGGGGCACATAATTGGCCAAAATAGATTTTGTTAATTTACCGGAAGTAAATTCTTTAAGCTATATACTCGTGGAAGCAACGTGTGAGTCGTGGTGTTGTTGTTAGCGCCATGAGTAAAGAAGTTTGTAGATTCGGTGGTCAGAGGTTCAGTCCTGGTCACGGATAAAATTTAAATTTTTTTTTTCTATTTACTTTATTTTATTTTTTAAAATTTATTTTTCTGTATATCAACGTGAATAAAGTGTAATATTTATAAAAATAATTCTTTTTCTTTGGGAAAGAGGGAATAATAGCTGAAAAACGGATAAATTTCGACTCCGGAGCTACTCACACGACTCACTCCGTAACTGCCTTTAATATTAACTTATAATTTTCAAACTCTGCCAGAAATTAGAGTTTTATATACTAAACAATCATACGAAAGGAAATTTTTATACACTAATTAGGGGGCACATAATTGGCCAAAATAGATTTTGTTAATTAACCGGAAGTAAATTCTTTAAGCTATATATTCGTGGAAGCAACGTGTGAGTCGTGGTGTTGTTGTTAGCGCCATGAGTAAAGAAGTTTGTAGATTCGGTGGTCAGAGGTTCTGTACTGGTCATGGATAAAATTTAAATTTTTTTTTTCTATTTACTTTATTTTATTTTTTAAAATTTATTTTTCTGTATTTCAACGTGAATAAAGTGTTATATTTATAAAAATAATTATTTTTCTTTGGGAAAGAGGGAATAATAGCTGAAAAACGGATAAATTTCGACTCCGGAGCTACTCACACGACTCACTCCGTAACTGCCTTTAATATTAACTTATAATTTTCAAACTCTGCCAGAAATTAGAGTTTTATATACTAAACAATCATACGAAAGGAAATTTTTATACACTAATTAGGGGGCACATAATTGGCCAAAATAGATTTTGTTAATTAACCGGAAGTAAATTCTTTAAGCTATATATTCGTGTAAGCAACGTGTGAGTCGTGGTGTTGTTGTTAGCGCCATGAGTAAAGAAGTTTGTAGATTCGGTGGCCAGGGGTTCTGTCCTGGTCACGGATAAAATTTTAATTTTTTTTTCTGTTTACTTTATTTTATTTTTTAAAATTTATTTTTCTGTATTTCAACCTGAATAAAGTGTTATATGTATAAAAATAATTATTTTTCTTTGGGAAAGAGGGAATAACAGCTGAAAAACGGATAAATTTCGACCCCGGAGCTACTCACACGGCTCACTCTGTAACTGCCTTTAATATTAACTTATAATTTTCAAACTCTGCCAGAAAATAGAGTTTTATATACTAAACAATCGTACGAAAGGAAATTTTTACACACTAATTAGGGGGCACATAATTGGCCAAAATAGATTTTGTTAATTTACCGGAAGTAAATTCTTTAAGCTATATATTCGTGGAAGCAACGTGTGAGTCGTGGTGTTGTTGTTAGCGCCATGAGTAAAGAAGTTTGTAGATTCGGTGGTCAGAGGTTCTGCCCTGGTCACGGATAAAATTTAATTTTTTTTTTCTATTTACTTTATTTTATTTTTTAAAATTTATTTTTCTGTATTTCAACGTGAATAAAGTGTTATATTTATAAAAATAATTATTTTTCTTTGGGAAACAGGGACTAATAGCTGAAAAACGGATAAATTTCGACTCCGGAGCTACTCACACGACTCACTCCGTAACTGCCTTTAATATTAACTTATAATTTTCAAACTCTGCCAGAAATTAGAGTTTTATATACTAAACAATCATACGAAAGGAAATTTTTATACACTAATTAGGGGGCACATAATTGGCCAAAATAGATTTTGTTAATTAACCGGAAGTAAATTCTTTAAGCTATATATTCGTGGAAGCAACGTGTGAGTCGTGGTGTTGTTGTTAGCGCCATGAGTAAAGAAGTTTGTAGATTCGGTGGCCAGGGGTTCTGTCCTGGTCACGGATAAAATTTTAATTTTTTTTTCTGTTTACTTTATTTTATTTTTTAAAATTTATTTTTCTGTATTTCAACCTGAATAAAGTGTTATATGTATAAAAATAATTATTTTTCTTTATGAAAGAGGGAATAATAGCTGTAAAACGGATAAATTTCGACCCCGGAGCTACTCACACGACTCACTCTGTAACTGCCTTTAATATTAACTTATAATTTTCAAACTCTGCCAGAAATTACAGTTTTATATACTAAACAATCGTACGAAAGGAAATTTTTATACACTAATTAGGGGGCACATAATTGGCCAAAATAGATTTTGTTAATTAACCGGAAGTAAATTCTTTAAGCTATATATTCGTGGAAGCAACGTGTGAGTTGTGGTGTTGTTGTTAGCGCCATGAGTAAAGAAGTTTGTAGATTCGGTGGTCAGAGGTTCTGTCCTGGTCACGGATAAAATTTAAATTTTTTTTTTCTATTTACTTTATTTTATTTTTTAAAATTTATTTTTCTGTATTTCAACGTGAATAAAGTGTTATATTTATAAAAATAATTATTTTTCTTTGGGAAAGAGGGAATAATAAGCTGAAAAACGAAAAATTTCGACGCCGGAGCTACTCGCACGACTCACTCTGTAACTGCCTTTAATATTAACTTATAATTTTCAAACTCTGCCAGAAATTAGAGTTTTATATACTAAACAATCGTACGAAAGGAAATTTTTATACACTAATTAGGGGGCACATAATTGGCCAAAATAGATTTTGTTAATTTACCGGAAGTAAATTCTTTAAGCTATATATTCGTGGAAGCAACGTGTGAGTCGTGGTGTTGTTGTTAGCGCCATGAGTAAAGAAGTTTGTAGATTCGGTGGCCAGGGGTTCTGTCCTGGTCACGGATAAAATTTTAATTTTTTTTTCTGTTTACTTTATTTTATTTTTTAAAATTTATTTTTCTGTATTTCAACCTGAATAAAGTGTTATATGTATAAAAATAATTATTTTTCTTTGGGAAAGAGGGAATAATAGCTGAAAAACGGATAAATTTCGAGCCCAGAGCTACTCACACGACTCACTCTGTAACTGCCTTTAATATTAACTGATAATTTTCAAACTCTGCCAGAAATTAGAGTTTTATATACTAAACAATCGTACGAAAGGAAATTTTTACACACTAATTAGGGGGCACATAATTGGCCAAAATAGATTTTGTTAATTTACCGGAAAAAAATTCTTTAAGCTATATATTCGTGGAAGCAACGTGTGAGTCGTGGTGTTGTTGTTAGCGCCATGAGTAAAGAAGTTTGTAGATTCGGTGGTCAGAGGTTCAGCCCTGGTCACGGATAAAATTTAATTTTTTTTTTCTATTTACTTTATTTTATTTTTTAAAATTTATTTTTCTGTATTTCAACGTGAATAAAGTGTTATATTTATAAAAATAATTATTTTTCTTTGGGAACGAGGGAGTAATAGCTGAAAAACGAAAAATTTCGATCCCGGAGCTACTCACACGACTCACTCTGTAACTGCCTTTAATATTAACTTATAATTTTCAAACTCTGCCAGAAATTAGAGTTTTATATACTAAACAATCGTACGAAAGGAAATTTTTATACACTAATTAGGGGGCACATAATTGGCCAAAATAGATTTTGTTAATTTACCGGAAGTAAATTCTTTAAGCTATATATTCGTGGAAGCAACGTGTGAGTCGTGGTGTTGTTGTTAGCGCCATGAGTAAAGAAGTTTGTAGATTCGGTGGTCAGAGGTTCAGTCCTCGTCACGGAAAAAATTTAAATTTTTTTTTCTATTTACTTTATTTTATTTTTTAAAATTTATTTTTCTGTATTTCAACGTGAATAAAGTGTTATATTTATAAAAATAATTATTTTTCTTTGGGAAACAGGGACTAATAGCTGAAAAACGGATAAATTTCGACTCCGGAGCTACTCACACGACTCACTCCGTAACTGCCTTTAATATTAACTTATAATTTTCAAACTCTGCCAGAAATTAGAGTTTTATATACTAAACAATCATACGAAAGGAAATTTTTATACACTAATTAGGGGGCACATAATTGGCCAAAATAGATTTTGTTAATTAACCGGAAGTAAATTCTTTAAGCTATATATTCGTGGAAGCAACGTGTGAGTCGTGGTGTTGTTGTTAGCGCCATGAGTAAAGAAGTTTGTAGATTCGGTGGCCAGGGGTTCTGTCCTGGTCACGGATAAAATTTTAATTTTTTTTTCTGTTTACTTTATTTTATTTTTTAAAATTTATTTTTCTGTATTTCAACCTGAATAAAGTGTTATATGTATAAAAATAATTATTTTTCTTTATGAAAGAGGGAATAATAGCTGAAAAACGGATAAATTTCGACCCCGGAGCTACTCAAACGATTCACTCCGTAACTGCCTTTAATATTAACTTATAATTTTCAAACTCTGCCAGAAATTAGAGTTTTATGTACTAAACAATCGTACAAAAGGAAATTTTTATACACTAATTAGGGGGCACATAATGGGCCAAAATAGATTTTGTTAATTAACCGGAAGTAAATTCTTTAAGCTATATATTCGTGGAAGCAACGTGTGAGTCTTGGTGTTGTTGTTAGCGCCATGAGTAAAGAAGTTTGTAGATTCGGTGGTCAGGGGTTCAGTCCTGGTCACGGATAAAATTGTAATTTTTCTTTTCTATTTACTTTATTTTATTTTTTAAAATTTATTTTTCTGTATTTCAACGTGAATAAAGTGTTATACTTACAAAAATAATTATTTTTCTTTGGGAAAGAGGGAGTAATAGCTGAAAAACGAAAAATTTCGACCCCGGAGCTACTCACACGACTCACTCTGTAACTGCCTTTAATATTAACTTATAATTTTCAAACTCTGCCAGAAATTAGAGTTTTATATACTAAACAATCGTACGAAAGGAAATTTTTATACACTAATTAGGGGGCACATAATTGGCCAAAATAGATTTTGTTAATTAACCGGAAGTAAATTCTTTAAGCTATATATTCGTGGAAGCAACGTGTGAGTTGTGGTGTTGTTGTTAGCGCCATGAGTAAAGAAGTTTGTAGATTCGGTGGTCAGAGGTTCTGTCCTGGTCACGGATAAAATTTAAATTTTTTTTTTCTATTTACTTTATTTTATTTTTTAAAATTTATTTTTCTGTATTTCAACGTGAATAAAGTGTTATATTTATAAAAATAATTATTTTTCTTTGGGAAAGAGGGAATAATAAGCTGAAAAACGAAAAATTTCGACGCCGGAGCTACTCACACGACTCACTCTGTAACTGCCTTTAATATTAACTTATAATTTTCAAACTCTGCCAGAAATTAGAGTTTTATATACTAAACAATCGTACGAAAGGAAATTTTTATACACTAATTAGGGGGCACATAATTGGCCAAAATAGATTTTGTTAATTTACCGGAAGTAAATTCTTTAAGCTATATATTCGTGGAAGCAACGTGTGAGTCGTGGTGTTGTTGTTAGCGCCATGAGTAAAGAAGTTTGTAGATTCGGTGGCCAGGGGTTCTGTCCTGGTCACGGATAAAATTTTAATTTTTTTTTCTGTTTACTTTATTTTATTTTTTAAAATTTATTTTTCTGTATTTCAACCTGAATAAAGTGTTATATGTATAAAAATAATTATTTTTCTTTGGGAAAGAGGGAATAATAGCTGAAAAACGGATAAATTTCGACCCCGGAGCTACTCAAACGATTCACTCCGTAACTGCCTTTAATATTAACTTATAATTTTCAAACTCTGCCAGAAATTAGAGTTTTATGTACTAAACAATCGTACGAAAGGAAATTTTTACACACTAATTAGGGGGCACATAATTGGCCAAAATAGATTTTGTTAATTTACCGGAAGTAAATTCTTTAAGCTATATATTCGTGGAAGCAACGTGTGAGTCGTGGTGTTGTTGTTAGCGCCATGAGTAAAGAAGTTTGTAGATTCGGTGGTCAGAGGTTCAGCCCTGGTCACGGATAAAATTTAATTTTTTTTTTCTATTTACTTTATTTTATTTTTTAAAATTTATTTTTCTGTATTTCAACGTGAATAAAGTGTTATATTTATAAAAATAATTATTTTTCTTTGGGAACGAGGGAGTAATAGCTGAAAAACGAAAAATTTCGATCCCGGAGCTACTCACACGACTCACTCTGTAACTGCCTTTAATATTAACTTATAATTTTCAAACTCTGCCAGAAATTAGAGTTTTATATACTAAACAATCGTACGAAAGGAAATTTTTATACACTAATTAGGGGGCACATAATTGGCCAAAATAGATTTTGTTAATTTACCGGAAGTAAATTCTTTAAGCTATATATTCGTGGAAGCAACGTGTGAGTCGTGGTGTTGTTGTTAGCGCCATGAGTAAAGAAGTTTGTAGATTCGGTGGTCAGAGGTTCAGTCCTCGTCACGGAAAAAATTTAAATTTTTTTTTCTATTTACTTTATTTTATTTTTTAAAATTTATTTTTCTGTATTTCAACGTGAATAAAGTGTTATATTTATAAAAATAATTATTTTTCTTTGGGAAACAGGGACTAATAGCTGAAAAACGGATAAATTTCGACTCCGGAGCTACTCACACGACTCACTCCGTAACTGCCTTTAATATTAACTTATAATTTTCAAACTCTGCCAGAAATTAGAGTTTTATATACTAAACAATCATACGAAAGGAAATTTTTATACACTAATTAGGGGGCACATAATTGGCCAAAATAGATTTTGTTAATTAACCGGAAGTAAATTCTTTAAGCTATATATTCGTGGAAGCAACGTGTGAGTCGTGGTGTTGTTGTTAGCGCCATGAGTAAAGAAGTTTGTAGATTCGGTGGCCAGGGGTTCTGTCCTGGTCACGGATAAAATTTTAATTTTTTTTTCTGTTTACTTTATTTTATTTTTTAAAATTTATTTTTCTGTATTTCAACCTGAATAAAGTGTTATATGTATAAAAATAATTATTTTTCTTTATGAAAGAGGGAATAATAGCTGAAAAACGGATAAATTTCGACCCCGGAGCTACTCAAACGATTCACTCCGTAACTGCCTTTAATATTAACTTATAATTTTCAAACTCTGCCAGAAATTAGAGTTTTATGTACTAAACAATCGTACAAAAGGAAATTTTTATACACTAATTAGGGGGCACATAATGGGCCAAAATAGATTTTGTTAATTAACCGGAAGTAAATTCTTTAAGCTATATATTCGTGGAAGCAACGTGTGAGTCTTGGTGTTGTTGTTAGCGCCATGAGTAAAGAAGTTTGTAGATTCGGTGGTCAGGGGTTCAGTCCTGGTCACGGATAAAATTGTAATTTTTTTTTCTGTTTACTTTATTTTATTTTTTAAAATGTATTTTTCTGTATTTCAACCTGAATAAAGTGTTATATGTATAAAAATAATTATTTTTCTTTATGAAAGAGGGAATAATAGCTGAAAAACGGATAAATTTCGACCCCGGAGCTACTCAAACGATTCACTCCGTAACTGCCTTTAATATTAACTTATAATTTTCAAACTCTGCCAGAAATTAGAGTTTTATGTACTAAACAATCGTACAAAAGGAAATTTTTATACACTAATTAGGGGGCACATAATGGGCCAAAATAGATTTTGTTAATTAACCGGAAGTAAATTCTTTAAGCTATATATTCGTGGAAGCAACGTGTGAGTCTTGGTGTTGTTGTTAGCGCCATGAGTAAAGAAGTTTGTAGATTCGGTGGTCAGGGGTTCAGTCCTGGTCACGGATAAAATTGTAATTTTTCTTTTCTATTTACTTTATTTTATTTTTTAAAATTTATTTTTCTGTATTTCAACGTGAATAAAGTGTTATACTTACAAAAATAATTATTTTTCTTTGGGAAAGAGGGAGTAATAGCTGAAAAACGAAAAATTTCGACCCCGGAGCTACTCACACGACTCACTCTGTAACTGCCTTTAATATTAACTTATAATTTTCAAACTCTGCCAGAAATTAGAGTTTTATATACTAAACAATCGTACGAAAGGAAATTTTTATACACTAATTAGGGGGCACATAATTGGCCAAAATAGATTTTGTTAATTAACCGGAAGTAAATTCTTTAAGCTATATATTCGTGGAAGCAACGTGTGAGTTGTGGTGTTGTTGTTAGCGCCATGAGTAAAGAAGTTTGTAGATTCGGTGGTCAGAGGTTCTGTCCTGGTCACGGATAAAATTTAAATTTTTTTTTTTCTATTTACTTTATTTTATTTTTTAAAATTTATTTTTCTGTATTTCAACGTGAATAAAGTGTTATATTTATAAAAATAATTATTTTTCTTTGGGAAAGAGGGAATAATAAGCTGAAAAACGAAAAATTTCGACGCCGGAGCTACTCACACGACTCACTCTGTAACTGCCTTTAATATTAACTTATAATTTTCAAACTCTGCCAGAAATTAGAGTTTTATATACTAAACAATCGTACGAAAGGAAATTTTTATACACTAATTAGGGGGCACATAATTGGCCAAAATAGATTTTGTTAATTTACCGGAAGTAAATTCTTTAAGCTATATATTCGTGGAAGCAACGTGTGAGTCGTGGTGTTGTTGTTAGCGCCATGAGTAAAGAAGTTTGTAGATTCGGTGGCCAGGGGTTCTGTCCTGGTCACGGATAAAATTTTAATTTTTTTTTCTGTTTACTTTATTTTATTTTTTAAAATTTATTTTTCTGTATTTCAACCTGAATAAAGTGTTATATGTATAAAAATAATTATTTTTCTTTGGGAAAGAGGGAATAATAGCTGAAAAACGGATAAATTTCGACCCCGGAGCTACTCAAACGATTCACTCCGTAACTGCCTTTAATATTAACTTATAATTTTCAAACTCTGCCAGAAATTAGAGTTTTATGTACTAAACAATCGTACAAAAGGAAATTTTTATACACTAATTAGGGGGCACATAATGGGCCAAAATAGATTTTGTTAATTAACCGGAAGTAAATTCTTTAAGCTATATATTCGTGGAAGCAACGTGTGAGTCTTGGTGTTGTTGTTAGCGCCATGAGTAAAGAAGTTTGTAGATTCGGTGGTCAGGGGTTCAGTCCTGGTCACGGATAAAATTGTAATTTTTCTTTTCTATTTACTTTATTTTATTTTTTAAAATTTATTTTTCTGTACTTCAACGTGAATAAAGTGTTATATTTATAAAAATAATTATTTTTCTTTGGGAAAGAGGGAATAATAAGCTGAAAAACGAAAAATTTCGACGCCGGAGCTACTCACACGACTCACTCTGTAACTGCCTTTAATATTAACTTATAATTTTCAAACTCTGCCAGAAATTAGAGTTTTATATACTAAACAATCGTACGAAAGGAAATTTTTATACACTAATTAGGGGGCACATAATTGGCCAAAATAGATTTTGTTAATTTACCGGAAGTAAATTCTTTAAGCTATATATTCGTGGAAGCAACTTGTGAGTCGTGGTGTTGTTGTTAGCGCCATGAGTAAAGAAGTTTGTAGATTCGGTGGTCAGAGGTTCAGCCCTGGTCACGGATAAAATTTAATTTTTTTTTTCTATTTACTTTATTTTATTTTTTAAAATTTATTTTTCTGTATTTCAACGTGAATAAAGTGTTATATTTATAAAAATAATTATTTTTCTTTGGGAACGAGGGAGTAATAGCTGAAAAACGAAAAATTTCGATCCCGGAGCTACTCACACGACTCACTCTGTAACTGCCTTTAATATTAACTTATAATTTTCAAACTCTGCCAGAAATTAGAGTTTTATATACTAAACAATCGTACGAAAGGAAATTTTTATACACTAATTAGGGGGCACATAATTGGCCAAAATAGATTTTGTTAATTTACCGGAAGTAAATTCTTTAAGCTATATATTCGTGGAAGCAACGTGTGAGTCGTGGTGTTGTTGTTAGCGCCATGAGTAAAGAAGTTTGTAGATTCGGTGGTCAGAGGTTCAGTCCTCGTCACGGAAAAAATTTAAATTTTTTTTTCTATTTACTTTATTTTATTTTTTAAAATTTATTTTTCTGTATTTCAACGTGAATAAAGTGTTATATTTATAAAAATAATTATTTTTCTTTGGGAAACAGGGACTAATAGCTGAAAAACGGATAAATTTCGACTCCGGAGCTACTCACACGACTCACTCCGTAACTGCCTTTAGTATTAACTTATAATTTTCAAACTCTGCCAGAAATTAGAGTTTTATATACTAAACAATCATACGAAAGGAAATTTTTATACACTAATTAGGGGGCACATAATTGGCCAAAATAGATTTTGTTAATTAACCGGAAGTAAATTCTTTAAGCTATATATTCGTGGAAGCAACGTGTGAGTCGTGGTGTTGTTGTTAGCGCCATGAGTAAAGAAGTTTGTAGATTCGGTGGCCAGGGGTTCTGTCCTGGTCACGGATAAAATTTTAATTTTTTTTTCTGTTTACTTTATTTTATTTTTTAAAATTTATTTTTCTGTATTTCAACCTGAATAAAGTGTTATATGTATAAAAATAATTATTTTTCTTTATGAAAGAGGGAATAATAGCTGAAAAACGGATAAATTTCGACCCCGGAGCTACTCAAACGATTCACTCCGTAACTGCCTTTAATATTAACTTATAATTTTCAAACTCTGCCAGAAATTAGAGTTTTATGTACTAAACAATCGTACAAAAGGAAATTTTTATACACTAATTAGGGGGCACATAATGGGCCAAAATAGATTTTGTTAATTAACCGGAAGTAAATTCTTTAAGCTATATATTCGTGGAAGCAACGTGTGAGTCTTGGTGTTGTTGTTAGCGCCATGAGTAAAGAAGTTTGTAGATTCGGTGGTCAGGGGTTCAGTCCTGGTCACGGATAAAATTGTAATTTTTTTTTCTGTTTACTTTATTTTATTTTTTAAAATGTATTTTTCTGTATTTCAACGTGAATAAAGTGTTATACTTACAAAAATAATTATTTTTCTTTGGGAAAGAGGGAGTAATAGCTGAAAAACGAAAAATTTCGACCCCGGAGCTACTCACACGACTCACTCTGTAACTGCCTTTAATATTAACTTATAATTTTCAAACTCTGCCAGAAATTAGAGTTTTATATACTAAACAATCGTACGAAAGGAAATTTTTATACACTAATTAGGGGGCACATAATTGGCCAAAATAGATTTTGTTAATTAACCGGAAGTAAATTCTTTAAGCTATATATTCCTGGAAGCAACGTGTGAGTTGTGGTGTTGTTGTTAGCGCCATGAGTAAAGAAGTTTGTAGATTCGGTGGTCAGAGGTTCTGTCCTGGTCACGGATAAAATTTAAATTTTTTTTTTTCTATTTACTTTATTTTATTTTTTAAAATTTATTTTTCTGTATTTCAACGTGAATAAAGTGTTATATTTATAAAAATAATTATTTTTCTTTGGGAAAGAGGGAATAATAAGCTGAAAAACGAAAAATTTCGACGCCGGAGCTACTCACACGACTCACTCTGTAACTGCCTTTAATATTAACTTATAATTTTCAAACTCTGCCAGAAATTAGAGTTTTATATACTAAACAATCGTACGAAAGGAAATTTTTATACACTAATTAGGGGGCACATAATTGGCCAAAATAGATTTTGTTAATTTACCGGAAGTAAATTCTTTAAGCTATATATTCGTGGAAGCAACGTGTGAGTCGTGGTGTTGTTGTTAGCGCCATGATTAAAGAAGTTTGTAGATTCGGTGGCCAGGGGTTCTGTCCTGGTCACGGATAAAATTTTAATTTTTTTTTCTGTTTACTTTATTTTATTTTTTAAAATTTATTTTTCTGTATTTCAACCTGAATAAAGTGTTATATGTATAAAAATAATTATTTTTCTTTGGGAAAGAGGGAATAATAGCTGAAAAACGGATAAATTTCGACCCCGGAGCTACTCAAACGATTCACTCCGTAACTGCCTTTAATATTAACTTATAATTTTCAAACTCTGCCAGAAATTAGAGTTTTATGTACTAAACAATCGTACAAAAGGAAATTTTTATACACTAATTAGGGGGCACATAATGGGCCAAAATAGATTTTGTTAATTAACCGGAAGTAAATTCTTTAAGCTATATATTCGTGGAAGCAACGTGTGAGTCTTGGTGTTGTTGTTAGCGCCATGAGTAAAGAAGTTTGTAGATTCGGTGGTCAGGGGTTCAGTCCTGGTCACGGATAAAATTGTAATTTTTCTTTTCTATTTACTTTATTTTATTTTTTAAAATTTATTTTTCTGTATTTCAACGTGAATAAAGTGTTATACTTACAAAAATAATTATTTTTCTTTGGGAAAGAGGGAGTAATAGCTGAAAAACGAAAAATTTCGACCCCGGAGCTACTCACACGACTCACTCTGTAACTGCCTTTAATATTAACTTATAATTTTCAAACTCTGCCAGAAATTAGAGTTTTATATACTAAACAATCGTACGAAAGGAAATTTTTATACACTAATTAGGGGGCACATAATTGGCCAAAATAGATTTTGTTAATTAACCGGAAGTAAATTCTTTAAGCTATATATTCGTGGAAGCAACGTGTGAGTTGTGGTGTTGTTGTTAGCGCCATGAGTAAAGAAGTTTGTAGATTCGGTGGTCAGAGGTTCTGTCCTGGTCACGGATAAAATTTAAATTTTTTTTTTCTATTTACTTTATTTTATTTTTTAAAATTTATTTTTCTGTACTTCAACGTGAATAAAGTGTTATATTTATAAAAATAATTATTTTTCTTTGGGAAAGAGGGAATAATAAGCTGAAAAACGAAAAATTTCGACGCCGGAGCTACTCACACGACTCACTCTGTAACTGCCTTTAATATTAACTTATAATTTTCAAACTCTGCCAGAAATTAGAGTTTTATATACTAAACAATCGTACGAAAGGAAATTTTTATACACTAATTAGGGGGCACATAATTGGCCAAAATAGATTTTGTTAATTAACCGGAAGTAAATTCTTTAAGCTATATATTCGTGGAAGCAACGTGTGAGTTGTGGTGTTGTTGTTAGCGCCATGAGTAAAGAAGTTTGTAGATTCGGTGGTCAGAGGTTCTGTCCTGGTCACGGATAAAATTTAAATTTTTTTTTTCTATTTACTTTATTTTATTTTTTAAAATTTATTTTTCTGTACTTCAACGTGAATAAAGTGTTATATTTATAAAAATAATTATTTTTCTTTGGGAAAGAGGGAATAATAAGCTGAAAAACGAAAAATTTCGACGCCGGAGCTACTCACACGACTCACTCTGTAACTGCCTTTAATATTAACTTATAATTTTCAAACTCTGCCAGAAATTAGAGTTTTATATACTAAACAATCGTACGAAAGGAAATTTTTATACACTAATTAGGGGGCACATAATTGGCCAAAATAGATTTTGTTAATTTACCGGAAGTAAATTCTTTAAGCTATATATTCGTGGAAGCAACGTGTGAGTCGTGGTGTTGTTGTTAGCGCCATGAGTAAAGAAGTTTGTAGATTTGGTGGCCAGGGGTTCTGTCCTGGTCACGGATAAAATTTTAATTTTTTTTTCTGTTTACTTTATTTTATTTTTTAAAATTTATTTTTCTGTATTTCAACCTGAATAAAGTGTTATATGTATAAAAATAATTATTTTTCTTTGGGAAAGAGGGAATAATAGCTGAAAAACGGATAAATTTCGACCCCGGAGCTACTCAAACGATTCACTCCGTAACTGCCTTTAATATTAACTTATAATTTTCAAACTCTGCCAGAAATTAGAGTTTTATGTACTAAACAATCGTACAAAAGGAAATTTTTATACACTAATTAGGGGGCACATAATGGGCCAAAATAGATTTTGTTAATTAACCGGAAGTAAATTCTTTAAGCTATATATTCGTGGAAGCAACGTGTGAGTCTTGGTGTTGTTGTTAGCGCCATGAGTAAAGAAGTTTGTAGATTCGGTGGTCAGGGGTTCAGTCCTGGTCACGGATAAAATTGTAATTTTTCTTTTCTATTTACTTTATTTTATTTTTTAAAATTTATTTTTCTGTATTTCAACGTGAATAAAGTGTTATACTTACAAAAATAATTATTTTTCTTTGGGAAAGAGGGAGTAATAGCTGAAAAACGAAAAATTTCGACCCCGGAGCTACTCACACGACTCACTCTGTAACTGCCTTTAATATTAACTTATAATTTTCAAACTCTGCCAGAAATTAGAGTTTTATATACTAAACAATCGTACGAAAGGAAATTTTTATACACTAATTAGGGGGCACATAATTGGCCAAAATAGATTTTGTTAATTAACCGGAAGTAAATTCTTTAAGCTATATATTCGTGGAAGCAACGTGTGAGTTGTGGTGTTGTTGTTAGCGCCATGAGTAAAGAAGTTTGTAGATTCGGTGGGCAGAGGTTCTGTCCTGGTCACGGATAAAATTTTAATTTTTTTTTTCTATTTACTTTATTTTATTTTTTAAAATTTATTTTTCTGTATTTCAACGTGAATAAAGTGTTATATTTATAAAAATAGTTATTTTTCTTTGGGAAAGAGGGAATAATAGCTGAAAAACGAAAAATTTCGACACCGGAGCTACTCACACGACTCACTCTGTAACTGCCTTTAATATTAACTTATAATTTTCAAACTCTGCCAGAAATTAGAGTTTTATATACTAAACAATCGTACGAAAGGAAATTTTTACACACTAATTAGGGGGCACATAATTGGCCAAAATAGATTTTGTTAATTTACCGGAAGTAAATTCTTTAAGCTATATATTCGTGGAAGCAACGTGTGAGTCGTGGTGTTGTTGTTAGCGCCATGAGTAAAGAAGTTTGTAGATTCGGTGGTCAGAGGTTCAGCCCTGGTCACGGATAAAATTAAATTTTTTTTTTCTATTTACTTTATTTTATTTTTTAAAATTTATTTTTCTGTATTTCAACGTGAATAAAGTGTTATACTTACAAAAATAATTATTTTTCTTTGGGAAAGAGGGAGTAATCGCTGAAAAACGAAAAATTTCGACCCCGGAGCTACTCACACGACTCACTCTGTAACTGCCTTTAATATTAACTTATAATTTTCAAACTCTGCCAGAAATTAGAGTTTTATATACTAAACAATCGTACGAAAGGAAATTTTTATACACTAATTAGGGGGCACATAATTGGCCAAAATAGATTTTGTTAATTAACCGGAAGTAAATTCTTTAAGCTATATATTCGTGGAAGCAACGTGTGAGTTGTGGTGTTGTTGTTAGCGCCATGAGTAAAGAAGTTTGTAGATTCGGTGGTCAGAGGTTCTGTCCTGGTCACGGATAAAATTTAAATTTTTTTTTTCTATTTACTTTATTTTATTTTTTAAAATTTATTTTTCTGTATTTCAACGTGAATAAAGTGTTATATTTATAAAAATAATTATTTTTCTTTGGGAAAGAGGGAATAATAAGCTGAAAAACGAAAAATTTCGACGCCGGAGCTACTCACACGACTCACTCTGTAACTGCCTTTAATATTAACTTATAATTTTCAAACTCTGCCAGAAATTAGAGTTTTATATACTAAACAATCGTACGAAAGGAAATTTTTATACACTAATTAGGGGGCACATAATTGGCCAAAATAGATTTTGTTAATTTACCGGAAGTAAATTCTTTAAGCTATATATTCGTGGAAGCAACGTGTGAGTCGTGGTGTTGTTGTTAGCGCCATGAGTAAAGAAGTTTGTAGATTCGGTGGCCAGGGGTTCTGTCCTGGTCACGGATAAAATTTTAATTTTTTTTTCTGTTTACTTTATTTTATTTTTTAAAATTTATTTTTCTGTATTTCAACCTGAATAAAGTGTTATATGTATAAAAATAATTATTTTTCTTTGGGAAAGAGGGAATAATAGCTGAAAAACGGATAAATTTCGACCCCGGAGCTACTCACACGACTCACTCTGTAACTGCCTTTAATATTAACTTATAATTTTCAAACTCTGCCAGAAATTAGAGTTTTATATACTAAACAATCGTACGAAAGGAAATTTTTACACACTAATTAGGGGGCACATAATTGGCCAAAATAGATTTTGTTAATTTACCGGAAGTAATTTCTTTAAGCTATATATTCGTGGAAGCAACGTGTGAGTCGTGGTGTTGTTGTTAGCGCCATGAGTAAAGAAGTTTGTAGATTCGGTGGTCAGAGGTTCAGCCCTGGTCACGGATAAAATTTAATTTTTTTTTTCTATTTACTTTATTTTATTTTTTAAAATTTATTTTTCTGTATTTCAACGTGAATAAAGTGTTATATTTATAAAAATAATTATTTTTCTTTGGGAAAGAGGGAGTAATAGCTGAAAAACGAAAAATTTCGATCCCGGAGCTACTCACACGACTCACTCTGTAACTGCCTTTAATATTAACTTATAATTTTCAAACTCTGCCAGAAATTAGAGTTTTATATACTAAACAATCGTACGAAAGGAAATTTTTATACACTAATTAGGGGGCACATAATTAGCCAAAATAGATTTTGTTAATTTACCGGAAGTAAATTCTTTAAGCAATATATTCGTGGAAGCAACGTGTGAGTCGTGGTGTTGTTGTTAGCGCCATGAGTAAAGAAGTTTGTAGATTCGGTGGTCAGAGGTTCAGTCCTGGTCACGGATAAAATTTAAATTTTTTTTTTTCTATTTACTTTATTTTATTTTTTAAAATTTATTTTTCTGTATTTCAACCTGAATAAAGTGTTATATGTATAAAAATAATTATTTTTCTTTGGGAAAGAGGGAATAATAGCTGAAAAACGGATAAATTTCGACCCCGGAGCTACTCAAACGATTCACTCCGTAACTGCCTTTAATATTAACTTATAATTTTCAAACTCTGCCAGAAATTAGAGTTTTATGTACTAAACAATCGTACAAAAGGAAATATTTATACACTAATTAGGGGGCACATAATGGGCCAAAATAGATTTTGTTAATTAACCGGAAGTAAATTCTTTAAGCTATATATTCGTGGAAGCAACGTGTGAGTCTTGGTGTTGTTGTTAGCGCCATGAGTAAAGAAGTTTGTAGATTCGGTGGTCAGGGGTTCAGTCCTGGTCACGGATAAAATTGTAATTTTTCTTTTCTATTTACTTTATTTTATTTTTTAAAATTTATTTTTCTGTATTTCAACGTGAATAAAGTGTTATACTTACAAAAATAATTATTTTTCTTTGGGAAAGAGGGAGTAATAGCTGAAAAACGAAAAATTTCGACCCCGGAGCTACTCACACGACTCACTCTGTAACTGCCTTTAAAATTAACTTATAATTTTCAAACTCTGCCAGAAATTAGAGTTTTATATACTAAACAATCGTACGAAAGGAAATTTTTATACACTAATTAGGGGGCACATAATTGGCCAAAATAGATTTTGTTAATTAACCGGAAGTAAATTCTTTAAGCTATATATTCGTGGAAGCAACGTGTGAGTCGTGGTGTTGTTGTTAGCGCCATGAGTAAAGAAGTTTGTAGATTCGGTGGCCAGGGGTTCTGTCCTGGTCACGGATAAAATTTTAATTTTTTTTTCTGTTTACTTTATTTTATTTTTTAAAATTTATTTTTCTGTATTTCAACCTGAATAAAGTGTTATGTGTATAAAAATAATTATTTTTCTTTGGGAAAGAGGGAATAATAGCTGAAAAACGGATAAATTTCGACCCCGGAGCTACTCAAACGATTCACTCCGTAACTGCCTTTAATATTAACTTATAATTTTCAAACTCTGCCAGAAATTAGAGTTTTATATACTAAACAATCGTACGAAAGGAAATTTTTACACACTAATTAGGGGGCACATAATTGGCCAAAATAGATTTTGTTAATTTACCGGAAGTAAATTCTTTAAGCTATATATTCGTGGAAGCAACGTGTGAGTCGTGGTGTTGTTGTTAGCGCCATGAGTAAAGAAGTTTGTAGATTCGGTGGTCAGGGGTTCAGTCCTGGTCACGGATAAAATTGTAATTTTTCTTTTCTATTTACTTTATTTTATTTTTTAAAATTTATTTTTCTGTATTTCAACGTGAATAAAGTCTTATACTTACAAAAATAATTATTTTTCTTTGGGAAAGAGGGAGTAATAGCTGAAAAACGAAAAATTTCGACCCCGGAGCTACTCACACGACTCACTCTGTAACTGCCTTTAATATTAACTTATAATTTTCAAACTCTGCCAGAAATTAGAGTTTTATATACTAAACAATCGTACGAAAGGAAATTTTTATACACTAATTAGGGGGCACATAATTGGCCAAAATAGATTTTGTTAATTAACCGGAAGTAAATTCTTTAAGCTATATATTCGTGGAAGCAACGTGTGAGTTGTGGTGTTGTTGTTAGCGCCATGAGTAAAGAAGTTTGTAGATTCGGTGGTCAGAGGTTCTGTCCTGGTCACGGATAAAATTTAAATTTTTTTTTTCTACTTACTTTATTTTATTTTTTAAAATTTATTTTTCTGTATTTCAACGTGAATAAAGTGTTATATTTATAAAAATAATTATTTTTCTTTGGGAAAGAGGGAATAATAGCTGAAAAACGAAAAATTTCGACGCCGGAGCTACTCACACGACTCACTCTGTAACTGCCTTTAATATTAACTTATAATTTTCAAACTCTGCCAGAAATTAGAGTTTTATATACTAAACAATCGTACGAAAGGAAATTTTTATACACTAATTAGGGGGCACATAATTGGCCAAAATAGATTTTGTTAATTTACCGGAAGTAAATTCTTTAAGCTATATATTCGTGGAAGCAACGTGTGAGTCGTGGTGTTGTTGTTAGCGCCATGAGTAAAGAAGTTTGTAGATTCGGTGGTCAGAGGTTCAGTCCTGGTCACGGATAAAATTTAAATTTTTTTTTCTATTTACTTTATTTCATTTTTTTAAATTTATTTTTCTGTATTTCAACGTGAATAAAGTGTTATATTTATAAAAATAATTATTTTTCTTTGGGAAAGAGGGAGTAATAGCTGAAAAACGAAAAATTTCGACCCCGGAGCTACTCACACGACTCACTCTGTAACTTCCTTTAATATTAACTTATAATTTTCAAACTCTGCCAGAAATTAGAGTTTTATATACTAAACAATCGTACGAAAGGAAATTTTTATACACTAATTAGGGGGCACATAATTGGCCAAAATAGATTTTGTTAATTAACCGGAAGTAAATTCTTTAAGCTATATATTCGTGGAAGCAACGTGTGAGTCGTGGTGTTGTTGTTAGCGCCATGACTAAAGAAGTCTGTAGATTTGATGGTCAGAGGTTCTGTCCTGGTCACGGATAAAATTTAAATTTTTTTTTTCTATTTACTTTATTTTATTTTTTAAAATTTATTTTTCTGTATTTCAACGTGAATAAAGTGTTATATTTATAAAAATAATTATTTTTCTTTGGGAAAGAGGGAATAATAGCTGAAAAACGAAAAATTTCGACCCCGGAGCTACTCACACGACTCACTCTGTAACTGCCTTTAATATTAACTTATAATTTTCAAACTCTGCCAGAAATTAGAGTTTTATATACTAAACAATCGTACGAAAGGAAATTTTTATACACTAATTAGGGGGTTCATAATTGGCCAAAATAGATTTTGTTAATTTACCGGAAGTAAATTCTTTAAGCTATATATTCGTGGAAGCAACGTGTGAGTCGTGGTGTTGTTGTTAGCGCCATGAGTAAAGAAGTTTGTAGATTCGGTGGTCAGAGGTTCAGTCCTGGTCACGGATAAAATTTAAATTTTTTTTTTTCTATTTACTTTATTTTAATTTTTAAAATTTATTTTTCTGCATATCAACGTGAATAAAGTGTTATATTTATAAAAATAATTATTTTTCTTTGGGAAAGAGGGAATAATAGCTGAAAAACGGATAAATTTCGACTCCGGAGCTACTCACACGACTCACTCCGTAACTGCCTTTAATATTAACTTATAATTTTCAAACTCTGCCAGAAATTAGAGTTTTATATACTAAACAATCATACGAAAGGAAATTTTTATACACTAATTAGGGGGCACATAATTGGCCAAAATAGATTTTGTTAATTAACCGGAAGTAAATTCTTTAAGCTATATATTCCTGGAAGTAACGTGTGAGTCGTGGTGTTGTTGTTAGCGCCATGAGTAAAGAAGTTTGTAGATTCGGTGGTCAGAGGTCCTGGAAAATTGGTTTATTTATATTATAATTTTTTTTTACTCCTTTTACAATATTTTCACAAAAGTTTATCATCCGAAATGTGTTGTATGTTTAAAATCAAGCGTCTTTCTTGGTGAAAGAACGCATAAAAGAATAAATAATAAAATTAAATAAAATGGCGGGAAAAAGGTTCAAATTTTAAGTCCGTCTAACTCCTTTTAATATTAAGCTATAATTTTCAAACTCGGACGGAAAGCTAGCCTCTGGGAGTTGAACCACCCTGCCAGGGATAATATTTATAGACCAATTAGGGTGGCTGCAAAGGCCGCTCAAGTCTTTTGTTTAGCTAACCGGGAGAAGGTACTTAAAGCTATGTAGTAGCCCGATCCCCGTGTAAAGGTGGTTAAACGGCTAAGACCGCGTGCTAGTGACTTACGCCTTAAGCGAGGGGGAGCGGGTTCGAAACCCAACTGTGGTCAATTAAAAAAAATAGCTTCTTTTGCTTCTCTGCTTCTTCTGCTTTTTTCTTATATTATTTATTTGTGTTTTTCGATATATTAATGGATCCTATATGTAAAAATATTTTTTTTTATTCGGAAAATTTCAAGTAATCCTTAAAAACTGGAAAAATCCAGGAAAATTAGTTTGTTTTTATTATATTATTTTTACTAGCACAGCAGTATGTTGTAGTTCTGGGAGGTAATGTCCCAATAGTTTCGTCAAGGGAGCAGTCCTAAGTTTAGAACAATTAATGTTAATTTTACTTTTTGTATATTTCACAATATCTCGAAAAATTATAAAAAGAATTTGAAACATTTTTGCTCTCAGTTATAAAATTCGTTTATCCAAAAGAAAATTCTATGCAAAATATAACTTATTGTAAATGCTCATTGTTTTATTTAATAATAGTCGAAAAAGTGAACTGCAAGGTAGAAATCTTTTTCAAAATTTAAATTTTCACTAATTGACCGATTTCACTGAAATTTTGCTACTTAAAATTGCATTCCTTAAAATGATGTAAAAAAATTTTCTACTATACAATTCAAAAATTTTAAGACTTATGTTAAATAAAAAGACAAAGATCATTTACTAAAAGATATATTTTGAGTGGAATTAAATTTAAATAAGTGAATTTTACTATTGTGAACAAAAATCTTTCAATTCGTTTAAAAAGTAGTAAAAAAAAATTAACATGAAGGGATTCAAATTTTGGAATTCTCTTCTGTCCAAACTATTGGAACCTTATCTCCAGAGTTCCGGTTGCCCCCAATATCTTGGGGGTCAGACATCTACATCACTAAAAAAAAAGTCGGTTTACTCAGAGAAAGTGAATTTTTGTGTCTGATTTCGTAAAATATTGTTACTGTAAGACTGTCTTTGGAGATTCCTGACCTCATTTCAAATCAACTTAAATAGAGTTGAACCGTTTAATACTCATTATATGAATTAGTTGTGTTTGCTTATGCTTTACTGCTACTTTATAACCTGAATTAATAATGCTTTGTTTTTTTTAATAAAGTGGAAAGTATTCTTTTTTCTTAGAATAAATCAATTATACTTTAAATGGGAATAAAAAGTACATTGAATGCTTAATTTCTGAATCATTTTGATCAATAATAATGTACTTAAGTGTGTACTCCATAAAAGTTAATTTAAAAAAAGAAACTGTTTTTGTGCATCGTTTTCAAAAATGCTGCAAATCAAGTTCCGTTTTTTTTCCTGTCTACTATGGCAGGTAACACAACTTTTTTTTTTATTAGAATTAATTTAAGACAGAAATTAAGATTTGTATACTATTGAATTCGTAATTTTTGTTGAGAAGAATATAATTACATGTATAGAATTGGCATTTAATGTTTAAATTTCATAGTGGGACAAAATCAGTCACTGATCCTAACCAATTTCAAGCATTGATTTGAAATAAATACTGTACTAAAATTTGGATATATGTCCAATTTAATTTTTTTTTATCGATTTTATTAACACACTGTGTTTTTTATCGAATTTATTAACACAGAAACTGTTCGTGTAGAACAGTTTCTGTGTTAATAAATTAATACAATCAATTCAAATATGGTGTTTTATGTTTTTTAAAGTGCTGACCATGCTGTAATTGGTCTTGTACCTGGAAGGTTCTGGGTTCGAATCCCGCTTAGTGCATTGGTGTAATCTATCTGTCCTTTTAAGGGTGACGTTGATCCACCTTAATGGGACCCACAAAACAGAAATAAACAATAGTGCCTGTCACGTGCCATATGTTGCCAAAAGTGGTGGGCATTGAAATAATATTTCTGAAAAATATTAATCTTTGGAATGTCTTGCACAGCATTCAAAGTCATCTTAAAGACTAACAGTTAAAATTGAGTCAGCTACTTTAAAAAAAAAAAATCTTTCTTGCGCTTCAAATTTTATAAATTAGAATGTCTTTAAAGATTAACAGAATATTGTATTTAAAGTTTATAAAATTGTATAATATTTTTATACTCAATTGACTAAATTACATGATAAATTTTATATTATGCCTTTTGAGCTAACAATATGTCTTTTTAAATCTGTTCTGTCTCTTTCTTTTAGTATCTTGCTTTTTTTTATGTGTCACGTTGATGCATTATTTTATATATACGTATATATATATATATAACACGTCGTTGCCGAGGGGAAGGATAAAAACAGGTCTTAGGCAGGGAAAGAGGGCACAATATTTAATTTTTAGAGAGAGAACAATCATCAAAGTGACACAAAATCCTTGCGTTCTTCAATAATAGTTAGTTTCCCAAAACTGTGGCTTTTCTTCAAGTCAAGTGCTAGCTTCTATTGTTCAATACTTATCAGTATTTCAATCAAATGACTTCTACTAACGTACTATTGGACATATTTTCTAAATTTAAGAAGTTTTTAATTGAATACAGTAGCATTAAATTCTAAATTGAAATTTATTTAAATTGAAACAGTTGCAGTGAAATAGTAGTAAGCTTGTATATAAAATGAATTAAGTACCTTGGATATATATTCTATAAAATAGCAGAATATGTATCTTCAAGAAATAATAAATAAATGAGATACATTTTCTTTTGATAATTTTTATTTTTACCTTTTTAATTATTTTTAGTGGTAAGTAAGAGTACAGCATATATGTAAAAAGGACAAAATAGGACACAAAAAAAATCATAAACTTGGATCAGAAAATTTGAAGCATGTCTATTTTTTTTCGTTCTTATACAATAGACAAAGAGTATTGGTAGACAGCTTGACTCTATGATGGTGCAATCACATAAGGTTTATGACAGCTACTAGTGGTAACATCCTGAGAAAAGGAGCAGCTAAAAGTCTTGTCTGCTTATTCAGCTGTAAAATAGAAGCATTTTTCTTGATAAAAAAAATTGAAATCATGTTACCTTAAAGTTCTGCAGTGGGTCAGAATCTAATCTAAGACATAAATTATATTAATATCTGACAACTATGCCAAATAATAAAGAGCTTAATTATTTTTATGAATTTAAAAAATTTACAATTATATCTAATACATATAACAAAATTAATGACTAAATTTTGACTTGTTATGGCACAGAGATATTCTTCAAAGCGAAGGAGTATCTGCATAAATCATAGTAGAAACTTGAAGTCCTGGTAAACATATCTCACAGAAAAGCTTTAAGCAGACAATGCTGTGAGATTATTCTCCGGGACAAATGTAAATCATCAGTAGAACAAACAGTAATGTAAATACTAAAAACAATTTTTTATTAAAAACAAATTATATTAAATATTTAAAGAATAATTCCTTATATTATCGAGGTAAAAGCTAGAAGAGAACAAGTTGCTTCAAATTAGTATTGCACTCAAGATACCTTGTGAAAATTTCAATCGATGGCTAAGTATATAACTAAAAGCACAGCTTTTTAAATTGTAAATCTAAAAATGATTGAAAACATTACTTTGAATCAACTTGAGTAACAGAGTGAAAGAGGGACATTTAACACAAAAGTATACATTTTAAGAGAACATTTTCAATTACCAGAAAAGTGTTATAAGCATGCACACATACAATTACATATATAAGAAAAATACCTACAAATTATTAAACTTCCGACACCTTCAGAGAAGTTTCACTACTCGTTATTAAAAAGCATAATAAACATTATTACAAAGCAGTAATGTTAAATATATCACATTATATATAAGCAGTAACATTCATTCATAGAAATGTTAAATATTTTTTTCTCGGCAAAAGACAGACGAGAACAAGTTGCTTCAATTAGATAACAAGATATCTTGAATTGCAATCAAGATATCTTGTTAAGATTTCAACTGATGGTTGAGTATATAGTTAAAAACACAACTTTTCAAATTGTAAATCTAACTAAGGATTGCATGTATTAGTTTGAATCAACTTGAATTACAGAGTGAAAGAGGATCATTTAACACGGAAGTATATATTTTAAGAGAAAATTTTTAATAACCAGGAAAGTATTATAAGCATGCACACATACAATTATATATATATAAAATAAAAAATGCCCACGATTTATTAAACCTGGCTCATCCAACATCTTCCAGGACTACTTGCGACACCGTCAGAGTAGTTTCACTACACTTTTGGGTGGAAGCGCTACTCCAACTCATACTTTGGGATTTGGTGCATTCGTCAATTAAAAAATCAAAACATACAAAAGGAGTTTAAAAGGGTGTTAATATCTGAAGGCATGTTGACGCAGTTACAGAACATTGGAGCACACATCCACAATTAGGCAATCGCTCTCGTGCTTTGCTAGTCGACCAAAAAGCTTTTATTAACAATAAAAAATTGGCCCACTTCCTCCATGCATGTTTAACTTGTCATGAGGTTGAACTAATTCTCTCAACTCAATCTTCCAGCATTCAGGTGTTCACTCAAGTATTATAGTTATAATGGGTTTTGCAAAAATGAATTTTTGAATCACATAGTTACAGTCTAGTAAAAGAAGTAAAAACTAAAGGAAGATAGTTCTCATTGTTACATTTTAAGTTATGTCTAAGTGTTGATAGGTTACTGGGTTACAAAGTTACATTGAGAGTTAATATTTGCATATAATAAATTTAAAAATAATTCACACTTTAACTTAAAAAATAATAAGTTTAAAACAAATAAAGACTATATACTGTTGAATGATAATCAGCTGAAATTCAAATTTTTGTATCTATACTATAAGTATAAAAAAAAATAAAGGAAAAAAAAACAACTCTATACAGTTGAACGTAAGTAAGCTAAAATTCAAATTTTTGCACCTATACTAAACCACTTTACGAGTAGCAAAACAACTGTAGTCCCTACTTTTTTTTTCATAGTTTGTACAGTGAGTAGTGCAATATAAAAGAAATTAAATTGTAGTGATTCCTGACAACTACTTTTAATGTAAGTTTAGTAAAGAAATAAGATTACTTTAATTTTTCTTTAATACTTTAACAATGTAAGGAATAATAAGCTTAAAAAAATTAAAGACTATATACAGTTGAACATAAATAAGCTAAAATTCAAATTTTTACACCTATACTAAACCACTTTACAAGTAGCAAAACATCAGTAGTCCCTACTTTTTTTTCACAGTTTGTATAGCTAGTAGTGCAATAGAAAATGAAGTAAATTGTAGTGATTCTTGACAACCAATTTTAACGTTAGTTTAGTAAAGAATTAAGTAAAAAGAATTAAGTAAATGAGTAAAAAATGTTTTGTATGAAACTGGCTCATATAAAATAATTTCTCTTGCTAAAATAAGTCAATTTTTTAATCAAAATAATTTTAAACACAGGTGTTATCTAAGTTTTCCAACAAAGCTTGTCTCCTAAAAGTAGTCACTCCATTTCAAAAGTGGCTTATAGTCACTACTGTAGTCATCTTTCTGATAAACGTTTTTATCAGGAAAAGAATAAAGTTTTAAACTTCAAAATTAATATATTCGTCACAAACTTGAATTTTATACAATGATATTAAAAATATGGAATAAATCCCTACACAGGTAATCAAGGAACTGAAAACAAATTCGTTAATTTTTTGTTTTGTTTGCAAGATTCTCTCAATTTTATAAATTGAGAGATTTTACAATATTTATTAGAAACTGATTTAGAGATGTTTTATAAAGGAGTCTCTCATATATTTCTCCCATTTGCCTGTTTGCTTTCTAAAAATAAAATAAAGATGAAAAATAAACTGCAGATGCTAATAAATTTTTCTCATCAACACATAAAAGATTATATACATTGAGTATTTTTAGTAAGTATTTTTAAACTAACTACTTTACTTTACTAAGTATTTTTGAAGACTGTGGGAAACCTCTTGAACTATTAAAAATTGTACTTCGGTTTATTAATTTTGAATGTAAACTAACACTAATTATTATTTTTTTAACAAAGTTATTTCTGGACGATCCCTCAGTTAACCATTTTCAAATATTGTTATAAACTCCTTGATTCTTCTGCTTTTGATCATTAAAAATAGAAAATATGAAGAAAAATAAATTGATCTAAATTATTTTTATTTAAATGTAATATTTCATTATGAGGATGCCATACCGCAGAAGAAAATGTTCATTGCAAATTATTTTTCTCCTTCAGTACTTATTTAAAATTTAAGCGAAATAAAAAGTTCAGGCAAACCAAAAGTTTGTATTTCATTATGAGGATGCCATACCAAATGCTCAAAATATTAAAATGCGAAGAAATTATTAGAAGAAAACTGCTCCGTTGTATAATCCCAAGTTATCATCTCATAACTTATTTTATTTGCATATTTTGAATTTTTCTGCTCAGTAATTGAATATTTAAGGCTTATTCTATGTTTGTCTGAACTCACTTTTTCTACACTTTATGTAATGTAGGAGAAAGAGAAATTCGACACTTCTGATTTCTTGTTTGCTTCGCCGTGTCATTGCCAGCTTGAGCAATTAATTAGCTTTAGGACAGATTTCATTGGACTTTTAAGAAACAACTGAGGTTTCAGAGTACCAAATTGCTTGTATCTGTACTCTAGGCCAGGAGGTGCGACAAACACAGTTCTATCGTTCACATGAGATTCGTCAATTTCTAAAAACTTCATGTCACTAACAAAGGAGTCTATTTTCTCTGTACATTCATCAAAGAATGCTAAGCTTGCATACTTGTCGGTAACAAAAGAATGTTCCTCAATAAATCGAATTTACATTTGAGTCATGGAAAAAAATCTGTTATACACTTTGTTCTAACTTCTTAAAAAACCTAAAAGACAGGAACCATCAGACTTAATATAAGTAGTCAAACTTACATATGGGGACCCAGTTTCAAATATAACAATTAAGCAAAATATCCTTTTTTTCTCCTCTCTCACTGATCCACAGAATAAAAACAACAAAAAATGAAGACATTCATTTAGCATAAATTTTCATGGTACCCACTTTTACACTGTGGTTTGCTGTTTTCAGAGAGTAAAGTAAGATGGCAAGCTAAAAGTAAGAATTCAGACCAATTATTAGAAAACTACACTCCTCCTTGTAAAAAATCAACCCTTCAAATTTTTGAGCCATTTCAAACACCCTGTTAAATGACACTAAGGGGTTTTATATTAAACCAGATGTAAAATATGATTTAATTCTGAAACTGATTAGCTGCTATACTACTAATCCTTCAACTGATTCTCTTTATATTTACATTAAGTAACATATGAGAAAACTTGCATTCCTTGCATGAAAATAAAGGGGGTGTCAGCAGTTAATTGGTTAAAAAAAATACTGCAACATTTTAAAATTCAAAACATATATATTTAAAAACTTTTAAAAAATGCAAAAAAATGAACATTTAATTGACTGTAGAGTTTGAGGATAAGGGAGATTAAATTGGCTTTACTATACCAAAGGTAAATGACATAACAAACTCAAAATAGTAAGTGCTGATTCAGTATTGCAAATGATGTCTGGCAAAAATAAAAAAAATGTAAGAAAACAAAAAAAAAAATTACTAAGTTAACTCCTATTCAAGAATTCTGTTTATCTGAAGAAATGAGAAAGAGAAAGAAGAAGTTTAAAAGCAAATTATTTACGGAATAACAAAATCTGTGATATTTAGTTAAAATATTGATGTCCTCTTAATTAATCACAAAAATATGTATAGAAAATATTTTCTTGATTGAATCAAAAAAGTGAACAGCAAATTCATGTTATTTGAACATTAATGTATATAGGGGTAGAAATTAAGAAGATTTAGTCACTAGTCCAAAGGACTAATAACTAAAAGAACAGAAATAATACTAAAACAATTAACATTGATTGCTAGTTTAGAAACACTGACTATTTATTTTATAGTGGTCCAAGTCATATTTAAGTCACCACTAATTTTGTGCCCTATATATATCTATACACACAAATTGAAACCTGTTAATGAAGTTCCCTTTTAAAAAGCTTTAAATTACCATTTAGACTTCTATTTCCACAATGCTAAATTAATAATTTCAAAAAGTTTTGTTTTCAACTGTTAAGAAGATTGCAATTTTCTTTTCAAAGCATGGAAAATCAATCAAAGAAAATAGACTTAAGTTTTTAGAAATGAAATTCAGCATGGCAAAAATCTATGGATTCTGGGAGAAAAAGTTTTAGGTTGTCTTAAATGTGTGGTCACTTTTTCATTGACCTTCACTTAATTCAGGAAAACATGTGTTATGAAAAGTGTAGAGAGAATAAGCCATCAGAATAGTTCGTCAAGTAAGCAGGGGTATTGTATGAGCAGAACGTGAAGAAATAAGTAGAAAGGAAATGTTACAGAAATTCTTAGTTCATTTGATGTTATAAAAGGTTTAGAAAGATACTAAAAACTTGGACAGTTTTCCACAATATATTGCTTAGGAAAAGAAGAAACAATAAATTCTACTTGATTTCTTTTAGAAGAGACACTTAAGTACATATTTCCTTCATGGATGTTTAAGTCTGTAATATGTACATCAAATTTTATTAACTCAATATGAGTAAGATATTATAACTTTGCTCTACTCATTTAAAAGCTGTTCCTTTCCCATGAAAAACTTGTTTAACAGGTTTCACTGTTATAAAGATAAAAAGCAACAAACTGCTGACTCATTTTAGCTGTAATGTTAAAAAAGACTAGAACTAGAACTACATAAGCATAAAATTGTCAAATTATTATTCGAAAAAAATTCCTATGCATATTACATATTTTAAATGAAAATTACATGCAGTTACATAAACACAACAAAAAAAGGAATAACAGGAAAAATTTAAATTTAAAGCTCAATTAGCAAACTCTAAAGTTTACTTGTTCTTCAGGAGGTGTTACTGCTGTTGTTTTGCAGCTTCAATTTCTACACAAAGTCAAATATAGCACAACGAGTAAAGGAACAAAAGAAAAGAGGAAAGAAAGAATTGCGCCAACACAAATTATAAAGAAAATATACATATAGATCAGAAATGACTGAAGGTTGAAAATTTATATTTAGGACGTAGTTAAATAATTAGCAAGTTGTTTAAAGTAATAATTATCCCTTAAAAGAAAGATAAAAAACACTATAAGATTATATTAAGTGATGATGAACTTAAAACTTTTGGATGAATCCTATACTTTTTAAAACATTTTATTTTATACTTATTTTATAGTTTTTTAGCAAATTAGCAATCTTTAAATCCCCATAGTGTAGGACATGACATAAACTGCTTGGTTTCAAATGCAAAACCTACCAAGCAATGACAATTCTATTTTGAGAAAGAGAGATAAGCCTAAAGGAATACTTTCTCAAGTTTTAAAGCATGTTGTCACACTTCTTTATTCTTTCCTTTCATTTTGGTTCAAATAAATTTGTGAATTCTGCAAATTTAATTTTGCTTTAACTAGAATAGAAACATCTGTATTCTTCACAATTATATCCTTAATTTGCTATAACAAGAAAAAAGGACATTTTTGAAAAAAGCAAACAAAATGAATAAAGCATAGATGAATTTGATTGACAACATTTTTATGTATTATTCCTTTATTTTTAAATGCGAAAAGTTATTAATTTTAAGAGAAAGTTCTTTTTATATATATATAATTTATAAAAAAGTACATTTAAAGTAAGAAAAGTTTATTTAATAAAGTTTTCTTTGAATATTATCACAGGCTTAATTAGCTTCAAAAATTAAAATGATTGTTAAATATATAAGTCAGCAATATTTTCTTTTATAAAAAATTTGCATACTTTTGCTTTAAGAAAAATACTTGTGAAGCATTTTGGGTTCCTACACTATTTTGAGAAAACTATATCCTGACTTTTGCAGGTTTTTCCTGACCTTTTACAATAAAATTCCTGACCTGCCGTTTCCCACTCCAACAAAACTTTTAACATTGCAGTTACAATTAGTAATAATATGCTACTTAGTCATAAGTATCATAGATTGAATAGGATAAACACTTATATATTAAAGTGGAATTGCGTAATAGCACTTTATATCCCAAATTATATTTTCAGAAAACTTGTGAAACATATTTTTAATTATCATGATTAGATTAAACTTTTAGTGTGTTTTTGTAGTTAGATACGAAAACTATTCAAATAAAAAGATTAAGAAAATCTGTTGGATTATGGAAATATTATATTATTTAATGTTAAGTGGAACCAAATGCAGGAGTGTCGTCAGGATATAAAGGGTTAATCAAATCTGCGAGATATGTATCAGTATCCTCTAATAATATTTAATTTTAAAACATACTAGAACATTTGTTACATTAAAATATTAATTTGTAAAAATCACAATTTTACTTAAAACTGACGTTTCTCTTAAAAGATAATATTGAAATATAAAGGGGAAAAAAGTCAAGAAAAGTTAATTATATACAAATAAAAATTCATATAGAAAAATTATGCAACTTGTGAGAAAAATAAAATCATAAATATCTTTGTTTTTTCAGTATTTCTAAATTTATTTCTGTAATACTGTAAGCTTCCGGAGAAACTCAGGGGCTCCTATGTTATATGATATTTCTCACCATATTTTGTTCTTTGACAATTTCTGAATCAAGAACATCCAGTTCTGTTGCAGCAGTTTTCGTCAATTTAGATTTTCTTAATTTCAAATCATCTATCTTTTCTTTTATTCGTTTTCTAGAAATTTCAGCTTTTTTATTCCTTTTTTTTCCCGGCTTCTAATGAATGTCTTGTTCTAGACCCTTTTACAGCATCTAGCATTTTTTCATTAATGTTTTTATTCCTTCTTTCCTAATGTCTCATTTTTTAGTCCATTTATAAATGAAACATAATCCTACACACGCCTTTGTGAAATAATAGAGTCTTCATTGAGGTTTTCAACCAATAAGCTTTTATTGATTGAAAACCCTTCTTCGACTGTTGCGTTACCATGAGAACAATTTTTATAACCTCCCACAAATTTTCACATTTTTTTTCTCCATTCAAATATTTCGAAAAAAATTATCTAATCACTTTTGCTGTGGATTAAACCCTAAGAAACTCGTTTGCTCTTCTTTTTTTTTTTTGGCAGCATCACAAAACAGTAAAAAATCTTTTTTTGATTTTTCTGCTGTTGTTTCAGCTACTATTGTCTGTAAACCAGTTATTCACATAAAGAGCAATAAACCTAGCAACATTATCAAAAATCCCTTATCATTGGATAAACAGGAGGAAAATTGCTAACAGGACAGGTTCTACCAGGGAAAGAGGAATGTTATTATGAGGAAATTACATATTTCGAATTACAGAATTTTTCCTTGAAACTTTATTTTTGTCAGTCAGTCTTTGAATGAACTATAGTTTTTTTTTCATTTTCCTAACTTTATGAATATGTAAGAAAAATCCTGACTTTTTAGCTTAATTTTAGAATAGCCTGACATTTGCAGGTTTTCCTGACCATGCAGGAACCCTGATTTTACCAAACCTCAGTATTTTTCACCAAAAATCACATTAAAATAAAATAAAGAAATTTCAGCAACAGCACTGAAAAAAAAAGTTCTATCTTGATGAAATCAAAGTAGACCTGATACATGCATAAACACATTTTTGCCCTTTTGATATGAAAATATACAGTAAACACACTAATATTTCTAAATTTAAACTGACAAAACTCACTTTTTAAAAATAAAATATTTCAATGGAAAGAACTATTCATCACTATTGTATGTCCTGGTGCATAAGTAAACTTTTCAAATTCCAAAAATTTTACAAAAATCAGGGGGTTTGACTTATACATTGGTACAGTTCATTCAACAGGAGTTGACACTTGGCTCCGCCTCCATTACGCGGTTTTCCAACGATACTATTTTGCTATTTTTTGGGAAAAGGATGTTAACAAACCTGAAGAAGGTTGCTATTTGGTAATTGTATGAGAAAAATATTTATTTTGCAATCTTTATGTGTATTTTTTTAACATTAAATATTTTAAATATTTCATAAATATGATGATATTTCTCTCTTTTGAGTGAAAAGATAGTCCTTTTTGAGACATTTTGCTGGGAAAACAGCAGTTTTTCATTTAGCCTGAGTAATGAAAGGTTTAATAGCGGACGATAAAGAGAAGTAAGTGAGTGAAAAAGAATTCACTGTTCGCGTTTGGCGCGCATTAAGGGTTGTCTCCTTTTTAACAGCGATAATGTTTCTCCTATCCTGTGCTAAAATTAACTCTGCACCCGAGTAGGTGGAGCCAAGTGCCAACTCTTGGTGAACCAATTATAGTAAAGTTGGGCATTCGTTGAATGTGAAATATTCATGCATTATAAACTATAAGATATGTATGAATAACTCAGTATCAATTTACTCCTTTCAAAAACTATTTTTACTATGTTATATAGAATTAATTCTGAATTATCTCTCATATTTTCTTTACATATATTGGTTTTTTTTAAAAACAATTCCTTAAAATACGTTCTGAAAAATTAAGATTAAGAAAAGTTATATATTTCAAAAAATATAACACAATGGAAACGTTTAAGACATACCATTAAGCTACAAATTTAAAGATTTCAGATCATCTGTCAGATTCAATACAATTAACAGTGTCTTTATTCGGATCTCACATTTAAAACTTCATCTGCTGAGTCTTACAGAAAATAATTTTAATCCTCATCCAAAAAATTTGTATTTCCACATTTTTAAAAAGACTTCACAATAACAATTGAATTTATATTTTGGAGATGGTCTCAAACATCATCTTTACTTAAGGGTAAACGTATCATATTCAGAGAGATTTAACAATTCTATTTATTTATATTCTAATTTTAGAAATTTTCCTATTTGGTTTACATAGTGGTTGACTTATACACCTGACATACCAGAAATTTGATATGTTGTAATCAAAAATTGGGTTGACTTTAATCACAGGATATACAATAATTCATCTATTTAAGATTATTCATAGTAAACAGTAAAGTAAACTGAATTTAAAAAAAACAAAAAAAACAATAGAAGTCATAATATTTATATCCAGTAAACCTGTTTTAAAAGAAGGAATAGAAACAGACAATATGATTTTAATTTTTAAACACTTACAATTTTTTTTATTTACACAGGGTATTTGCGACATTTTAGATTTTCAATTCATGGCTTTCAGTGACAAATTCCAAGAATTTTTCATGACTTAAGGGAAATTACTATTTCCTCCGAAAAAAAAAAACAATAAATTTAAAAAAAACCTTACAATAACATTAATTGAAATGATAGATAAAACCAAAACTGTTATACTTTGCATCTTCATATTTATAGATTTTAAATTTAAAAAAACAGAGTAATGAAAGAGTTAAAGCAATAAAATAGCTGAAAAATACAGAAATGCAAATAATTTTGTCTTTTTTTCCGCAGAATTATATTCTATAGATACTTTTATTGTTTATCCGAAATGAAATAAATACTTCTGATTTTTCTGTTCTCATTTCAGAATAAAAACAGTTTGTCAATTACTGGCTTGTTTCAGCTGGAATTTTAAATTGATAAAATAAAAAATTCTGAAATCACAGAAGTTTAAAAGATAATTCACTCTATAAATGATGTTTTTTCTTTCATTTTTTGAAAGATTATTTAAGATTAATTTTTTAAATAACTTTAAGTAAGCAAAATAATATTAAAAAACTCTTAAAAATTAAATGGTAATGTCCTGAAATGATGAATATTTATCAACTAAAATTAAAAAATGAAAAAGAAAAAAGACAGTTTATTTCAAGTCGCATTGAAAGAAAAATTAAAGGACCATTAAAATGAATATTAGAGGCATAAATTAAAACCTTAGCATTTAATTACACACGCTAAACTATGAAATAAATAGATTTAAACAATATTTTAAATTTTTTTTAAAAAAAAGTTGAGTTAAGAGTAGAGCTTCAAATATTGGCCATATTGCATCAAATGTAAACAATATTATCTGCTTCAGATAAACTGATAAAAGTTTGCTATTAACTAAGTCTAGAGCGAAGGAAAAAAAAAGGGGGAACTCGGGTACATTAGAGACAATCTCTAAGAGGATAACCAAAACTAATGAGAACAAATTTGTGAGTGGATTTTAAATAATAAGCTAATTTAGAGTAAATTATAAAGAAAAGAGTAATATATTTACCTAAAATGAGTAATTCGGTTTTCAAGAAGTATTCGTAATTGTACCTCAATATTGGCAAAAATATCACTTTTCAACAGTCACAGTTCCAATACCGTCTGGCCTTAGGTAGAAACTAATTTTTACTTTTTTAGTATATTATTTTCATAAAACACATATAATATTACAATAAAATTAGTATACTAAATTATTTATAATATACATAAACTTGTTCTTAGCATTGATACAATCTTTATAATAAGCTATGAAGTTTATTTAAAAAGGTTTTTAACTTACACTTTACACATTAACTTTACATTTCAATCAAAAAAATTAATTAAAAAAAATATTGTTTCTTAGAAATTTTTATCAAGCATCATTCATATAAAGTAAATGAAACATAAAAAAAATTGGATAATTAGAAATGATTAAAACAAGAATGCAGTTTGAATAAATAAAAGTATTAGATCTCTAATATCTAATTTATGCATTCATGTCACACTGCTTCATACAATTTAAGCCTTTTAAAATAATTTAAGTATGTTTTGACATTATTTTAGACACTGAACAAACCATCCAAATGTAATGCATAAGTAGAAAAACTGACTTTTACAATATAAGAATGATTTTCATTTTTATGTAAAGTTTTGAATGATAATGCAAATTTTAAATTAAATTGAAAATTGCACTAATATGAATGTAAATTATTTCTCTTTCTTGAGATGATTTTCTTTTTTTACCACCGATTTCTAAATCAGTTTTCAATATTTAATAAATAAGAACAATAAAACTTGGTTGCAAAAAGGAAGTTTAATTAGTTGAACCACTTTTCAAAGGAACTTAGTTAAACTTATTACAAAAAATTCACCTTACTGTAAGTTACAACGCAATTGTTTTCTACCACTAACTTATAACTTATTTAAAACATTTTATTTTACAAAAATCTCAGTAACATTAAAAGCCATAATCCTTGAAAAAATAAATATGAAAGTTGCGGATATTTCACTTCATTATTTGTTTTTAGCTAAATATAATCAATGAAATAACTTCATTTAGCTTAAAAATAATTTTGTATTTGTGGAAAAAAAATTCACCTTAGACAATTAACATTTAATTTTTTTATTATTGAATTTTTTAAAAAAAGTTATTACAAAAGTGGTTAAAAAAAACATAGCAGGATCTTCAACAACTTATTATATGCTACTATTCTAATAAACCAACATTTTGTCCACATTTTTTAAATACTCTAAGCAAATCCATGCTTTAATATCAAACAAATATAATTTCATTTAAGTTAATTTCATTATGTCAAAATTATCATAAGATTAAGATAATAAATAATCCCAGTAAGCTCACACCTCACGGCAAACGTAAGGCTGTAAGCTGGCATTTTCGGAACGTTAACCGCAAAAGGCAAACACAATGGTCCGTTACCGTTTGTTTTGAGGTATTATCGGAAGCGGCGGTATAACTCGTCATTTATATAGGCCCGGAAAATAAAAGTGCTGTTTGGCCGTTTGAACTTAATTAGTAACAGGACCTTCATATGTATACCATAAATTAATTGTAAGGTTACAATGAATTATTTTATTAATAATGAATAAGTGTAGAGTTGGTAAAAAAATTTGTCATTAACTCGAAAAGATGAAGAAAGAAAATAAATAATTAAGAAAATAAGCAAAGAATAAAATATTAAGCATATTTTATCGATTTTCTTTTTTTCCTATCTTTTAGCATGAAGAGGCCCGAAAACTAAAAGTGTCATTTGGCCTTCTACTATTAATTGGTTACAAGACCTTCATTTAATGCCATTATTAATTTTAAGTAACAATGAATAGATTGGTTAATAATGAGAAAGTGTAGAGTTGGTATAAAATTTTTTTATTAACTCGAAAATTTGAAAAACAATAGAAGAGTAAAATCCATAAAATATTTAGCATATTACGATTAAAAAAATGCACTTTCATTATTCTTTAAAAATTGCAGAAATTTTACATAAAACATTAAAAAGTTAGTATTTTATTAATTTGCTATAACCTAAATATGAATTCTGGAATTACTTATTAAATACTTTTAAAAAGTAATTTGATTAAAAATTCGATTTGAAATTAAATATTTTAAAATTTTTAAATAAATATTTATAAGAATTTTTTATTCTAAAAAGCATTTCTCGAAGTATAATATTTAAATTCGTTTATATTCTTTGTTTTGAAGTAAATATTTTTGATGAAATTTAATACTATTTCTCTTAAAAATAAAATTATTATAACTTATAACTAGAACAATTCTTAAATTTATTGAAAAATGTTTTTATTTTAATTGCTTATCATAAAATGTTTAATTTGTTGCATTAAGCACATGTTTTAAAATAAAGACTTTTCTTTTATTAGATAAAAGATATATTTATTTTTAATGTTACATGATTCCTAAAAATTTTTTATTTTAATAATAGATGGTAAAAACATGTAGTTAAAAAAATTTCATATAATAGCAGGAAAAAGCTAAAGGTCCGTTCTTGTTTGCATTACGGCATTTTAGGAAGAAGCCTGAAATGAGCTACTATAACTATTTATAACTATATACATATATAATTACCTTTCTTTAAGCCTTCTTTAAAAGTAAAATTAATATGCAATTCAGAAATGATGAAGACATTCAGAAATAATGAATATATTTACAGATAAACAGAAAAAGTACTTTAAATTGCTGAAATCCTCCTTTTAATCATACATTTTTTTAGTTCAAAGTAACGATTTTTTATGAAATATACTTTTTTATTTTATTAATTTGCAAACTTTAATTACAATTTAAGTATTATGTTATAATAAATGTTAAAATAGGACATTTTTAATTTATATAAATTGTTTTCATCTATTTAAATGTTCAATATTTAATGTTTATTTTTACTTAAAATCTCAGTTTAATTACTTACTTTTTAAAAACAGGATTCAAAAAGGGTTTTAAGAGTTTTGCATAAATAGTGTTTAAATTTTTTGAATTTTTAGAACAAACTCTAGTATAATAAACTCAATAATATTTTGTTCAAAAAATTTTGGGGCAATATTTGAAAATAGTAATTGTTAAAGAAATTCTGTTTTTAAAAATTCGTTTTTAAACAATACAAAAATATTTGGAATTTTTATTAATTGAATTTCAAAATATTGGACAATTTACAATAAAATGATTTTATTTTAAATTTTAGTACAGAATATAAATGAAAATCAAAATTATACTTTAAAAATGCTCAACATATTTATTTTTCATTTACATGGCAAAAATATTTTTTGACGTAGCATCATATTTATATTTAAAATAGTTAAAAAAAAAACTTAAATAAAATCTTTCAAATGTCATATAGAGAGGAAGCTGTTTATTATTTTATTATATTAATCATAATTATACTTTCAAAATGCTCAACATATTTCTTTTTCATTTACATAGCAAGAATATTTTTCCATGTAGCATCATATTTATATTTAAAATAATAATAAAATAAAAAAATCTTTTAAATGCCATATAAAGAGGGTGCTGTTTATTATTTTAGACGTGTTTTCAAAAGCTTCCGATAGATGGCAGGGAAATTATTTTTCTAGCTTTCACATCATATACCTCCTCAGCAAAGGGAGGGAGAAAGAGGGCTTTATTTTCTTCAGAATTCGAAAAGATTAGAACAGTCAGTTTCATATCAAATCGCTAAAAATCAAGATAAGAACAACAGTATCAAAGATTATTTTCTTTTAAAATATTATGGCAAAACAACAGTATAAAAGAAAATGGAAATCCCTTTCCATAAAATAGCATGGCTTAGTGATGGTTAATAAAATTAATTTCAGCTAACTAAAGTTCTTTTCATGTCTCTTTTCAGTCATAGATGACTTAATACTGTCAATAATACTCTAAATAAAACCTATTTTATACTTAATATGTTATTTTTTAAAATGTAATGTTATTTTTATTAAATTAAATTTGAAAAAAAAAAATCGTGCCTTCATTTTTTTAAGTATTCTTATTCTTTGCGAGTGGATAGTTTGTTTAATTTTTTCCTATGAAGAGGAAAAATACTAATTGAGCTCTAAAATCAAAAATTCTTTCTTTTTTTAATTGAAACTATAGAATTATGTAAAGGAACATTACGTTTTATGGGGACAGCTAATCCGTGCTATCCAGTATGACAAATCTTACATTAACAAATTAAAATATTATAGAACAAATAAATAAAGTTTTATTTTAATTAATTATAAACTCTTTTTTTATTTAAAAAAAATTAATAAAGAAATTTGATTTTTAATACTTTAAACTTTTGTGAATAAACCCTTTTTATAAGTAACCCTTTCTAGTTCAAACGAAAATTACTTTTAAAATGAATGTTGTTTTTCTTATGGTACTTGATATTTATCTGGTAAGAGATTGAGTGTTACATATGAAAGCATCAAAAAATGAGCTGCGAGTTAAGTAAATTTTTCCATGATCTTGGGATAAATAGAGCAATTTCAGTAAATCTACTTTTTTTTTATAATATTCTGTATTGTATTATACCATTCTTTTTAAATAGAATTTCTTTAAAAAAAGAACTCTATAACTCGAAAAGAAATCTATGACTAAAATAAAAAAAGGTAAAATAGTTTGAAAATCAATTACTTAATTTATGGTGAGCTTCTTAAACATTCCTGAGGAAATATATAATAATTGTACCAAGTATAATCATATTTTTTTTACTAACCCCAAGTTGTATTGAAAATACTGTTATATAAAACTGTTATGTGTTATATGAAAGTACTGCTTCCCTCATGATGTTCTGATGATTTTTTTGCCTGCTCTTCTCTTTTTTCTTTTTCTAATCTACAGTAAAATTTTCACTAACGTTTCCTTGACTTATCACTATTTTAAGAAATATTCTCTTTTATGAAAATCTTAACTAAAATATATTAATACGCTTTCAAAACTCAATATCCTATCATTTATTACAGGGCTGTAAGCAAGGAATAGAATATGGCGGGGGGCGTAAACAACTCCCGAAAAGAAAATAATTGACAAAAAATAATTTCCCTTGCAAAATAAGAAATTTTCCCTATTCTTGAAATAGTAAATTTTTTCCCTATGAGTTTTTAATAAACATTTCAATCCTTACTATAAAAATAATCTTAAATACTTATGAGAGAACGTTGTCTTACAATATTTTCCTTTTATTGATTAATAAAAAAGGTTTGACAGAAGATGCAAAGCAAATATTTTGCATGTAATGATTTACCTATGGAAAAAAAATTATTTATGAGTATAACGTTATAAATTGAAGATAAATGCAAGATAAGTTAATTACGAATTCGTAATTATTAAGAAATGCGATATTATATACTACAAATTTAAATACCTTCCGAAAGAAAATTCTGTCTACAGCTTGATATATAATATTTTAAAATGTATGAACGAATGATGAAAGTACAAAATTATTGACGAAAGATCCGATACTTCTTATCTTGCTGTTGAAAATTTCTTAAATTATATATTTTTTGCAATAAAACACAAGTTTCAAGTGAGAAAAAATCCAAACAGCATGCTTCTCAAAGACAAGGTGTGGGGTTTTGTAGGGTTGCTTTGCTTTTGATTCTCTAGAATCTCGCCAAGAAACATTTACACGGGTGTCTGTAAACTGATCGGCGTGACTTTTGAAAAGAGAATGAGAGGTGGTCTTCGTAGGGAACCCCCCACCCCGGGCTTGACCTTCAAACCTTAAGCTTTCACTATCCATATCAAGCAGAGAAGAAAGTTATAACTCATATGTTGCGATAGCATAAAATGTGTCATTCGGAAAATATTTAATATAAAAATAAGCAACTTCATTTACCAATTAAAGAGCAAAATAGTTTTTTTTTAAACTAGAATTATTTCATTTTAAAAAATTTTATTTAAAATTCAATTTTTTTAATAGCAAATTAGACTAAAATAAACATTAAAATTTTCTCCCTTTCAATTTTGCTTTATAGTTAAATTTATCATATAATTTAATTCAAGACTTACATAGCACTCTAATTAAAGCAGAAAATTGTACAAGAGTCATAGCATAGTTTAAAAAAAGATATCAATTTTTTCTGCTACTAAATCAATTTAATATTCAAATCAAAAGACATTTAAAAAAATTACTCATTTCCCATTAACTATTGAATAATGAAAGAAACATAACTTGCAGTGGCAACTCAAAATAATAAACACACAATTAATCATTTTCAATGCTGATTTGGAAAAAATGTTTCCTATGCATGCATTAAAAAGATTTCTTGCAACTAATATTTTGGGGGAGTTAACAACTATAAGTATGTGTAAAATGTTTTAAATCTCTGGAGTTAGTGGAAGAACCCTGTTTGAAATATAAAAAGAACGTTAAGAGTACCGAAATTTCGACTTTTATCGAGTTGAAATATTAGTAGAGTTACCAATTTATAGTTGAAGATACAGAATCTCAATATTTCAGAAATGGCATAATTGTTTAGATGAAATAAAATTATTTTGTAATTAGGACTTATTAGGGGAGAACTTTAAATCATGAACAGGTGAAAAATAAAGCGGTATTTCTTGCTGCCTGTAAATGACAATTTTCATGCTACAAAAGAAAATCATTTTCATACCTTCCTTTTAATTAGTAGAACTCTTTTAAAATTAGTCAAGTAGAATTCTGATAATAATAATTAATGCTAATAATAACTTTTTCAAAAACACGCCTTAATAGATAAATTACACATTATGCACATATTTCACTAATAAAATGATTTTTAGATTGTGACATGATTTATACCTTAACTGCAGCAAATGATTTGCCTACAGTTCATCAGCCTCCACAGTCCGACTTTCGAAATGGTTCTAAATGTGTATCATACACTCACAAATAATAGTTTTTCGTCATAGACTATTTGTAAGCATCCTTTTGTTTTTCTACTGGGAGGCTCCATTACCTGTTCGTTTCGCTTATCAGCCCCAGTAGTTGCTTGTCATTCATGATTGTAGATTAAAAGAGGAGGACGGTTTATGTCCCCCTTTCTTTTATAAAATTACTATTGTATTGCCATTAGTTGTATTTTGAAGATTACTTAGTTTAGCAAATAAAAACAAGGAAAAAATCGGTTCTCACAGAGAGTTATTACACAATAAAGATGCAGTTTCTGCCCGTGTACAAATTTTTTTTCTTCTCAGAACCAGAAGCAGTGGACATAAACCGTTCCTTCCCCTTGTTCTTAAAAGTTGATTAAAAATCTTCTTGTTTGTAAAATATATAACTATTATAATTTCCGCGTAAGCATATTTTATTTTAAGAATCCTAACAAAAATTAGATGATAGCTGATTAGAAAATAATAAAATGTACTTGAATAAATAATTAAATTAAAAACAAAATGTGCGAGACAATAGCAATTAAAACAAAAATAATTTTTCTTGTTAATAATATATAATGATGATCTTATATGATATACCGGATCATATTCAAAACTGTTTTTATCTCTCTTTTTTCCCAATATTTTTTAAAACATCTATATAAATGTTAAGATTTATATTTGGCAATATTTGTTAATTTTTTTTCTTCTTTTTTTGTAAATTTTTATGTCAAGGGAAGTTTGAAGTTATGAAAATCACGTAAAAGATAAATTTTTCTACATTCCAATGGAAAGATATTTATCATATAGGGAAAAAATCTTTAAGCAAAAAAAAAAAAAGAAAAAGAACTCTGTATTAAACTTGGTTCTTTCAGCATGCCAAATTTCAACTTAGTTGCATTCCTGCAGCCTGCAGAGTAACTTTGGTCTATTTTCCCATCATGTTTAGAAGTTACAAATTCTCAAATTAACTATCGAATGTTAATTTTTTACTTCCATTGTAATCCCTATATAGTTTTCTACACACCTTAGTAATTTAAAGTTCTAAGTGAACAGAAATGCAAAATGAATAGCAAACGTTAAGTTAAACTCCCAAAACAATCCCTTTCAAGTTTCTGATATAGAAAAAAATTTATTTGATATAAAGAAAAAACAAGTATCAAGTTCGGTGAGCACGGCAGCCTTTTTTTTCTTTCCAAGTTCATATGAAAGGAAATTTTTAGGATTGGTCAGAGAGCAACTTAATTGATTAGATCAACTTTAACACTATAGTCTCAAGTAAAAATCTGTAAGAGTCAAAATAAAAAAATAAATAAAAAATCTGGTTAACATAAGCATTAATAAAAAAGCAACACACAAAGATCAAATCAGGCTATAATTTTTGATCTTCTTATACTTGTAGTTGATTGTTTCCCAAGATGAATTTATATGAATGAGTTATTTTAATATTTTTACATGAAATTATCTTAAAAGTGTTTTTATATTCCTGTATGGTTAATTTATACATAATTACTGTCCTTTGTCTTAGCATTATTTCTTATGTAAATATGAATACCGAAGAAGGAAAAGAATTTAGTAACTTCCTAGGAAACATATTTAGGTTAACTCTTAAACAATTACTGTAAAACAAATAGCATTGCTATTGATGAGAATGTTTGCAAGCTTTAATGATGCATTTTTATTGGAGTTTTCATTGACAAGTCTGGTAAATCATAGATTGTTCAAAAAACTTGAATGAAAATATTATTTCAAATTATTTATATAAAAACAGATACAAATTTTACCCACTGTCTCCTCGTTGCCCAGACTGGTCAACGATAAAATTATAATAATAATTATATAACTCTGAAGAAGCATCATAGTATTTTTTTTCTCATTATAGTAATAATTTTTAAGTAGGATTATTTTAAAATTTCTTGTTAGAATTTTTTTTACTAAGTAAAGAAGTTTTTAATAACTTTTTTTCAGGAAGAAGTTAGACACTGTTAATAAATTATTAAAAAAAGGAAGAAAATTAATGGTAATAAAAATTAATGGTAATAAAAATGTTAAGTCTTTCGCAACTTCAAAAATTAGTATAATTTAAATATTCCATCTAGACATAAATGTGTAAAATGTTGGATCTTTTATAATTCATGCATTTAAATGTCTATTTTTTAGTAAATTTACTTTGAGGAGGTAACTCAGATACTTCTAAACTGGATTTCATCTTTTTAATTCGAAAAATATTCTGGAAAAAAATTATTAATATATTGTATTTTTATTAAATTTTTCATATGAAAAAATTCATAAGCAGGGGGAGGAAAACTACTAAATTATTGAGTCGAATCCTGAAAGAAATATTTACTATATGTTTATACGTTATAATACGTTTCCCTCTAAATAAAAAAGCCCTAAGCAAAGATCCCCTCCGCTATTTTTGGGTGTTTATTTTAACTTTACATTTTGCTTTGCTGTACAAAAAGTGTAAGATTTAAAAGTTTCAAGTTACGAAGGATAAGCGGTGGTGGCTCAGGGGAAAGAACGCTAGCCTACTAATGAGTTTTGAGGATTTGAATTGCTGGTTGATACGAATTTCGTACCCGGCTGACATAAAATATTCCAAGTGATAGACGCATTGTGGATTAGAGTCCTTCGTCTTGCTAACCGTGGGAGGTTTTTGCGGTTTTCCTCACCCTGCCATGGAAACGCGGTGCAGTTCCATGAAAAAGTTCTCCATGAAGGCAATTTGCTCCCTATACTTTTGTACAGGAGTTCTCTTATTTTTTGGATTAGATTCAAAATTACAAGGATACAAAGTTGAACATTGATAGTCGTTTAAAACATTGATAGTCGTAAGCTCAAATTCGGTTCGGCTGTTCAACGACAGTTATAAAATAAAATCACAAAGGATTATAGAAAAATGGACAGGGAGTGCGATGAAATAGAAAAATGACTATTCCATTATAATTTTGGAAATTGTTATCTGCAAAATCTGGTGTAAAAAAATACTGTACTGGCTGCTCTGCAGAACACAGAAATGCAAATACTAATTTGAAATTTTAAGTGCTGTAAAGGCTAATTTTGTTCATGAACTTAATACCGGCATTCAAATTTGTTCAAAAATTAATTGTAATTTTATTATCGCCTTTTACGCAGCTTTTTTTTCTTTTTCTTTTCACGTTATATTCATTTTGTTTTACTGTGCAAAAAGGATAAGATTTATTATTTGAAATTATGATGAGTTGTAGAGAAAATTTAGATTTCGATAATTAACTTGAAAATTATTAATCGTTAATTAAAAATACTACGATTGTTTGATATGTTTGCTAGAAAAGAAAATTTAATCAAAACTACCAAAATATTGTAAAACTTGCTTTATTTCTGGCTGTAGGGGAACACCAAAAAGCTCAGTACTTTTTAACAAAGTGGTTTAGTAATGTTTTTGGTAAAAATAACAAAAAATTTAGATTTTATAATATGAGTTGCAATGCGATTAACGTGGTAAAATTTCGTACTTTTACCATGATAGTTTAGAGCACTGTATAAAACCATTTGTTCAGAAATATTTACTATTCAGTTTTATATTTTTTACTAAATGTGAGGTTATAAGAGCTATAATTTTGAAAGCTAGAGTATCCGGTAAACTGCTATCATTTTAACAAAAAAATTACAAAATAAATGGTTTAAGTACTTGGTTTTATTAACAGAGTTGTGGTTTTGTTTTGAAAAAATGTTATTATCATAGAATGCGGTAATTTAAGCAAAACTTTTTCTTCTCGTAGTTAGCTGAATTTAATTTGCTGAAATAGTGGATTTATGTGTAAACTTAACAAGAATTTTGTTTTGAAATTCCAATATGTTTGAAAGCAATTGCAAATTTAAATACTCATTCGTTATATCTTTCTTAAAGTTTTTTTTCTTTTTTTAGCTTTAAATATTGACTATTTATCAATTGTTATAAAAAATTTATTTTATAAGCTTGCGCACAATTTGTTGTCAATCAAAAGTAGCGAAAGACAGCGAGAGAGAGATTTGTATGTTACCTAATATCACACTTAATATTTATATTGACATTTTTAAAAGCAATAAACTTAATAAATCACGTTAAAACCATTCCCTATTTAAACTTTGATAGGTCTTGTTAACGATTAAAATTACTTCTCATTATTTTTTCCAATTGAATTACACAATCTGTATTCCTTAAGTTAGTTTTTTTTTTCAAGTCGAGATAATTATTTTTCAAATTTATTAAATCCTCTATTTCATTATGCTTAACAAAATATTCTTACATAAAGATACAATACTTGTATATTTTGAAAATAAAATTTTATGTGTTTTGTGAAAAGTGAAAAATATTGCAGCTTAAGGAAGTATATATAAAGAAAAAAAAACAATGATGAATGAATGATAAGCAATTACGGGAGTTGGTGAGAGGAGTAAGAAAAGGGTAAAGCCTGCTAGTTTTTATTTTTGTATAAATGGAATTATTTTTGAACAAAAAATAGACAGGTAGTTTTTAACTATGCATTTAATAAAATATTTAAAGTTTCAAATGATAAAGAAAAAATAACTTTCTTTACGTAAAATACTCCTTTTTTTAAAACTTTCTGAATCTTTGAAACTCTTTTTTTAATGAATCTTTGCTTAGTCCCTAGTCCCAAAGGGGTCTACTTCCTCTTTGCAAAAAGAGAGAACTAAACACTTTAAAAGAGCAAGTAAGTAAAATGTTTTTTCTCTTCAGCTAATGCATTTATTTTATTAATCACATACTTTTTATAATTAGTTTTATTCGTTTTAATTGTATTTGTTAAGTTTTTAGAAATTATGTTTTATAACAATAATTTTTTAGTTGGCTATTTCATTTTATACTCTCCTGTAAGCTGCTAGTTTAGTTTTAAAATGAATTAGAAGATTTTTTTCATAAATAAAAGTTCAATTAACTCTATCTAATAAAAGAAGAATTTATAATTTCTTAGTCATTCATAACAAATGTTTCTTTCATTTTTCAGAAGCATTGATTAATTTAATAATTTGCTTAATTTCGGTAGCCATTTTTTTTCTTTGAAGGACTGTAAAAAAACATTATTTGAATAATCCAAACCGAGGGTGTCAATTATTGTTTCAAAAAATACTTTTGATTAGATATGATAAGTAATTTTAAATAATTTTTAAACCACCAAAAAATAAATAAATAAAACAAATATTTATAAACAATTTATTTGTTTTGATACTCAATATAATATATTTTGTTTACTAAATAAATGAATAACAAAATGACATATTAAATAGAAGGACCTTATTTCTAATTTTTATTTTGTTGCTTTAATATTTTTTTTTTTTTTTTTTTGCATTTAATGAATTGCTGTAAAGGTATAAGAACATTTTAAATCTTTATATTAAGTTTAATTTTACAATTAAATTTGTTATAAAATTAATTAATTTGTTATAAAACTACTATTACGTTGTAAAATTAAATTTGTTATAAAATTAATTTACTTTAAAATTAAGGTTCAATTTTTTTGAATTGAAATTAGAATATTATTTCATGGTTATTGTTTTAATTTACTATTTTGAGTTTTTATCTGTTTTTATATAGTTGTTAATTCTAAAATATACCGTTCAGCCTTCACCTTTAAAAATTTTGTTTTTAAGAAACTTATATTTGACATATTTTCAACAATAAAGTAGCTTTAATTAATTGTTTAATTCAAATTTAATTTGTGATGATAACTGTGTAGATGAAATATATAATCCAGAAATTGTTGGAAACTTTCCTCTAAAATTCAGGAAATTTTATTTCTAAAATTGAGTGGGAGGCCTTAATGACAAAAGCTTTATTTAGAATTTATCTATTTATTTTAATTCTAATTGGCTAATGTCTTATTTTTTTCATACATATCTTATTTTTTTTCTAAATAAGAATTAAAAAAATTGTAAGAGAAAATTTTTAACAACTTCATTATTTTAGAAAAATATTTAACTTATTATTATTTTGCAATTTTATTATAATATTATTAAATATTTAGTAATTCACATATTTTATCCAACTTCAAAAAACGATGCATAATAAGTTAAAATTTCAAGTCTAATTATTTACTTTAGATTTAGACCTGTCCTCTAAATTTTCCCCTACAATTCATGACTAAATTTTATAGTCTTTTCCAATCATAATTATTTTTAATAAAAATCATCAGTAGTTTATGCTAAAATACAATATGCATTGAGCATAAAAAAGATAGTTGTTTAACATTCAATTTATTGTCAGTTACTAAAAATAAAAATATTTGCCATAATTTTAATAGATGATCTTTCTCCTTCATTTAAATCAAAATTAATTTCATTTAAGTAAAATAATTGTTTTTAACAAAAATTATAAAATATAAGAAACAGTTTTGATTTTGTTGATTTTTAACTGTTGTTATGATGATCATATTCTAATTAATTCCTTTTCTTTTATGGAAAGACAGGATGAAAGATCCAAGAAATGCCAATCCAGAAGTCAACAGAAAAGAAGGTAAGAACATATAGTGAAACATTATTTTGTCTCAGTGACATGAATTTCATCCCATATTTTGTGAAACAGGGTGACCCGGGGTAATTCACGATCACTGTGCTTCTGGGGAAAATAATGATCACCTAAGTTTTATTTACAAAAATATAAATATATTTTTTTGATTTGAGACATGGACAAGAATGCTTGTACACTTTCCTAAAGTGTAACTACATTTACATAATAATAGTTTTTTGTTTAATCTAACAAAATAAGTATCTTTTAAACTGCTTTCTGTATTTTCCATTTCAAAGATGGGTTTCAAAATGTGTACATTTCTGCAAAGATCCTCCTCCTTCTCTTAATAATAAATATTTTGAGTTACTTTCTTTTTCTTTGATCAAAAATTGTGTAAGCTTTTGTTTAATTGTTTCACATCTACTGTAAACATTATAATTGATTATAGGAAACTCTATCAAATGTTGCCCCTTATAGATGGGGTAATTATTGATCACTGGGGTAATTTCTTATCATTGTCATTTCTTCCTATAAATAGTATAAAAAATTGCTAATAAATAGCTAATTGACTTTTCTTAAATAACTGTTCATATTTATTAAGTGGGGCAACTATAAAATATATTTTAACTGTAATCACAAAATTTGTTTTTAACTGTATACAAGACAAATGAGTTCTGATTTTCACCATTTCTGGTTTGTCTTAACTTGCTTCTATCTTAATTTTATGTGTGTGCATTGATAGAATAATTTTTAAGTTTATAAATTAGCCTAATATAAATAAGAATATAATATAATTAGCCTAAATATAATGTAAATATAATATATATAATATAATTAGCCTAAAAAGGATACTATACTTCTAGAAAGCAAAATTAGTGAATTTCTTTTAATGATTGAAAATAAAATTTTCAGTCTGTGAGCTGTTGACAAACCTTACTTAACTTTATACTTAGGATACAGAGGTGAACGTTAATAGTAGTAAACCCAAAAATTGGGTCGGCTGTACAATGACGGTTATATAAATATGTATATACTCTTCATTTTAATTATTCAATTAGGGGCGTGAACAACTCGCTCTCTAGCCGTGAGCCAATCACTACACACCTAACATGTCACAATAATTTTTAGAAGAACAAAACAATTAATTTGGTCTAATTTTCCGCAATACACATTTTAATAGCAAACGTGAAAAGAGAAAATTTCCTCTGATCTTAACTATGCTTAAAAGGAGTCTTATAAATCTACATAGAAAAACACTTACCATTACTACAGCTTCGGCTACACTAGTCAAAACATCAGGCCCCGTGAATGGAAAAGTATCTTTTGTTCAGTCAGGGCAAACAGTAGGACTTTAAAGCATTTGTCAGGTCCGACATTTTTCAGCAACTGAATAAAAGAAGCACCCCTAAAAAGAACAAAATTAAAAATGTGCAGATAAAAAGCTAAATATTTAGTAAGCCTAGAAGATAAAAATAAATAATAAAGTATGCAATTAAAATTATAATTTTTTTTACGATATTTAATTGAAGACATGTCAAATAATATTCTAAGTGAAATTCATTGAGTAAGGGAATTTAAGTACTTGGGTTCAGTTGTCACTGAAAGCAATGATATTATGTCAGAGATTAAGCAAAGACTAAATGCTGGAAATCACAGTTATTTTGCACTTAAGAGATTGCTAACATCAAAAGTAATAACGAGGCTTCAGGTTTATAAAACTATAATCAGATCAACCTTAATCTATGGATCAGAGACATGGACTCCAACCCAGAAACAAGAAAAAATGCTGATTACCTGGGAAAGAATAATTCTTAGAACTATTTTTGGACCAGTCAAAGAGGGTGATCTGTGGAGAAAGTGATACAATTTTGAAATTGCAAGACCATTTAAAGAAAAGGGTGTCATAAATTATGTAAAAGCAAAGAGAAGTCAATGGCTAGGACACCTTGAAAGAATGGAGGAAAACAGAGGCATTAAGAAAATATTCAAGGGGTAGTGCCAGAGGAAAAGAGGAAGACCGGCCAAGAGATGGTTATGAGGTAGAAAAAGACCTTAAGACTCTAAAAGTCCAAAACTGGAAACAAAGAGCTAAAGACAGGAGACTTTGGAGGAAATTTTTTAGTGAGACCATGGTCCAACATGGACTGTAATGCCAGGGAGTTAGTTAGAAATTTATTGCAAAAGGATCTTTTACTTATTAACTTTTTCTCTTTTTATTATTTTAATCGATTTCTTTTGAAAAATCAATAAATGTAGGAATATCAGTGGATAAATGTACTAAGAGATAGTCCGAGTATTTCTGCAGGGGAAAAAGGCTCTAATTGAATTCAAAAAAAAATTTATTATTTTTTTTCAAGAAAAAAAAAATTTTTTTTTAAGGAAAAAAAATTTTTTTTTTAAGGAAAAAACTAGGACACTTACGAAGATGATTGTTTAATCAAATGTGCTTTCTTTACGAATATGTTCTCCAGTGAAAAAAAAATTAAAGCTATTGGTTTGAAATAAAAGCGATGCACTTCTTTTTTTCCACTTTAAATTAATACTTCTTTTTTTTAAAAAACTTTTCTTTTACAAAGAAAAGTTGCTTTTTTACATACATTTAAAATAAATACATATTTTTTTAAAAATTCAAAATATCAAAAGAGATTACGCTTAACAAATTTAATATATTAGGAGGCTTTGCTTCATTTGTGGATGAAATATGTAGTTTTCTTTTTAAAAATTTTACCATAAATATTGAGATTTATAACTTATTAAATGGTAAGATTATGTTAGTCCAAGTATTTTTGGAGGGAAAAAAGTTTTAATTGAATTCAGAAAAAAACTTTCTCTTAAATATATATATATATATATTCTCCATTTTTCGAATGATAATAATAACTGGGACACTTACGAGGTTGATTGTTTAATTAAAGATGACATAAAATGTGCTTTCTTTACAAATATGCTCTCCAGAAAAACAACGAAAGCATTGGGTTTGAAATAAAGCTTTCTTCCCCCGTTAAATTAATACTTCCTTAAAAAAAACTTTCTCTTTAAAAAAAAAAAAACTTTTCATTTACTAAAAATAAGTTTATTCTATTTTACATACAGTTAAAATAAATAATTTTTTTATATTTAAGATACCTAGAGAGATTACACTTAACAAATTTAATATACTGGGAATCTCCGCTTTCCAATCCTCATAATTGATTTTCATTCCTTACTGTTTATTTCTTAAACATCAATATTTTCCACAAAAACACAGAATATTTAGCGAACATGTAAATAAATGAGAAGTAATTTTACTTGTCCTATAACTAAAATAGGAAACATTGCATTGAATTTTAATTTTAAAAATGTCACTATAAATGTTAAGATTTATAATGGGCAACACACAATCTCTTTTTTTCTTTTGCTACTTCAGATTGACATCTACTCTAGCAAGAATTTTTAAATTAAAGATATTAAGATTTTGTGCGGGAAAAATAATTTTTTTTTACAATAATGGAAAAATATTCGGTGTTTAAAGAAAAATAGGCTGAAAAAAAAACTGACTTAAGTTTGCAATAGCTTTTGAACAAATGCGAATTTATAAAAACGCTGAGAATAAATCAAAGTATAAAATGGTACAACTAGCAAATTAAATTTTACCTCTGTAGTTACGTTTTACAGATAGTAGATTGACGAACATGTGTTTTTTCTTCTTCTTTTTTTTACTACAAGTTTAACAGTTAATAATTCTTAAACTAACAGTGGAATCATATATACCTAATTCCTTAGAACATTTTGTGTACTATTCTTCACACCTTCATAATTTTAAGTTTCTAAGTCTTATAGACGTTAGGCAACACAGTATTATTTAAGGTAAATCAACAACAAAAACATGGGGAGGGGGAGAAAAGAATTTGCAAAAAAGGCACTTAAAATTTTAATGCCTTTTAATCAAATTGGAATTTTAGAAGAAAAAAAACTCTTAAGTTCATATACAAATGTGGCCCTTTCAGCATGCCAAATTTCAACTCAGTAGTTGAATTTTTAAGGACTGTAGAGAGGCCTGTATGGTATTTTTTACAACAAGTTGAACAGTTAATAATTCTTGAATAAATAATAGAATGTTAATTTTTTTTATAGCATCATAATTCCACAACACTCTTCTACACGCCTTAATAATTTAAGTTTTTAAGTGTTATAGCTTTTGGGGCAGCAAAGCAAAATGCAACATTAAGTTAAAAACACAAAATAGCGGCGTTGGAGTAGGTGGTACCTCTTAACGATGTATTTTTTTTGTACGTAGAGATGATTATCTGAATATTGATCAAACATATTTCAATGTGACACCTAAACTAAATTCTATTTGCACTTACGTAAGTGGCAGCTGTGTATCTCCTGGTTGGGCAAGCGTAATAGTATAATCAGAAAGCAAGAGGGAAAATACAACATGATCATTCATTTGCCTTCACTAGAAAATAATTTTTTTTTAAGTGATGTGTCTTTAAATTTTATATTCAGTTACTTTTTCTTATCCAAACATATCCATTAACAACATATCCAAATCATTATCTGATTCAATCAATTTCTTAGATGACATAAATAAATAAGATACGTCAAAATTAGACCTTAGGATAAATTAGATATTTAGACAACAGTATAAACTAAACCTTTAAAATTTGGAGAGCTATAAAATTATGGCATACTTGAATTAAAATCCTTGGTCTTTGTACTGATGGTAAAAGAACTTCAAGCATGAAATTAGATATTATTCAAGAAAAAATGATTATTTTATACTAGTAAAATATTGTTTAAACCAGAGGTTCCTGAACCTTTTTGTTTCGCAGACCACCTGCCATGTTTCTCCATTTTGGATAGACCCCCTGCTTTCCTGATATTGATTTTTTTGTAAATTCATCAACTTAATTTTGTAATGTATTTTTGATAGCTGGAACAGTGCTACTCACAGTGAAATATTTAAATTTCTAACTGTAGTGAAGTATATTGTGGAAAAAACATGTTATTTTATACATTTATTAATTAAATTCAATCTAATTTAATATATAAATGGAATAAAATAATTCCACTATATAACCCGTACTCCGCTACAAATATTATAATTGCGGAAATAAGCTTGTATACAAAACCATAGTAGTGTATTGTCGGTCTGCTTATTACGTTTTCACATAAAAAGTAGGCAGCAAATCTCCGTGATCTTGTGCGTAGATAAAGTTGGCAGTCTAGCTAGCTAAAGAGTTAACACAGGTTAGACTACAATTTACCACAGAAAAATACTTTTTTGTTACAAAATAAAATCTTACACGCAGAGAAAAAAAATTTACGCAGGCAGAGCTGCAGGCAACTGCTAGTTTATAATAATTCAGTTTCATACATCAAAAAATAATCCTAATAACTTAAATTTTCATAAAATTTTTACTTCATAGCTACTTTTGTAAATTATGTAGAATGTAGATAGATATATGCTTTTATATTATAAGGTAATATAATGTAAATAATTAAGTACTATCAGTGTATGTTGATTATTCCATTCATGAAATGCCAAAATTAAAAGTCACTACCTGCCCATATGAGATCCACTATCGTTGACCCCTATTTTCATTTCATGGACCTCCAATTTTTTTTCACTCGACATGGACCCCTTGCAGGTTGTCATCGAACCCTGGGGGTCGATATAGACCACTTTGGGAATCACTGGTTTAAATTATTAAACATTGTTCAAATTATTGTTAAGAATTTTAAGACATACAATTAAAAGAAAAATGTTTTCAATACCAATTTATCATTATGGATTTTAAGCTCAGTTACGTTTATTTTCAACATCTACAGAAAACTAATAAAGACCGATTAAGGATTGCCACTCAAATCTGAACAAAAAATTCCCTGTTACATATTATAAACAATATATTAAGAGGGAATACACAATCACTATGCTCATGTATGATCTATATTAGGATAACTATACAGATTTTAATTGCAGGAAAAACTCAGAAATAAGGAACAGTTCAACAAACTACTTAAAAAAAATGCTACAGTAAATGAAATAGCGTAGCGGAATAACGGTTGCTAATCGGTCACAAGGTGATAAAATATAACACTAAAAAATTGTCAGTCAGCAGACACCAAATTGATCTTTTCTTCTACAATGCACCCCATGTGCGTTTTGTTATAATATTTTAAAATAAATATGGGATTATTTTTTGTATTTCGCAAAATTCCAAAAATTACTTTATTTCATACTTAATTTTTTTTTTAAATTTTTAAAAATGAATTTTGTAATGTTGTTCATATTTTGAGAATGCTTAAACAGGGTTCCCACTAAATTTCAGAAAAAAAAATTCCCTGACTATTTCAGTTAAACTACGTAAATTAAAATGAAAATTGAGCCCTACGTTCATCAGAAAACTTTGATTCTTTTATTTATAATGAGAAATATTAGATTTTCTGTGTAAAAGATTATTATTAAATGAACAACGGGAACATTTCAGTTTGACTAAAATGTGTATCTTTTATAACAAATAATTATGATAGATGTTAGAATTATTTAACTTGAATCTCAATAACTGGTTACTGTTATTGACAATTTTAATACTGGTTATTTTCTAGGCATTATATAGGAATATTCCAGGTCTTTGTAAAGGTTTTAATATAGGAATATTCTAGGTCTGATAATTCCAGGTTTTCCCCTTGTCTCCTTGATCCATTTGAACACAGTTTAAAAGAAATGCCTAACATTATCAAAAGTTTTTCCAATCATCTAAAATTTTTAATTTTTAAAAATGCATTACTGTTAAAGGTGTTACAGTTGGCCGGTATCAGAAATTTCTGAATTTTAGTACATCCAACATGAAGAAGAGAGTAAGTAACAGAGGTGATTGTGACACAAAGTAAAAGACCCTGAAAATTTTCTGTGCACAAAAGTGACATCTAGATATTAATTTATATGCCATACATGTTTCATATTTAACATAATAATTTTTTTAACTGACATTAATAATTAAATGAAATACTAATAGAAAATTTCACACCTTTATAGTAACTAATTCAAGAAAAAAATTACTACTCAGTGGAATTGCGATATTGGATTTTAAAATTGTTCAATTTGAATCAAGCTATTGGATTTTAAAACTGTGGAAATACTACTTGAAATATTGAATTTTTATATTGCGCAAATACGAACCATGATGCATGTAATTTTTAGATTTCGTTAACATGAATCGCACTGCGTATTTCTCAAATCACCTTTAAATACAAAAATAGATGTTTGATATGGGTCAATATGAGCCATGATATTGGGTTTCAAAAACTCATGAATATGAATCTTGATATTGGACTTCAAAAAACTTGTGAATACGTATCGTGACATTAAATTTTTAACTCATGCTAATACGAATTGCAATATTAGGTTCTGATATCACGTGAAATTAGATTGCGATGCACGAATTTTAAATTGTGAAAATACGAATAACATAACTTTTAAATTAGATTGAAGGGGAGGAACCCTCTCATATTAAGTTGAAGACAACTATGACAAAAATCAAACAACATTTATTACTAACTGTAACATAACAAGATAAAAACAGAAACGTAAAATTAAGTATGAGTGTGCACAGAGCAAAGTTCGAAGCTTCTTAAATACTGAAGAAGGATACAAGGTTACCGATCCTGTGTATGTCATCCAGCTGATTCCCTTGGCGACTACGCACCATGCCTGGTGCCACATTACTCCCCACTGGAGTTTCATAGTCATCAGATTCTGAAACAAACTCTTCTTCCATACCGAGTAACATACTTCTTTGAGTCCGGTACCCTTTCTGTCAATGACTGCACAATTGCAGTCATTAGCAGAAAGCCAATGACTAGTTTGCTTTAGCTAGAATTTTAAATTGATAAAATTAAAAAATAAATAATAAAAATTCTTAAATCACAGAAGAGTTTAAAAGATAATTCCCTCTAGAAATGATGTTTTTTCCTTCATTTTTTGAAAGAACACCATAATTTTTAAAGAACATGATAAAATAATTTTATATTCTAATAAAATATTCCTGAGTGGTGATCTTGTTAGGAATTCAGATACTTGGAACAGGATGAAATTGGGTAGAGGGGATTGCATTTTAAAAATTAGATTTTTTGGAAGTTTAGTGTTTGGAAGTATTTAGAAGATACCAGACATTTTATAACTATAACTTGGTTTATTTCCTTCATAAACAACTAAGATTCTAAAAAGCGTTTTACAAAATAAAGTCCATCATCAAAGTAAGTAGAAAGACATCAGTATTTCTGGACTAGGTGGCTTAGGTCCAGCACACATCTCCGGGTGAGAGCTGAAGTCAAAGTGGCACACTGATCGTTGGTGAGCTGCTTTTTATCCTCCTTGAGTGTAGGCGCGCGCAGTCCAGGAAAGCTGATTTACATCTTGAGAGATCGGCTTCTTCCAGCAGCATTGCATTTTAATGAAGATGACGTTCGATGCGATGAGCCTTTGATGACGCCACTGAAGTGGTGCAAGTGGCAACACATGGTTTTGGAGCAACAAAGCAATTTTGGAGCATATTTAATAAGAAGAATTAAAACAATAACTTAATAACAAGAGTTTTTAATTTTGTTCATTAATAACATATCTTAATTTTTACACTTTTTTGAAGGTCCCTCCCTGCATAAACAAATTGAGTTTCTTTTTGGTATCTTCCAATGCTGTTAAATAGTCTGCTATCCTCAACTTAGCCTCACATAAGAGGATCTGTCCACTTTCTATAATCGACATGTCTTTATTATTTAACCCATCTTTAATATTTTTTTCAGCTGTGGCTAAGAGATCTTGAGAAGCCTTCAATTTTTTTAGCAAATCAATTTCAGCAGCTTTGAATCTGCTCTCCTCCGTTTCAGTGTTTTCAGATTCTTTTCGCTTTCTTTTTTCTCAACCTCTAATCAAGCAGAATAATTTTTAAATGCTGCACTGGTCCCTTTAATCATATCTTTGTCAACTTTAAAGTTATTTAAATTCCCAGCTCATATGTGAAAACTTGTCTCAAACTATTAACACTATGCAAATTTAAACTTGCCCTATTGTCAAGTAGCTTTTTATTCACACATATGAACCAAACTAAAACCTCTCTGGTACTAAAACCTCTTTCAACATCGACATTCCCATGTGGCATGCACGAAAGAGCTGTAAAAAGCTTTGTTATAAGAGGATATTTGATATTTCCCAAATTATCTTTCTTCACAAAATAGTCCAAGTACACACAAAAACACATCAAATCACAAGTCACAAAATAGTTCCAAAAGACATCAATTGGTGCATACACATTTGAGTCAGAAGAATAACCTTCTGGTTCTCCGCGTAACAGTAACTGGATTCCAGATTTATAACAGTAACTGGATTCTAGATTTTATTCCTCTTCTGGATTTATAATAAATGGAGTTACTGTTGCCAGATATTTTATTGACTTAATAGAAGTGTCTTCCATTCTCATTACAGGATGCAACACTTTAAGACGGTACAGTAACCTATTTTCAAGAGGCAATGCTTTTAATAACTTTTTTGCACATGCCATAGACTTGGCACCTAAATACATAGAATTTTTTCCTGAAGAAGATAAGGATGTCATCGTATTTGTGATATCTAGTCCAACATCTATTAAATTTGAATTTTGGCAAATTTCTGCATTTTCTACATCCAAAGATTTTAGTCCTTTCCATTCAAACTAAGAAAAGCAGAACTCTTTAAAAAACGCCCTAACAATGCTTAAACAAGAGACACCATTTCATCATACAGCAAGTGAATCAATGTCTCAGTTTGGAAAAAACCTAAAACTTTATTTAATATAGCCGAAATATTTCTTAAAAATGAGCTTTTGCCAAAACCAATTTAAATAAATTCAATATTGAGTGGCTCATACTATTTTTTAAATTAATAATTACTTTATTTAATTTTGTAAAAGTTTGTAAAAGTTGTTTTTTTGTTTAATTTTGTTGTTATTTAATTTTGTAAAATAATTACTTTATTTAATAAATTTTAATTTTGTAAAACTCTAATTAATTTAACTATTATTTAACGCTATCGAGTGTACGTCATCCAGCTGATTCCTTTGGCGACTATGCAACATGCCTGATGCCACAAGATAAATATGAAAATGCATGTTTGATATTAAAATGACATGAATAAGAATGGCGATATTAGCAGTTTCCGCGATATTAATAGTCAAATATTCAAAATTTTAAAAATTGACATCTGAGATTGCCACAGAATATCATTGTATCTGTTTGTCAACAAAACAAATAAGAAAACAAAGTCTCTATGGCAATAAATTTATTTATGCTGGTAGACATACTCTCATAGAGTGATAAATGAGTAATGAAAAGAAAGAATAAATATAAAATAATCGGCATCAACAGGAGTTAAATACATTTTAAACAGATAACCGAGGACGTCGTGATCCACACAAGAACGACCAACAGAAACTGGCCAACCCCAGCAGACCAATGGGTTACCGACATAAGTTGATTGCACGAGATCGTCTTTTTCAAAGACTGACTAAAATCGAACCTATAACCTTTATGTTATTTAATCAATCAAAATATAGATAAAACCCCTTTCAGCATTTATTTATCTAACAAAAATTCTACAAACCAAAAGGGTACAATTGCAGGAAGAATCACACGTATGTACACCTCTTGTTAACGTGATTTACCAAAAGTTTCAACATTTTGTCCGATTATAAGATATTGATTTGCGAAAAGTCAGAGAAAAAGTGGAATTCTGCACATTTGTGGAAAACTCAAAAATCCTGTTTCTAGTTTTTAGAGCTAGGAGAACAATATGAAAAAAAAACAATTTTAAGTTAAACAAATAATCAAAGAATTTGATATCCTGATGATTCACATAGTGATACATTTGATATCCTGATGATGACCCTTCACCCTCAAGTCACATTTGATGAATCTCTCTTCCTTGAGATAGATTTTCACTAAAATGTGTGATAAAACTTGCAATGTATTATTTTGTGAATGCAAAACAGTTCACTTGGCAGAAATTTTCAGAAAGTTGACAAAATTTTATGGAAATGCAATGAATCATAATGTTCAGTTTAAAAATGGTGCAAAATGGTATATGCTTGAAAATGGTGTGTCATGTAGATGAAAAAAAAATGGAATAAAATTAGAAGTCATGAAACTGATTGCTCTAGTCATAAATCAATTGCAACTTATGATTTCTCATCAATATCATATAAAATCAGGATAAACGTTTTAATTAAAATAATATTGCTAAATAATCTTTATTTAATACAGTAGATTAAAAACTTTTTTTGATATTATAATTATACTTAAGCAAAATGCACTGGAACACATAAATTAAGTTGAATGAAAAATCTCACTTCAGTTTTATAATCTGCAAAAAAAACATCTTATTCACCGAAAAAAATATCTGATCTGATTCATTTTAAACAGTCATGTGCAAGTTCTGTTTGGTGAATTCTACTAGTGTGGCAATAAAATACTAACTATAAATGAAAACTTACCAGGTTTATAACACTATAGATCTGGCCAATTCATGGATTTTTTATAGCATAAATGGATGCCTGAACCAAGCTATTAAAAAAAAAAAGAATTGTATTATTTTGTATTAGTTAAAGGATAAAAAATTACACTTTACGAAATAATATCTACACACAAATATGAGAGTTAGTTTATTGAAAGAAATCTAAACTCAAAAGAGAAAAAATGCCTCTTAGCATCAAATCTTCAATACTTCAAAAGTACTTTTATATATTAATACCATATATGTTTAAGCATTTAAATATAAAAAATCATATTTTCAGTCTAAATCAAAAGAGATTTTCAATAATAAAAAATCTCTGTCTCAATAACCTAAATAATAACTACTACAGTAGAGAACTAAATTATCCGGGATGTTCCTAACCATCGCTATTCAGGATATCTGAATTTCCCGGTTTTCTGGATTGATCAAAAAGTGTCGTTCATCGATTTTTTATCGAATCCAAAGACAAGGAAAAAGTGTAACATATTTTAAAGTAAGAGAAAAAATAAAAGCTGTCCTAAAGTTAAAAAGAAAAAAAAATTTCAAAGAATAAAAAAATTTGCAAGTTTAGACAAGAAAAATAAGTTCAAAAAATACAAAATTCTCATATTTATTTTTTTTTAAATAATTAAAATTCCTAAATTAACTAATATAAACAAAATTAATGATTAAAAAACGCAATATATTTCATACCTAATAATACGGGGGGGGGACAAAAATAAAAGGAAAACTTATTAATCTAAATAAAAACAACATTTGAAAATTATTAAAACGAAACGATAGTTAAAAAAGGCACTAACATAAATATTAAAACCTGGAACAAGGCAAGATCAATAAGATCAGAGGAATTTAAAAAATAACCTAATGATAAAATTTATGAATAAAAAGAATTAATTTATTGAGTACAAAATTTATCCTGAAAAGAAAGAAAAAACTCAAACATAGTGAAATCGGAAAAAGAAAACTGCAATCTGCTTCATATAATAATCGTATGTTTAAATTTATAAACAATTCTCCTTTTATTTATTTTTTTATAAAAACACAATTTTTAATGAAAGCAGATGTGATTCCACATCAAGAAAAACTTGCAAATGATACCGCACTTCTAAAGAATCAGAATGTATTCAAAAGAAAAATATTGTTTTATTAATCTATCCAAAGTAGATAAATAAATTTTTACTTTTTATTTCTCTTTCATCTTCTGTTCACTGATATGCATGTGCAATGCATTTTCCCCACCCCCACCTAATTCAAAGAGAAAACGAAATCAGTATACCACTCCTCTGAGTTTGATTGACAGCAGCTTATCAGAAGAACGATTCTGAGAAAATAAAACGTTCCTCACTTCCCTGCCCTCTCTCAAATTTCCACTTTTTTTCATTATCGTTCTAGTTTAAAAAGGCGGGATAGCCTAGCAAATTTTTCCCCAGTTATCTGGATACTAGATAAACGGTTCTCTACTGTATCTACAATTTTAGTAAAAAACATGTTTTACAAACATGTTTTAAAAACATGCATTTCAAAAATGTTTGTAAAGAAAAAACTTGTTACTTTGGATGACGTTATTGTTTCCATGGTACTCCATGTTTTGATATGTTTGTTATTATTTATAACACCTATAAAAACTGTTAAGCGATGTTACACAAACGAATAAAAGCGATGTTACACAAACAAATAAACAGAGATAAATTCAAGCAATTGTGAATTGTCTAAAAGCTGTGATTAATTTATTAAGAAAGAGCAGCAAAATGTAAAATATACAGAATCTTCTAGATTATAGCACATTTTTTAAAAATCAAAAGCTGCATTTGGATTGCCTTTTTACAAATTAAAAATGTTAGAAAGTATTAAAAACAGATCACACATAAAAAATAGTAGAGTGAACAATTTATGAACTCCCAAGCTATTAAATAAATGTGTAATAAAAATTTTGTATTTTGTGTTACAGTTTATAAGAGTATTATTTAACACATATTTTATAGGTAAAAATAATAAATTGTTTACCATCTTAAAAGACCTAATACAGAATTCATATTTAACTTCAGAGAAAATATTCTCATTATCCAAATGCACAATTCTAAAAAATAATGCACACGGCTATACGATGTGTTAGTTAAAAAAAACACTCGAGAATAATAACTGCAGATAAAAAAAAAAAGAAACAATGCCAACAAAATCTTTCAAGTATTAAACATTTAAAGTTATATGCATCATTATCGATATAAAATCATTATCCGTTACACATTCTATGATATCATTATGCATAATTATGAAAAACATACATAAAACATCTTCAAATCACTCTCTTGGGTTTAAATAATTGTTAATATTTTATAGAATTTTAACATAAGACTGTTTATGGCTAATCACCTTCAAACCTTTCGAAAAATTTCAGATCTTTACCAAAAATAAATCAAAATCCAAAATTAAGTCATACTTCAAAAAAAAAAAAATCTAAGTCTTCAATTTTTCTTGGTCAATAACTTCTTTTTCAGGCTGATTTGAAATCTGAATCTTATCCCAGTTCCCTGTAACTTTTAGCAAAATACCATACTTCAGAGCAGTTTGTAAGATAACTTAAGAAAAATACTGAGTGATTTCACACAAAACAGTTATACTTTTCTCCATTTAAAAATAAACTGAATCTTTAAAACATATTGATGAAAATACTTAACAGAAAAAAATATTCATTGATTTTAAAGCATAAGATCTTAACTATTTTAATTGTAATATTGATATTTTCAAACAAAAATATAGATAAGACATTTCATCAAAATGTTTAATTTAGTTTCAATTAACTGCAAAATAAGAATTTAATTAAGAATTAAAATTTAATCAACAAACCAAAGCAATCTGCAAAACGATCAAAGAATTTCACTTCTACATATTTTGTACAGTAGAAACATTTTATTTGTAAATAGTGTTTTATTTTTAAACATAAATTATTTAAACAAATACTTTCATGAATTCAGAAGAAAAAAAAATCTCTACCAGTTAGGTCAAATTTCTTAAAAATATAATGAGCATTTGAAAATGGTATTTACTATTATAATGGACTCTTTCTATCCAAAAACAGCATAGAAGGAGAAAACATATGAAAAATAATTATAAATATAGAACTAATTGAATGTTTCAGTTTTATAACATGCATATTGTTTAAAATCAGCTATAAATTGTGCTGAGTACCAACATCACAGCTATACGTTGTGCTAACTGAGCAAGCAGGGTTAACACTCAAATCTGGAAGGAAAAACAAAATTCCCTGTGTTTTCTGGGTAAATATTATACACAATATATTAAGAAGCAACACAACAATTACTGTGCTTTTGTGTGAGCTATTTTGGGCTATTACACTAGTATTAATTGCTAAAAAATTTAAGAAGAAAAAAAAAGAACAGATGAACATACTTAAATAATGCTATATAATTTAAATAGTTTAGTATAGCTAAAATATCATCCTTAAATATCTCATAGATCAGTTTTGAGTGGTTGAAATTTTTCAAAAGACGAAAATAAGAAACATATTCCGAGTTTGTAAAAAAAAAACTGCATTTTCCCCATTAATTTAGATGATTTTTAAACTCCCTGTATTTTCCAGGTTTTCCTTATTTTCAACATGGAGTCGCAATCCTGGCAAGGTAAAAAAAAAAGAAAGGATCTTATAAATTATGTTAAAAAGGAAGGGAAAAAAAGAGAAATAAACTAAATAAAAAGATGACAAGTATGCTTTAGGGTCAAGAAAGCAAATATTCTGAAAGGTAAGTTATGAAGATAATTTCAATCACAAGTCACTAAAAAGTAATAACTTATTAAAAGTAGTAGTTAACATATATCGTATAGTATTTCACACCATTGGAGAAAAAAAAGGATACTTACCACTCCTTTATTAAAATTTCTGTTGATTTTACAAAATGCATGAGGTGGATTTTCATTCTAAAAAATAATTTAATTTTTAAAAATTTTTTTAATGTTAAACATACAAATTTAGGGGAAAAAATAAAAAATTTATCCTTTTACAACATTAATGTTCTCATGGCATTAAAACATAAATAATTCAAATTTACTTCAATTTAAATTATGGAAATTCTGATAAAATGTACTAATTTCAATTTATAATTATGCACACATTAATATTCACAACATGGTTTCTTAGTATGTTTTTTTAATACAGGTTGAGTCTAAATGGTTTGGTGGATGGTTTAGAAATAAAGTAAAGCAACATAACTTAAGATGCAGGATTATATCCGTGGGGAATGGCTAAAAGCAAAGATTAGATTAGCCTAGAGTGGTTGACCTGCTTGTTCGAGAAATCTAACATAAAATTGAAATTAACATTGAATAAATATGAAAACATTTATTGGTTAACAGCCTCAGAAAATATAGATTATGCAATGTTGGTTCAGGTGCACGAAAATGATGTCTAATAACAGAAAAATTGTTTTTAATTGGTTTAAATGTTTACAGGGAGGGAAATAAACCACGCTAGGATTATGACAAAGAAAATTCGATTTGGCAATAAACTTGTGTGGCATACCATTATATATAAAGCATATGTGACAATCATTAATATCAAGCATTAGCGACTGATGCTGTTGAACGACTGCCTATGAGAAGATTCAGAATTAAAAATGGCAGTTCATTTAAAAAGATTTTGGTAAGCAAAGGATCTGTCCCAATTTTATCCAACACAAGGAAAGAGGTGTGGCATCAGTGCCTCAATCAAACCAAAAAGAGGTACACACAGACCCATTATAGCAACTTAATCAAAGATTTTATTTTAAATTTATAACCGTTGACGAATAGCCAACCCAATTTTTAGGTTTACTGCTACTAATATTCAACTAAGTATCATTGTAATTTTGAACACAATCCAGAAGACAAGGGGACCAGGATTGGGAGAAATTTGCCTTCGTGGAGGACTTTTAGATGAAACTAACCCGCATTTGTGTTACATGGGCAGGAAAGCCATAAAAACCTCCCATGGTTAACCTGACGGGAAAGGGACTCTAACCCATGATCTGGCTGCCACTGAGGATATTTTATGTGGGCACTATGATTGGTGCGAGCCGGGTGCAGAATTCGCATTGACCAGCTGTTGCTGAGATTCGAATACGGTTATCTGATTGGGAGGCGAACACTCTACCCCCTGAGCCACCAGGACTCTTAATCAAAGACTATCATAAGTAATTGGTGTTGCTTTTTAAGGTTGCTTGTTATTTTGTTTTCATGTTTCTTTTACTAGCTTAATGCCTTCATTCATCTATCTTTGTAGGCATTCCTTGTAGATTATATTCTGAAAGTTTAAGAGATATTTTTACAAATTCAACAATACTACTGAAAAATTTTAAATAAAAAGTTATAGAAAATATAATTGGATGACATTCGTGGGAAAGAATAATAAAATAGATATATTAAAACTATTAAAAGACATAATTTTCAATTTATTGGAATTTGAAAAAGGTTCAAGTATACCCTTTTGACAGAATTCACTTCTATTAGCATGCACTTTCAATTTTCTATGCAGAAGTTATTATTAACTCAATCTAATACCAAAGAAAAGGCTAGATAGATAAATACATCAAATCTTCATTGTTATTATTAAAAAAAGAAAATTACAGCAATAGTAGAAAAATAGTCACTGGCCTAATAACAAAAAGATTTCATGAGTATGCATCTATTAAATCAAAAATGGATAAATAAAAATTAAAAATACACCATCTAACACTTATTCATTTATTGAATAAAATAAATTTAATAAACTACATAGGCACATTTTATAAACTAATAATAAGAACTGCAAATGAGGCAATGAAATTTAGCATTATATAAAGCAAAATTTTATAATTATAAAAAATTTAATAAGCAGGTTAAAAATTTAACATTTACTCTGGATCATTATATTAAATTATAATCAAAAAAAAGTTATTAAAGTGAATTAATATTATTAACTAAAGAGAATATATAACATTCACAATCATGAATAAGTATGTTATTTTATGAGAGCAACACAGGAAAAAAAACACCAAACTAAATTAGTATATACCATTCCGTTACAGTCTATTGACCACAATGGTCAGCTGGTCATGCAATCATTTTTTAACTGGCAAATGGTTTTTTTTTTTAAACTCCCCCCCCCCCACCAAATAAAACAAAACAAAAAAAGTCAAACTTTAAGTGTCTCGCACTTGAAAAATTAAAAAGGCTCTATAACAGACAAATAACTTAAATATTTTAAAAGTTGGCATACTTTTTAAAAATTGCCAATTTAGCGTCATTTTCCCACCCAGATAAAAATTATTCAAACAAATGCCTTATTCTCATATTTTGCAAATTTTATGAGCTAAGGGAATGCAGCATTGAAGTATTTAAATATTTAAAAATTAGAGCATAAATACTTTTCATTTTCCCAAAACTGTGGCTTTTCTCAATATTGATGCTTTCTTTTATATTCAGAATAAGCATAGATAGAGCTGGCAAAAGATAGGTCAAACTTAACCTAACAGTCAAGAATAGCTGTTGTATACTCACAGCAGCAATTTTAAAAAAATTTAAAAAATAATAAAAAAATTGTTATTAGCAAAAAGAAAAAAAAAACACATTGTGAATGAGCTTTTAAAAATGCAGCCTTAATGTTAGTTTGAAACATAGAGTTATAAATAAGAAGGAGTGGGCATTGCTCCCCTTCCCTATTGGAGCGAGTGAAGTAACTGTCAAGTAGCGGCGGCCATGTTGGTATAACCAGAAACTTCGCGGAGCCGCTCAGGTTTCAAGAGGAAGAGTTAGGTTGTTTTTGATCTTTTCTCTTATGATTGGAAAATTTCGAAAACGAGATTGAAATAGTTTTGTTGTTAATACATAACACCTTTTTTCTTTTAATTTTTCAACATTAGTTTCTTTTCTTCTTCCCAAAAAATAACGTTTTAAGATAGCTCTATTTTACAACTGAATTAAAAAAAGAACTTCACAGCAGTTTTCGGGAACTTAGGTTCCTTTATATTTTATCTAGGCATTAAAAGTAATATATTATTGTTATTTAAGGGGGCAGCCTTCCAATTAAAAATTTATTCAAAGAATATCACATTAAAACCACACTATTTTGAATATAAACAAAATAATATGAAACGCACTTTTCTTTAAAGTTAGAATATTTAAAGGGGAAAATATTGGTTTGTGCTAAAAGAATAGCAATAATCAACATTAAGCCATTTGAGTAAACACTTGGGTAATAAAACTAGTCCATAACATACTTTTTATTACTAAGCAGAGAAGTCTAATTTCTTTTTTTTTTTTTTGCAAAGCACTTGATCATATGAAGTGTACAAAACTGTAATTTACAAATAGCAACGTAAAATAACTGTGTATTTATTTTTAAAGGTAAATACCCAGAGTATTTAATATATAGGAATATTTATTTTCCAATTGAGGTTTAAACTCCACTCATGAAATGCTCTATCTCATTCACAAAATACATGAAGTGGTGAGCAAATAAATGCTCTATAATAAATGCCCAGGCAGTATTATCTATAATGAATGCTCTATAATAAATTATAGCTTTGACACAGCAATTGAAACGTTAGTAGAGGAAGGTGGAGGCTCAGATGAAACAAATTTTAAGGCTTTTAAGGAACTTTAAAAGATAAAATGAATACTAAAGCCTTTTTAAGGCACATAGAAATCCTGGAAAGTACTAGATTTAAATGTTAACACTTTGAAAATATATAATTACTTGCTGCTTTTTAGCAGGGTTTGAAAAAATCCAACCCCCCTAGGTTTTATTAAAAAAACCCGGGGGAAATTGGGTTTTTTCATTTAGTACTCATAAGCTTTAAGTTTTACTGTGTAAATATTTTTATTTATTAAATGTGTCGTATAAGCTTAAACATAGAAGTAAATCCAAAAAGTTATTTTAATTTTGTTATATGCATTTTATGTTAAGCTTAAATAGCGCATTATCACTAATATATGTTTGAATCTTCTTTAGTGTTAAGTACATAATGTTTCAAAATTTTTAACTCAAGCATTGTAAAATATAAATGCAGTAATATAAAAGGAACAAGTTTATTAATCTTTTGGTTTTTACATACTTTCATTTACTATATTTATTAAACATACACACACACACACATATATATATATATATACTGTATTATGAAATTATAATCTGTAAATATTTATAATCAGTAAAAACTAAAATTTCATCTGACTTTTGACTTTAATAAAAAACTGAATTAGATATTTAATGGTCTTCCATGTTTTTATAATAAGATTAATAGAAAGTGAAATTAAAATTACGTATGATTATAAAGAGTATCATGTCCCCTTTTTTTTCTTCAAATAAATGAAGAAAGAAAATGATTTCATTTTTAGACAAATAATTTTAAAAAGTTCTCTTATAAAAAGTTTTAGCTTACTTTTTTAAAGTCAGAAAATAAAACTGTTTTGATTTCTTAATGTATCACTTAGTAAAAAAAAAGAAACTGTTTCTTTTCAATTTTTTTAAACATATGAATTAATAATTATAACCTGTTTATTAATATATAAAGCATGCAACTATATTTTAAAAATTGATCTTTTCGGACTGTATTATTTAAATTTCTATTTGATTTAATATCATTTTCAACAATAGACTAATTGCTAAAATAAAATCTATTACTCAGTTTGAAGAATGTTTAAACACGTACAGCTCTAGTTCAACGAAGTTCGCTTTGTTTTGGTTGTACCAATATGGCGCCGCGGTTGCGGTTAAGGCTTCACGAGTTTACGGGCATGCCGTCTCCTCCCATTTATTACTCTATGGTTTGAAACAGATTTTAGAGGTCTGAACAAACAAACCACCATTATTTTAAAGACCTTTCATGGCGTTACCTTCTAAATATTTTAAAATAAATCCGCAGGAAAAAAAACTTTTTAACACAATAAAAAGCTATTATTAAAAATTTTTTAGCCATGTGTTTAAACTGATATTGGAAGCTCATTAAAAAGAGACAATAGAAGAAGCAAGGATAAATTACCTTACTTGCTAATATGATACATATATCAGTAACAACTAGTTGATTGCAGGGATCATTTTCAGGTGCCCTCCGATATGTAAAAAGTTTTTGAACCACTATTATTTACATTTGCTAAATGACCACCTGGTGTATTTAGGACCACTTCACTGTCAGCCATGACTTTCTCCTTTCTTTCATAAAGTTCCCTGAATAAAATTTAAACAAATTAATACAGCTGTAAACAATATTCAGCAAAGTAATACAGCTGTGAACAATAAACAATCTTTATTTTTTTTTTAAATTAATAAAATAGATATTTTGTGAAAAACTGCCCATTATTTTAATTTTCGTGGGTACCACTTCAAACTTTTGCTTCTAGCAACAGCAACTTCTAGTCAGCTTCTAGCTAAGCAAACTGTCAAGCTATGCAAAGTTGTGTTGCTTCTAAATAGACACAACTTTGCTAAATTGGTCCCTTTAAAACTAGTTGTTGGTTGAAATCGGGAATTTCTTTACTTTCACTAAAATAAATAAACTGGTTTTCTGTTAGTTATTTTAAGCAGTAAAAGAGACTGCAAATCAAAAAGGCAATTCAAACAAATATTAATACATACTGATTTAAGGAATACATCGAGACCAAAAGTTTTATTCATGTAAGGAGTAATTCATGATATCAGGGTGAAAAATAAAGAATAAACAATTTCAGAACTTGCAGCTCAATTAATCAACTACACAATCCAATACATCAGCAGTTTCACACAACTTTTCTTCAACCTTTTAACTTATAAGTTATTTTAATGATTTGGGTACATAAATTATCAAACATTTTTTTCATTGCAAAAATTTAATGTTTAGTACAAAATCCAATATACTTAGTAGTTAAAAATTAATACTTTGAATTACATGCAAAAATAAATCATCTCTATAACGATTCAAAGAACTAGATGCCATTTTACAGGGAAAAAAAGAAGAAAATAAAACCTTTGAAACCTTAAGTAAAGTGCAGCCATCTATTGTTATAAATTAACTTTCCCTAAATAGAATCGGGTTAAACAAAGAGATGAAGCCGAAATAAACTTCTCACGACATATATTCCGGTATAACAATATGATGCAGTAAAATAAAAAAGTATTACCCTGAGTAATACTCGGCCGTGACAATTTGGAACACTGCTGTGTCTGAGATTATTTTGGGCCATGACAGTTGAAAGGTTAAAGCAACTTTCCTTAATTGATTTTTACAGAACTAAGTTCCCCCCCCCCTCTCTCAACTCAGTAAAAAGTGCCAAAGCAGCTTTTAGTTGCCAGTACGAACCCCACTTTAAATTGTTTTTTTATTAAAACATAAAAATTATTTTAAATAACTTAATATAACAGCTAATTAATGAAATAAAAAATTGTGTACTAAACAACAATTAGAACTAAACAAATTGTTATTAAAACCTAAAATTATCATTTCAAATTAGGTACTCTAAATAATAGCATTTTAATTAAGGTGGGGGTCGATATTAGCAGCCTACAAGATCGCAAGGAGAGCTGCTCCAAAGCCACTGTGAATTTCAAAGCTGCTGTGAAACAAGTTTTGAATGACAAGCGATAAAGATTTGCGATATATGAAGGATGTGCACTTTTTCATAATTGAGGTCGGTGGCAGGCAATGTTACAGGTTAATGAGAATGCTCGTATTTTATTAGTTTTAGGTTTTGTACGTAATCTTAATAATCAATCAGGGACAATTAGTCAAAAATATAAGCTGAATATGTAACAAGCAATATTTACAAAAATATGGTATCTTCATATTTTAAGAAATTTTAGACAGTGCAGAAAATTCATAATTTTTTTTTTAATAAGAAAGAAATTGAGTTGTAAAATAAGATGCAGATGTTATATTAAACAGTATTGCCTTCAAATACAAGGCTTTTGTTGCTAACTAGAATCAGGGGAAAAGAAAAGACTGTAAATAAGTTTTTTTTAAAAGGAGATCAAACTGTAATAATAGGGTGCTTAGCCATATTTTTCAACACAAAATAAGTACCTTTTAAGTAATTTTTAAGCGCTCAAAAAATATTTTTTATCACTTTCCAAAAGAAAAATCATAATTAGGATCTGTGTACTAATAAAAAAGTTTTCAACTGTTTAAAGTTCTTAATTTATAAACATAAAATTCAAAAACTTTACATGATTGTGATAAAATAACTAGTTTCTGATAAATATTGCAGAGAAAATTGTGGAAATCATGCATTTTTTGTATTTTGCATGAAGATTTAGAATTTAAATTTACACGGCAAGGAAAAAAATTTCTTTTAAAAGATAGAAAATTAAGCACTTCTTACAAACACCAAAAAAAGCACCTTTAAGGGCTTTTAAAAATTGCAAGAAAAATAAGCACCTTTAAGCACTTTTCAAAAATGCTACGCACCCTGAATAACACAATTTAAAAATGCACTCACCTCACATCAACGAGAGGGGGTTTATCTCTACCACGGCAGTAACAGAAAAAGATGTTTGGACGTAGGACAGAAAGCAGTTTAAAAGATACTTATTTTGTTAGATTAAACAAAAAATTATTATTAAGTAAATGTAGTTATACTTTAGTAAACTCTATATATTTAGTTATACTCCTCCATGTCTTAAATTTAAAAAAAAAAATTTTTTTTTAAATAAAACTTAGGTGATCCTTATTTACCACAGAAACAGAGTGATCGTGAATTACCCCGGGTCACCCTAAATAATCAAATGCGCAATTCGAATTTCCCATATAGCCTGAAATATATTGGAATATCTTTTTTTTGATTACTGGCAGGCTTTGAATTTGAATCTTTGCCTGTGAAGATGCGGGAATTGTTACTCATTTAGCGTTACCCAGTGGGCACTTGTGAACCAAAGTCACGGAGGTGAGCAACGTTGCCCACGCCACAAACCCGTTTATAGGGTGGGTCACATTCACACATCACACAACAGAGGACAGCACAAAGAGAGAGAGAAACATCCATGCCCAGGGCGGGATTCGAACCCGCAGCCAATGGCTTCTTAGTCAGGCACGGTAACCGCTCGGCCACCTGGCCGGCATATTGGAATAACTAAAAAGTACAAGAGAATCAATGCTAATAACTGCCAAAAATACAATAAAAATGGATTCACAATTTTGGCATAAATTGAGCGCATCAAAACGTGATTATTTAAATGATTAATTAAATCCCTTAATTTGTATAGATATATTCGTATTTTAAACTTTTAACACACCTACAATGTACTATTTTAAATATAAATAATAATATTTACACTATTTATACCTTATTAGCAAGAACGGCTTTATAAATGGTTAAAACAGTCAAAAACTGACGCATATCAAAACCTTGACAACCATGGAAAGAACTGATTTTACTTTTTTCTACATATGAGAGCAGTCAAATAGTAAGATCTCAAACAACTAATGACAGCTGTACCTAACACTTTATTGTAAAGGAAATTTGTACACGAAATACCTTAGAACGTCAGAATTTTTTGTACACGAAATACCTTAAATTTATTTAATCAGATGATAACAAAGAAGAATCTAAAGTAGGTTTACGAAGAGCTCGAAGAAAGGGAAAATAATTACTTATGTGGTATCATAATTAATAATCTTTAAAAAGATAGTTTAACATTTCACGCCAATATATCCTATTACAACAACAAAAGCTTTAAAAATTATAAGATTATAAAAGGCATTAAAAGAGGGGCAATTAATTGAATAATATGCCGACAACCTGTAATGTTTCTAGAAACTCGCAAGAGGAAATAGTAAACATTTAAAACTGTAACGTTTTGCTTATTTCTACCCATTTTGTGAATGAGTTAAAATTAAATTAATGTCGAAATCACGTGAGTTAGATTAAAGCGAATATTGTCTTCTACTACCATTTTCAATTGAACAACTTGGGTTTTGGAGGAGGGTCTCTAGTTTCAAAATATTGCTGTTCAAATAAATCTTAATAGGCTAAATTAAGCCTTACCTATTGAAACGCAGTGCTATAAGCGAAGGCAGAGAGCACGCCGCTCTTTACTATACTCAATACTCAACACACAGTTCGTAATACTTTCATAATACATAAACTATAATAACTAATCTGATCTGTTTTGTGATTTTTTTATATAAGTTAGTTTTGACGAGTTTGAAATGATAAAGTTTAATAGACGGCTATATAATATTCGCCCAAATCAATTAAGGAAGTATGCTGGTTATGGACAAATACTTGCTGGCAGAAAGAATAAACGTCGCTCTATGCTTTCCAAGTTGATTGATAATAAAGATAAAAAGTTGGTACTCATTTCTAAAGTTTCGAACTCTCCAGCTTTCCCCCCCCCCTTTTTATTTATTGTAATATAGATATGTACATCAAATTAGCTTTTACTTTTGTTAACTACAATATATATCTATTTTTAAACAAAATTTTTACAATTAATAATGTTTTATTTCTTAATTTTTAACAATGAGAAAAGCAAAGATGTATCATTACCTGTTCCAAATAGCTTTGCCCATCAGCTGCAGGGACCATCTAGTGGTGGAATGCAAGAAACTTTTAACAGCATTTTTCAATTATAGATACTAAAAATGTGGTTAATACTTCAAATAATTTTTTTTATCAGAGAAATATCTATAGCATTTGGGTAAATTATCCAGTTAATATTACGCATAAATGGTATTTCTAAGGACATTGCACTGTTTTTCTATTTGCAAAACTTATAGTACTATTCTTTTCTAGTTTTAAAATACACTATTTCTGTTAGAAAAGAATTGTGGCAGAATCACAGCGACATTGTCACAGAAACGTTACAGAGTTCTTGCAGGAAGAATTTTTCTTTAGAAAGTAAAAAATTTTGGTTCTCTTTCTTTAAAATTATACTTAAAAGATGCCTTTTCTCACATCGGAGGGGAAAGAATTGTTCGTAATTTTTCAATTCTTATTTGAGAAAAATGAAAAATAAAGAACGTTGAAGCAAAAAATTTTCTTTCTGCAGAAATTTTTGAAAGATTTTTTTTTTCCCTTTCAGAGGGGAAGAATACTTGTGATTTTTTAATTTTTTTTTCTTTTCTTTTACTGATTTTTAATTATTTTTTTATGTGATGATGATTTACAAAATGCCAAAAAAGAAATAATTCGTGTGTTATTTCTTTTACAAAATGGGACAATATTGCCGAGATATTAGAATATAAAAAATATTACATATTAATTTTTAAAAAAATACATAAAAGTTTTGTCGTGAATTTAGCCGTTCGAGGTTATGTTTACATACTATCACGCCTACGCAATCGAATTGGGACTTTCCCTCTAAAAGTTTCAGTTTAGTTTTCCTCACCTGTTAGTGTTGCGTTAAAACGCATCTTCTGTATTCTAAATGTTGTAAAAAATTAATAAATAGTGCTTGTTAAATATAAGAGTGTTATTTCCTAAACCCCCACGCTATGGGACAGTATACAATTTTATTATACCCTAATAGGTTTTTCTTTGTAATACAACATTCCTGTTACTTTAAATGTCATTAATAACATATGCATTAGTTATTATTAAAAGTATCTTGCTGAAAGATATTAGCGCTAGAGAGGTTTGTCGCAGAATGCCCAAAAAATTCTGCCACAGGGAATAAAATAATGTTTACTCTGATCATAATTATTTCTTATCATAATTCTTTATAGCTGTATTCCATGATTTATTCTAATCCTGACAATTTGTAATTAAAATTATGATCTAAGTACTGGATTAATAATAAATTTTTTTAAGCTCGGCTATGTGCTTAATCTTTTTTTTTTCTTCTCTTCATATTTTGTTACTTAATTTTTTATGCATACTTTCAGCAAAAAATGGTATTTGAATTTTATGTAAAAGGTGAGTTACTTTTCCCTTTCATATCATTCAGTTTACTAAATATATAAGATCAGTGATTCTGCTATACTTTGGAAATTGTGGATCTTTTGGACTTCCATCTTTCTGGGTCTCTTTATATTATAATCAGGAGTTCTATTTAAGATATAAAATTTCAACTTCTTTATCTACCTATTAATATTCACATTTGTATTATTTTATCTATTGGTCGACAAAACAGATAATTTCAAACCAAAATAGAATTATATTTAAAAAATTTAGGCTTTTACTTAGAACTATCAAGGCTTTTAATTAAACTATCAAAGCTTTTAATTAAACAATCAAGGCTTTTAATTTATATTATTTTATCTATTGGTAGACAAAACTGGGGATTTCAACCCGAGAAGAATTATATTTAAGCAATCGAGGCTTCTAATTAGAACTAGTCAAACATCTACATTAAGGAAAAGTTACAAAGTAATTTGGTACTTAGTATTATGCTAATTTTCTCCTTCATCTAAGAATAAAGGAGAAAAGGAATATTTGCTCTATGTATATGTGTGTTCAAATTCTTTAATCAGTAGGTTCATCCATTAGTATCGCGGGGTTCAGTGGTTTTTCAAGAGTTCAGAACATCAACCCATCAATGACATCTGTTTAACAAAAAACAATTATTTAATTTCAAATATGAATTTGTATGTTGACACTTCCAGGTCTGTAAGATCTCTGCTTATTACTTGGGCTCACAGTGGCATCTCGTGGGGTTTTACCAATATGTTTAATCTTCGGTTTTAATTTTATCTCTATAAATCTGTTGGCGCTGTTTATTTACTGCACTAGAAAATTATGCATCCTGAGAGTCATGTCTTAACCAATATTTTATATGCTCCCTTTACGATGTTATCGCTTTATATGTAGGCGTACACAACCTTTTTGAGTGAAGGGCCACTCACGCAGCAAGTAGATTAATGAAGGGCAGCACGCATATTTAGTCATGTTAGCTTAAAATTTCAGGGGTCTGTCTAGTTTTTTTAGAGGTACCTATTTTGTGTAAATTTAGACATAATTTGTGAAAAATTTAAAAATATATTAAAAAATCAGCACAAAAATATGAATTTATCGTTTCTTACAGGATACAAAAATAAAATTTTAAGAAAAAGTATTTTGTGAACCTTTTTTTATATTTTCTAGAACAATGCTGATTTAACGACTGCCAGAGCGTTCAGCATCATAAGTGCAGAGCTCATTCTAGGCAGAAAAAAGGGCAGGGTGCAAACGTTTTAAAAAAAGGGCATTATTATTCTTAAAGGGCAATAATTTCTTTCTATGAACTTTTCACGTTCTATGAAAAAACATTGTCAATTAGTGAAAGAAATTTTTTTTACTTTACTAAGTAGCAAAGCAATCATATTTACTAATTTTTATTAATAAATTAACATATATATCGATTTATTGAGCTAATTAACTTTTGCGTCACTGTTTTGCGTCAACAGCAATTTTCTTCATCAAACCAATGCTTAATCTGTTCATGAAATTCTTTTTTAGTCATTGTTTCAAAAATTTCAAAACTAGTGTCACTAAAATCACTTGCAATCTCTAAACTAATTATCAGAATATCATTTTTTTTATCCGTGATTATTGAAGATTAAATTAATAGTATTTGCTAATGTTACTTGGCTATTGAATTTATTTTGAGCAACTCTGAGCAATGCAAAAAGAAAGAAAAAAGATATTTGGGGCTCTAAGCTGTTGCAGCTTATATATTCTGCTTATATATAAATCCAACCTTGTGTGTTATTTATTTATTTTTGGGAGGGGGTTTAGTTCAGATCAAATTTTGAAGGGATTTTTCAAAGGATGTAAAGACAAACAAGTAATTAAAATCATCTACAACTATTTTTGGGCTAAAACTTAAGGCAGTTCGTAACACATTCCAATCTAAATGAAAAAATAAGCTGTTTTTATAATTTCAATCCCTCCTTTGCTCTTTCTGATATCAGCTATGTAGTGGGTGAGAGTTCGAAACTGTTTTTTTTTTTTTTTCCTCCCCTGAAAATTAATTTGTGACTCTTTATGAGATGTTATTACTATTTTTTTTTCCAAATGCGAATGATTTCTTAATTATGTGCCAATGATTCCTTAATTATGTATTAAAAGTGATTTTAACACCTTGTATGTATGTTTCCAAAATGGTAATATCAATGCATTTATTTTTCAGGTTAAAGTATCTCCGTGTTATCAAACATTGAATGTACACTGGTAGTTACCATCTACTAGTTATGAGAAATGCAAAGAAATAGCTATTGCCCTGAATTCTATATCCCCAAGACTGAGGTATCACATATTGTCATGCAGAAAAATATTTGTTAAATCTTTTTGTTATGAATCTCTGTTATGGACTGAGCTTTGTAACAAATTTTTGTTGACGTTGTCTACCATGCTCTTAAAGTTAATTATAGTTCTGCCTTTTATATTGTGACTTTTTTTCATTTTTCTTGGCAAAAGAATTCGAAAAACACTATTAGTCAAAATTTTGTATATAACCCTTTCGAGGGGCCGTGAGTGAAAGACTTATTTCCACAATATTGATATTAAAGCTACTTAGTGTTGGTGTAGTTTTAATAATCGGAAAATATGTCAATATAATACTCGATACCTATATTAGTATATTTGGGATTTATTACATAACCTTTTAACATTTGAATTGTGTGCGAAATACATTTATCAATAGCAGCCAACTAAACCCGGAATTTTAAAAACAAATAAAATTCTTATGAGACCTTGATAAGGACTTAGGAGCATGACTATTTCTCTTTCTGATCTTTGATTTACTGTTTAAAATATTTATAAGTAGTGATGAGGAAAAGATTTCTTTAAATTCCAATTCATTAAAATATTAATATACTATTTAGCTGATAAATTATTTTTTTTATTTCAGCTAATACACATTATTAACAGTGATTAAGCATCATTGTTGTTAATAATAGTACGTCAATTTTTTATAGTTTCTCGAAACGTATGAATACTTTCACTTCATTAATTTTGTCTTTTAGTAGGTACATGGTTAATTTCTTTTATTTCACTCTGCATATATTACCTAAATTAATTAACAATCATTGGCGTCAATAATAGCATGTCAATTTTTCATGTTTCTCCTAAACGAATGAACGAATCGCCTTTAAATACTTATATTTTTTTTTTATCTAAGTATTTTTTTTTTAATTTCAATTAGTGTTGATTTTAAATCATTCACTTTTACAGAAACACGTTTTAAAAGAGTTGGTATTAACAAAATAAGCACACGGTCTGAGATAACTTACTTATATGGTGACATTGCCTATTCATGCTCTCATGTTAATGTTGAAGGTATCTGATAGAGCAAATATAAATAATTAAATATTAAAGTAGTATAATAAATTCCCTTTTCTTATTAATCAATTAATGTAATAAGCTAATAAATATCGTTAATGTTATCTTTAAAGTATTTGGATAATTAAATTGTCTAAAGTTAATTATAAAATAATGGATAACGCCTGACCAATTGGAAAATTTCATTTCGTTTTTCACTCAATGATGTTGACGTTTTCGCTCAATGGGCTTTCTTTGTGCTTCAAATTTTTTACATGCCATATTGCTGTTTGGATGATTTGGCAGTCTATGAAAGACACATAACGGACAGGCATTCATTTATACATGCAAATAGATTAAATATTAATAAAATATAGTTTTCTGATTATATTTTTTGTTTCTCTTGTAACTCCTGTCATGTTTTATTTTCAAAGTTTCAATTTTTTCATTTACATAAATTTGTATTTTAATAATATTAATAATTATAAATTAATTTTTGTAAGCCAATTAGCCTCAAACATAATAAGGTCTTTTCATATAAAAGGAAGCCACGGGGACTGGGTTGTGAACCCAGCCAACTACCATCCTCTTAAGTTATTTTGTACTTTTCAACTCATAGCCTGGTTAGGGAATAAATTGTTTGACATTCAAGTTTTATTAAGACTTGCCTTTTATTTCCACTGCATATAAACTGACGTGGCTGGGTTTTTGCAAACCAGCCAGCTACCATCCTTTTAAGGGTTTTTGTACTTTTAAACTCCTAGCGTGGGTAAGATATGAATTGTTTGACATTTGAATTTTATTATCCCTATCTTTTTATTTCTGAATACTATATCTATTGAAACAATGTTTTTAATGTTTTTGAATTTGCTAGAGGCAGTATCAAAAAAAAGTAAACAAGAAATTGCTGCTGAAATGAACCTTTCTGAATCTGCATTTCTTACAAGATTTGGAAGATACTTTTGATAATGGTAAATAATTATTTGTTCACTATACTTTTTTTTGTTTATTGCTTGATCAAAACTGTTGGTAGATTTTGTGTTTGTTTTTTTTTAAATTCTATTTCTTTCGTGCTCCTTGTTAAAAAAAAATTTTTTTTTACTTCAGATATTTACAATAAATTTGCTTTTTTTTTAAAAAAATTTCATTTCTGAAGACCAACTACCAAACATTTTTTTTCTAGAAATTTTATACCATCGTTTCATTTTTATGTACACAACATTAGTGCTTTTTAGAAAGAAAGAATTTTGCATTAAACGACCCAATTTAAATAATCATCAAATGATTTATCAAAAAACTAGATTTTCTCATTCTATATTTTTGATTTTTATGATCTTTTTGTTTTAATCCAAGGCTCCTAAAAATGTAAACACTGCTTTCTTTTCAATTTTATGTACATGGTAAATTAAAAACAAGATTTGCATGTTGAAATACCAAAACTAATTTTAAGGAAACTTATTTATTTATGGTTTTTAACAAAAATTCAATTTCATTACCAAGGGTAGGAGAGATGAGCAAATGCCTACTTGGTCTAATCTTATAATAGCTCTATCACAGTACCGTCTTTACACATGGCACACCCGAGCAGTACCCGGGGTGCTTGAGAATCATACTTTTTATAAATTGTATTAAAAATAAGCTAAGAATAAACAACATTTTCTTATATATTGTGTGAAATAAATATATTCTATTGTATAATATGGGCATTTTATTTATTTTTTCTACAAATAGTAATTGATTATCATGCAAACACCAATAATTTGAATAGCTCCTCACCAAGAAATATATATTTATATACTTGTTCAAATTTTCAATCGTTAATAAAATACTTTTTATTCCTCCGTTCAATTTAAAATACATTTTTTTTAAACTTGTGAATGACACTATTTTATATTTTTATAGAGTTTTTTCAGATATTAATTCATTAATGAATTAATTTTAGTTTTATATGGGAAAAAATTATAATTATTTAATAAAAAGTAACTAAAGTAAGATTTTTCTTTGTTAACCTAAGTAGGAATTGACTTTATTTTGTGTATTAAACTACTTGTTGAATAGTACTACAGTAGGGAACCGATTATCCGGAACGATCGGGGCCATCGCTATTCCGGATAACTGATTTTTCCGGTTTTCTGAATCGCTACAAAAAGCCGTTTTTTTTTATTGTTAAACCCAAATATAAAAAAAATTTTCTTTGGAAATAATCTTAAAAAGAAGAAAAAACGATGGAGTAATACACTAATGATTATTTCCAAAATGATGGTAAGGTAAACATCTTTCAAGAAAGAAAGAAAAATCCTAAAATCTTATAAGGGAAAAAAAATTTTAGAAAATGGCAGGAAAATTTATCGAATTTCGTTCCGGTTTTTTGGTTTTCCGGTTTTCTGATTTCCGGATAACGGGTTCTGTACTGTACTTGTTTAGGAATCTGTTCAGGTATTCATACTTAACAGTATTTGATTAAAAATGGATGCTATTTGTATTTGGGAATTCAATATGTGTTTTTTATAGTTTATATGTATGTGATTAGTTAATAAGTAGTAATAATAAAATTTGAAAACGATAATAGGGGTCTGCCCCTGGTGACTGGGTAAAAAAAAAAAACTTACTATTTTTGCTGTAATAAAAGCTTTTTAAATTTAAAACAATTTTAATCATGAAGTTAAAACTGCAAGTACAAATTCTTTATTGCCTTTTTGTGCGAGGTTTAGATAATGATAATTTCAGGTTTAGATAATGGCATTTTCTCAAATGCCGTTTTTTGGCTTGTGTTACTTTTCTTGCCGGGGTGCGATATATATATGTCATGTTATGTCTTTAAAGGCTAGATAATTGAAGAGACTTAGGCTGCTTCTGTTAAAAAGGCATTTTATTTTGTTAGATAGAGTATTGCAAACATTATGCGTTGTATATTTACATCAGGTTTCCCCCTTTGCAGGGATTGTTTGGGTTTGGCCCAGCTTTATCTAGCCATTGAAAACATGAAAAAGACACGCAATTTTGCCTGTCCTGAGTTTTTAAAGTGAGATTCTGAGAGGGCGTGGTTGCAAGTATCTTCTTATCTGAATGAAACGTCATTCAATTTATAAAATTTAGGGGTTTTGATTCGCTTAAAGTATCTCGCCACTCTGACGGTGGGAACTTTCTGGGACTATCTTCATTGACGACTTATTGCCCATTAACTTCAGAAAATAATCTTTTATCTGGCCTTATCTGGTTCATCTTGACTTTTTATGGCTCTTTGTGAGAGACCGACTTCTACATCTTAAACTTGATAAGAAACATATGTTTTAAGCTTACCAGTTAATATAGAAAGACTCAAATGAGAAATTCTATATTACATATATATACAGTCAATTCGCTATAACTCGAAGTACGATAACTTGAATATTACTATAACTCGATTTTTTTTATGAGGTTTCGACCCTTTTATCTTCAATTTCATATTAATTATTCTCTATTACTCGAATTTTACTCCCTTTAACTCAATTGTTTTTGGATCTTTTAAAGCAAGAAACAAAACCTAGGACCTGATATCTTGCCCCTTCCTTTGCAACACACACACAATGTCTTTGGCACTCTTCATGTAGAAGCTAAAGCCGTTTAAAGAAGTTTATTTTTTAAATGTTTTCCAAATAAGACTATGATGTTGAAGGATGAAAACTGCTCCGGGGGTAAAATGAGCAAGGAACGTTTGACTGTCCTAGTAGGAGGAAATGCGTCTAGGACAGAGAAATTGCCCTTACTTGTTATTGGAAAATACCGAAATCCCCGATGTTTCAAGAATGTAAAAACGTATCCTTTGGATTACAAGTCAAACAAAAAGTCTGGGTTAACGTCAGTTTTATTTGAATACTAGGTAAGAAAATTGGAGTGCATGTCTTTTTGTTTTAAAGTAGGTTGCATCTAAAAATTATTTTAACGAATTTGCTTATGCTCATTAACTAAACTTAAAAATACATGAATTCATCTTTGTGACTCAAAATTCTATTTAATCAGGGTGCGTAGCGCTTTTTAAAACCCCTTAAAGGTGCTTTTTTCATTCAGGGTTTGTAGAAAGTGCTTAATTTTCTATTTTTTAAAAAGAAATTTTTTCTTTGCTGTGTCGACTGTTGTTCTAAATTACAAAAATATGCATGGTTTAGACAATTTTCTCTGCAGTATTTACCAGAAACTAGTTATTTTATCATGATTATGTAAAAGGTTTTGAAAATATTTCTGAATTTTACTGATTTTTTGTTTATAAATTAAGAACTTTAAACTATAGGGGAAAACAATTTTATTACTGCACAGATCCTAATTATGATTTTTTTTTGGGGGGGGGGGAAGTGAAAATATTTTTTGAGTGCTTAAAAAGTACTTAAAAGGTGCTTATTTTTGTTGAAAAATCTGGCTACGCACCCTGTTATTGCATTATGAAGATTTTTTTTCTGTAATAAGATTGAAACCTCATGAACAGTCACTCATCAAATTTATGAATATGACCAATTTCATTGTGAAATGTGACATACCAAAAATAAAATTCATTTTGAACACTGAGAAAAGATTTGCAAGAAAAGATTAAGACCTCCAACTGATATGCTCGAAAAGAGTGCCAATACAGACGCTGTCCTTGTCTCCTAGGTCAATATTTTGCTGCATTCTTTCCATGCCCTTAAAATATAGTGGTAAAAAATATGGCTAGGTCATAGCCCCACCTAGTCAGAAACTTTCACTGAACATTAGATACTCTAATAGAAGATTCACTTTTTGATTTATGGCACTTTTTTGCAAAATCACCTAAGGATGAAATTTGTCAATTTGATGATTAATTTAACTGATAGAGGAATGTAATAATTATTCAAAAAAAATTTTAACATCCTTGGAAGTATAGCTAAAAAATGCTTTGAGATGTATTGTAGCAATCATGATTTTTTGCAGTTAGTGGTGAAAATAAATTTGCAGGTACTTTTTTTTTATTGATTTTTGTACCAACTTTTAACAGCACTTTAATAATTGATAATAATAAATGACTGTAAATATTTTTTTGTCAAAATAGTACAAAATAGGAATTAAAAATCTACAGTTTAAGTTAAGTCTAAGTCTTAATTTTTCAATCAATGAAGACACATGTAAATTTTTTTTTACTGTATACAGTCCATGGCCAAAATTATTAGACGCACTATAAGATTCGATGTAAAATCTTAATTATCAGGTGATACTATACAGCTTTATTGTTTTTATGTGGCTGAAACACTTTTGCGCTTGTTTACATTCGTGTATCAATTGGTTAACATTGTAATGCAATGCATTTAAAATAAATACAAATAGGAAGTATATAAAAAATGTTCTGAATTAAAACCCATTATATGTATGTGTAAATATAAAAGTATTGCAACTAGTGCAAAACATATAATTATTAAAAAGCTACATTGCATCTAATAATTTGGTCTAATTATTATAATATACTAATATAATACCTGATATAATAAATATTCTATATTTATATACTAATATATCGTCTAATTTATCCAATTGATACACGAACGTAAATAAGTGCAAACTGGTTTCAGGCACGTAATAATAATGAAGCTGTGTGGTATCGCCTGATAATTAAGATTTCAACTAGAATCATTCAGTGCGTCTAATAATTTGAACAGGGGCTGTATAGCAACTGTATATGTCCATATTTCACTATTTTCGAAACATATAATTATATCAAATAGGAGATCTGTCCCGTTTGTAATATGGCAAAATATTTTTTATACATGTTAAATTTTTATGTAAAAAGAATCCTTTTTTTTAACTTATGAAAATAATAGCAATCTCAATATTTTTTTATAAAAAAAATGTTTTTTGTATTAGCTATCTTAGGTTTTTCTTATGTTGAGATTTATTTGTGAATTTGTAATATAAAGTTAGTTTTACTATAATGCTTGAGGTATGAAATTTTTTTGATCTTTTACTAGGTGTCTGAGAGGAAGCTACCGCCTACACCTCCTAGACAGCTTACTGTATATGAGAAGCTAATGGCATCTATAAAACAAGAACACAAGTTAAAACCCACACCCACAGCCTCTCCTGTGCCTGAAAGGGTAGGAAAGAGGAAAAGTAAGCAGAATTATGGCTTTGTTTTGAAATAACATATTAAAAGAGTGAATTATTTATGTTACAAAAATTCAATAAAATCAATATACTACCCAGATAGCAAAATAAGGTTTATTTCCAGTAAGCAAAAAACCTTTTAATGCAAACCTAAAAAGGTTTGTAATGAGGTTTACAAGTAAACCTTCGAACCTTAAAACGAGGTCTGCGACAATCTCCTCTATTCTACGCACATTACCCTAATCCAAAACCTTGGAAAACAACCTTCTATATAAAAACCTTAAATCGAGGTTGTCTTAGGGTTTTCAAAACCTTAATTAAAGCTAGTCACTTTTAGTTAATCACTTTTTGACTCGCTCAATTTACGACGATGGTATCGTAACGCAATGTAATGTTTCGATTGTATTATTGGCAGTTACTGATATTGATTTTCAGTTGGATTTTAAATATTCCGATATATTTCAAACTGTATGGAAAATTTGAATCGGGCATTTGAGTATTTGCTTTTTAGGGCAATAATTCTATAGAATTTTTGAGCAGTTATTAGTATAGATTTCTCCGTAGTTATTAAATCTTACATTTTTTATTCGATAACATTTCGATATAACAACCTAATCTTGAAAAGAAACCCCTTTTTAAAGAGTTCTATTCTCGTGATTTTGTCCTCTATCTTTTTTTGGACAATTACCACTGCAGATTTCATGATTTTAAATTTTTTTTATTGTGATAATTATTTACAAAATGCAAAAAAGGAAATAACTTAGGTGGGTGCGTTCACCCCCCCCCCCCAACAAAATGCGAGAATACCGGGGTGCGTTCACCCAAAGCCTCCTAGATAGGGTGAACAAGCCTTCAAGTAGGAATCGTGACGTCACGCACAGGGGGTAACATGGTAGAAAAGAACGTCTTGCTTTTTCTTTCGTTCATATTAATAATTTTGGGTCTCCCTTGTATGTCAGAAGTTTTTTTTTAAAGACCTGAATTTAAAGTGATAGTTTAAATTAAGGTAACTAACTTAACTGAAGTAAAATGTTTACTTGAAAAAAACTTAGATATTTAAGTATGTATTTTGTTATATTAAGGTAAAATAAGAAAATTTTATAATTTTGTTTTGCTTTAGTTTCAATGGCAAATTTTCTTTAATTATTTAGACTGTAAATTAAACAAAGTACATTTTGAACTTTTGAAAAAAATTCTTTTTACAATCTTTATGAATAATTTCGAAAAAAAAACGAAGTTCAAAAGAATTATCTAGGTTTTTGCTAATTTTTAAAATGTAATATTTGACGACAGGGAAATGTTAGATCAGGAAAAATTGAAAAAGTATATATCTGAATAACATTTATATTTTGATAAAATTTCTAATATTATCCAAAAGTTTTATAGAAATTTTGATTAAATTTACAATTTAGTGATAACTATTTTTGTTTCTAAATTGCATGAATCTTTTTCATGAAAAATAAGTTTCAAACATTTTGTACTTCATTATTAATATTCTTATGATGCAGTCCTTAAAACATATTAATCGTTTTTAGGAAAATAAAGCAATCGAATATTTAATTTTACTGTCATCCATTCATAATTTAAATCTGTTGACTAAAAATTTTATATTCTTTATAATCTACCTTACAGAATTAAAAAAAAAATTTAAATAATGCAACAAAAGATTACATTATTTTATGAATCAATTTTTAAACAGAAAATTACATTATTTTACTCTTTATCCACATCATGATTATTTAAAGAATAAATTTAAATTAAAAAATAATACATCCTTTTAATAATATATAATGTAATCTTTTCCTGCTGAAAAAATAAACCACATAAAGCAAATATTTCTTAACATTCAATCCATACAAAGATACTAAAGATTGAAAAAACTTTTATTTACAAAAATGCTGATAAACTGTAAAAAAAAAAGATACTTTTTTACTATATTAAAAAATACAATACTCATAAATAAACCATAAGATTCTAAACAAAACTGACAAACATAAAAATTACAGTTTTACTTTTTACACTAAGTACCAATTTCACAAGAAGGAAATAAATATTTCAAGACTATTTTCTTAATTCACAGACACATGCTGTTTGTCTTTTGAGTACTTATCTATTTTATTCTTTTCAAATTTTATATTTATATTACACGCACAGATAAATATAAGCAAATTTATGAAAAATACATACAGATTATAAACTATGATCCAATAAATGAAAATAAAATTCTACAAATTAAAAAAATAAAAACTCCCATTTCAAAATTTCCTGATTAGACTAAAAAACCAGATTTTTGAAATTAAATTTCATTGTACAGGAAATTATATTGTGGGCAATTTTTCCCTGAAAGAATTATTTAAAAAATAAATTTCAATTAATTAGAAAATAATACAATCTCTTATTAGTATATTTTTTTACAAAACATTATCTTTTCCTACTTAAAAAGTAAATTATGAGATAAATATTTCTTCAAATTCAAGTCATATAAGGATCTTAAGTTAGACATTTTTTTTTTTTTGTACAATAATGTTGATAAACTGTAAAATTAACAAATTTTAAAATTCATGGCAAAGGAAAAACTCATCAGATGAAAAAATTTAGGAAACTATCTAAACAACATACATATTAAACAAAACTTTTACGAGTTACATCAATAAAAGTGCTGGCTTACTTTTTTTTACACTTTTTAAAACATTGACTAAAACAGCATTTAGGTATTAAATTTTGGCACTGTGAATTTCAAACATTTTGCACTTCATTATTTAATATTCTTATGATGCAGCCCTTAAAGCATAATAAGCCAATTTCGCAAGAAGGAAATAAATATTTCATGCCTATTTTCTTAATTCTGTATGGCACATGCTGTATGTCTCTTGAGTACTTTTCTATTTTATTCTTTACAAATTTTATATTTATATACACACACAGATAAGCAAATTTATGAAAAATATATACAAATTATAAACTATGATCTAAATAAAATATGAAAATAAAATTCTACAAATTAAGAAATAAAAGCTCCCATTTCAAAATTTCCCCATTAGACTAAAAAAGCAGATTTTTGAAATTAAATTTCATTGTACAGGAAACTATATTATGGGAAATTTTTCTCTGAAAGAATTATTTAAAAGATAAAATTAATTAATTAAAAAAATAATACATTCCAGAGTGCAAAGCCAAATCTCTCAACAAAAAAATAAGCACATTTTAAGTTATTTTAAGCACTCAAAAAAAATTTTTACGCACTATATACATTAACAAAATGTAAAATAGTTTTTAAAAACTTTACATGATCATGATAAAATAAACTTTTAAAAACATCCAATGATAAAAGCACTTTTAAATAACGAAAATAAAAAAAGCACCTTTAAGCACTTTTTAAAATGCTACGCACCATGCAAATTCTAATAAGTATATTTTTTTATAAAACATTATCTTTTCCTACTCAAAAAATAAATTATGAGATACATTTCTTAAAATTCAAGTGATATAAGGATCTTAAGTTAGAAATTTTTTTCACAATAATGCTGATAAACTGTAGAATTAATAAATTTTAAAATTCATGGCAAAGGAAAAACTCATCAGATGAAAAAATTTAGGAAACTATCTAAACAACATACATATTAAACAAAACTTATATGAGTTGCATCAATAAAAGTGCTGGCTTACTTTTTTTTTTACACTTTTTAAAACATTTACTAAAACAGCATTTAAGTATTAAATTTTGGTACTGCAGGGACAAACAGCAGTTAAGTTTCAAAATAAGGAACAGAGAAAAAATTTATAAATGATATAAACTATTTGTGAAGTGTAGCTAATTTTCTAGCATTTGCTTTTTTAGTTTGTAACTTATCATTCCTTAATTTTGAATAATTATTTAAAAGAATATTGGACATAACTTTTATACAAGCATATATTATATTACTATTTAATTTTTTACAAGTACAAGAACCAGAAAATTCTATGCCTTCATCCTGCAGTTTTTCCTTTACCAATTCACAGAGTAAATACCTTTGATTCTGAAATTTTAAAAACTCTTCTTCATAGGGATCATTGATGCATGTTTGAAAGATTTTATAAGTCGTTACACACAGCATCATCATGAAATCGCTAGGCCATATTAAGCCTCCTCGATCAAGCCCACACAAATACTGCTTGATATCATCAGGAGCTTCGATGACTAATTCTGAATGCTTGTCGATGGAGAGTTTTTCTTTGCATTCACTGCAAGATTTTGAAACCACCCGTGCAATATATCCTCCAATGTACAATAGTACTTTTTTGTTATCAATCATCTCAGAGGATAAAACAACATCTAAAAAGAAATCAGGATGAGGAATTTCCTCATCTTCATTCTCTTTTAGAGATTGCATAAAAGATTTGATGTTGAATGTTCCCATCTTTGCAGACTTTAAAGTCAATAAACTAAGGAGTTTCAACTTTCGTTCAGACTCTAAAATTTGAGTGACAGAAACTTGATAGTTACCACCACTCATCAGTCTGTACTGCCCAAATCTAGCTTCCAACTTATCCGTTTGGAATTTTCCAAGCAGAATAAAGTGGGGCTGTACGGTTTCAAAAAGGTATTTTGTGATGGAAATTAACGATCTTGTTGTATGCAAGAGTGCGAAAAAGGTTTCCCTTGTAAGTTTACCACTTCTTGAAGTCGACTTAACAAACGATGGTGCTGGAAGAGATTCCAATTTTTCAAGCCAATCACAAAACTTGCACAAAAAGGACAAATTTTCACTTGTGGTACTGAATATGGGATCACAGTAAGCATCTCGCTTAAATTTACTCTTTTCTGGTGTCTTGACGTTAACAATCTTCCACCATTTAGAAATAGTAGAAATAAAATGAATAGTGCCCTCAACATCCTGTCCAAGTTTAGATTTTGAGACCTCTAAAGCTGCAATTAGTTTGTCGTCAAACAATCTTAATGCATGGTTTACATTCTGCCACTCCAGATGATTTGGAAATAGAGCTTTTCTTGTTAGACTTGGAGCTAATTTAATACAATTATTAGAATCATTGTAGTATAGACTTTTTAAGTGTAAAATACTTGCATACACATTTTCTTTCTCTTCACTTGACTCAGTGTCAGCTGGTATAAAAAAAAGTTTGATTGATATCATGCTGATTAAGCCAGTTGTTCCGGATGCATTTCAAAATATGAACTGTATCAAAAAATAAAAAGAGCTTCTGTCCAGGATTGCAATGCTCCACCACACAACTTTTCGATTTACACGGTTGTTGTCACCAATAGCAGCTAAAACTTTATATCCTTTAATACTCTTAAAACATGCAAAAGTATGGGCTTTAAATCATCTGCTGTTTGTCTGGCCATCGGAAATAAGCCTACAATGTCTTTATTTTTTGAAAATATGGAGCTTATTAAAAAGTTTCAGTGTTTTCACTATTTATGGATAAGCCCACTAATTTGCCTCCTTTATATGTTACCTGCTGATTAACATAAATTTCATCAGTAAGCATACTGTTTTTTCATGCTCCTTTAATTCTATACACTTCTTCTCCAAGTACTTGATGTGGGTACTTTTAACTCCAGCTTCCAAATTCCCTATGTTCTGTAGTAGCGTCTTCAAATGGTAGGGATGCGGCAAAGTAAGTTTACCTGAATTTCGCAGAAGACGATAGGCAGCAGGATAATTGAAATAAAAGTTAGAAGCCCATAATAACATTTCGGGTTTATAGCGTGGGACATTTAGTGAAGATAGTTCTAACTGCTGGCATAAAAAAGATATCTTTTCATTTGTTGTTTCATCGCTTGAGTCATCAATAAACTTCTTTAAAAAAACAACAGCATTTGCTAAATTAGTAGCATTATTAAAATGATTTTTATATCCATTTAAGTGACTCAATAAACACTCAAATGCTGTCCAAAAGAGACACTTACAATTGTTTCCCAATAACCACTTAAGTTTAAGGGATCAACTTGGACATTATTGTGCCAAACTTTAATGCTTAGTTCCTTGGATATCAATATTAACACAAGAAACGTAGGAGAGTCAGATAAATCTTGTTTACCTATGAAAATGTTATCTTTTTTATGAACCACAATCCACTGGTCTGGCAGCTTCTTCTCAAAATTTTGCACAAAATCTTCATAATCTTTAATTTTGTCATCAGCAGACCATTGCATAAATTCTTCTTCCCTTCTTTTTTCAAAAGCAATAATTCTTTCATCTGGAGCTTTTCGTTTTGGGGGCAATTCCTTAGTTAAGTAAGAAGGTAAATTTGGGAAAAATAGAGGGAAATGCATCAGGAGTTAAAATTGGGCTCTTTCGAGGTACAACGAGTATCGAACCATCTGGTCGTACTGCTTTATGTTCTCTTTCAATAAAGCGTTCTTCAAAGTGCTTAAAACAGATTAGAATCTGTCGCTTTTCGATGACAGAGTTTCTCCCATTGCCTCCCTTTGTTCTAAATTCTTTTGGGATTCTCCTTTGTAATTCGAACGGCATGATCGTGGCATCTGCAAAATAAAGAAATACATATAGCATGTTCCATTTATTTGCAAAAAAATAAATATTTAATTTGATATGAATTTTAAAAAAAAAAATTGGAAAAAAAACTCAATTTTATATACTTTTAATTCAAAAGGCATTTAAAAATTATAAATTCAATCTCAAGTGTGCATTATAATTTTAGAAATAGCTTTAACAAATTTATAACGCATGGGTCAAGCTAATGCTTGAAAAGTAAGAAATAAAAAAATAAATACATGAAACAGATTCAAAATATCGTTACAAAATAGTCACTTTCTTTAACTAAAATGGTGTAAACATATCTTATTGCTTTTCATACTTATTTCATGCAAAATTATAAACAAAACTAGTTCCAGTAATAGCTTTTATAGTCAGTGATATCTTTTTTTAGTCAAATTTATTTATCACAAGTAAAAAAAAAAAAATTTAAAGACTTTTTATTTATTGATTGTAAAAACAAGAATAACAGAATTACGGCTATTTAATTACAATTATGACTTAATATCAGTTAATTTCTTACATAGACAATTAAACCTATGGATATTAGTGCAGTAGATAATCACTTGATAGCATGTAAGGCTTAAAATAATTGAAGAAATAAATTTTACAAGTTGATTAAGTTTAAAAAAGATGTATGACTGCATACGCATAATGGTTCGAAATAAACTAAAGATGCAAAGTAAAAGTAAAAATATATATTTTGCGATAAATACATAAAGTCATAGCCCATCATTTGCTATGTTCAATCTATTGAAATTAGTTTTTATTATTTTTCATTAAAAAATTATTTTTTTCACTGTCATTTATGGTACAATCGTATGTGTTAGTCTTCATAAAATATGTATAGATTTCAAAAATATTTGCTCAGTAAAACAAAATTAAAACTATATGTAGTTCCAGTTTTGCTTTATTGTGTATTTAAATTATTTGAAGTACTAGAAACAGTTACCTTATTGTTTTTTTAATGTTGTTCATAAAAAAAATGTCAGGTAATTGAAAGAAAAACAAAACAGTAATATAAGATTTATGTTTACAAAATGCTTTAAACCAAAACTAATATGCAAATCAAAATAAAGCTGCAATGTAATTTGAAAAACATTAAAATTATAAATGTAGATAAAATCAGGTTTTAAGTTAGTAAAATCAGAAAATTTATTAATATTTGAAAACTTAAAATAGACTAATTAAAAAAAATTAAGCAGCAATTTATTTTATGTATATGTTATGTTTAAAACTCTTTTATACACACTGATAGATACTTGCTTTTTATTTTACGTGTTAGGTAATAAAATATTCAACAGAAAATAATTAAGAATTAACTAAAACCTGATGTTTGTATAATGTTTCAAATCAAAACTGTAAACCAAAACAAATGGAAAATCAGAACTAAAACTACAGTATAATTTTAAAAACATAAATTAAAATTTTGTATATGTGACTATAATTTGTGGTCCAAAAATTTAAAATGAAAAAAAGTGTACTAATAATTCAAAACTGAAAACAAAAGAGCAATTGTTTTTATATGCGCCTGTAAATAATTAAATTTATAGGTACCAGACCTTATTAAATATTGATGCATCAAGCATTGCCTACTATATTACATGTCTGGTAACAAATAATAAAAATTAATAAAAGATACTTAATAATAAAATATGACTTCATCTTTGCTTAATGTACCAAATCAAATTAAAGAATTTTTAAAAATTTGAATTAAACAAAAAACTATAACAATTATTCAAGACTGAAAATTTAAATTAAAAATTCAAATATTTAACATTTTATGTATTTAATTTATAAAAATCAATTGAGAGGTACTTATGTAAATGTTATTGATACTTATTCATCACTATGTTGAATGTCAGATAATTATTTTACTGTTTTCACTGTCATTTATAGTACAATCATATGTGTTAGTCTTCATAAAATATATATAGATTTCAAAAATATTTGCTCAGTAAAACAAAATTAAAACTATATGTAGTTCTAGTTTTGCTTTATTGTGTATTTAAATTATTTGAGGTACTGGAAACAGTTACCTTATTGTTTTTTTAATGTTGTTCATAAAAAAAATGTCAGGTAATTGAAAGAAAAACAAAACTGTAATATAAGATTTATGTTTACAAAATGCTTTAAACCAAAACTAATATGCAAATCAAAATAAAGCTGCAATGTAATTTGAAAAACATTAAAATTATAAATGTAGATAAAATCAGGTTTTAAGTTAGTAAAATCAGAAAGTTGGCCAGCATAGCCTCATTGGCAGAACGTGGGATTCACGTGCGTGAGAACAGGAGTTTGAATCTAGCCAGCCGAAGACTCCCTGTGTCGTAAATGGTGACTGACTGGTGTATGTTAAATCTGTCTGGTCACAAAGTCCTCCATGTTCCCATAACAAATTATACCCCTAGGGGTACTGAATTGGGGATTGACCGTTCTCTGGTTCAGGTTAAAATTATGATCTGTGTATGAATGGGTTCGTCCTATAAGCTGGTGTGACTTATGGGTGTGGTTGAAGTCTAATTCTTGGCGACAGATGGCATCACTGGAAAACAAGAACAATCGCACCTTTTGCCTTAATGGCCTACAACGACAACAGCATTAGTTAAAGTTTGTACCTACAAAATGGTTGTGGTTTCTTTTACATGGTGGTCCTATATAATGTGGGCTCCTCTTATTTCAGGGATGAGATTCTTCCGCGGATTCGCGGATTTCCGCTTTTTTTCAGATTTTTCCATTTTTCCCGCTAATTTCCGCTGAAATTGTTTTTTGCACAAGTTAAAATATTTTATGAGGAATTTAATTTTTCGCGGAGCGAAATTATTGAAGTCCTTATTCCTCCCTCTGAAGTTTCTCTAAAAATCATTTCCTTGGGATAAAACTGGTTGACCTTTCTTTATTCAGAGATGAGATTTTTTTTGTCTCTCGAATTTCAGCTTTTTTTATCAAAAACTCCGATTCTCTGAAAGTTTCGTTTTTTTTATAAATATCCCGCTTTTTTTTTTTAAATTCAGTCGTTGAAGTAAAATAATTATATTTATTTACGATTTTCAAAAATAAACAGAAAATTCAATCTACGCCCTAGCTGCTAATCCTTCCGCATTTTTACTTATATTAACTATTTTCTCCGATTTCACGCGCAGAAAATAAGATTTTCCGTATTTTTTATCCGTCGGCTGGATAGCTCTTATTTTCGTAATTCAGACGTCGCTGCTTCTTGTATTCTGGCATGAAAACAAAAACAAAAAAAAAGAAGAAACAAAGGGGAAAAAAAGAGAACAAAAATAGAGGTGTATTTGCTGTGAAAATATTTATTTGCTCATTCAATTAATTTTGTAAATTTTTATTTATTATGTCTAAACAAAAACAATACAAACAAGCCTATTAGAAATCCCAAGTCCAGACTCTGCAAATATCTTGATTTTTATTCACGCGATTTTAATATCAATCATCGATTTTCGTATTTACCTGATTTAAAAGTTGCGCATTGCGATTCTTATTTACGAGATTTAAAAATCCAGTATCGTGTTTTGTATTTATGCATTTTTCAAATCGCGATTTCATTATCAAACCTCGATTTTCGTATTTACCTGATTTAAAAGTTGAACGTTGCGGTTCTTATTCAGGCGATTTAAATATTGTACATTACGATTTTTACTTACGAGATTTAAAAAATCAATATCGCGATTTGTATTTACGAGCTTTTAAAACCCTATGTAGCAATTCACGCGAGCTTAAAATCCAATGTCGTGATTCGTTTTTGCGGTTGTAATTTCGCACGATTTAAAAATTATGCATCGTGATCTAAAAATTAAAAAATCATGATTTGTATTTTCGCCTTTTTTAAATTCGATGTAGATTTTCATATTTACGTGATTTAAAAGCCTCATATCGGGATTTATAATCACATGGTTTACAATTACAAGTTTAAAAATCGCACTTTTTTTTTATCAAATTTTTGTTTTTATATATATATATATATATATATATATATATATATATATATATATATATATATATATATATATATATATATATATATATATATATATATATATATATATATATCTTTTTTCTTGGATTTCCTCTTTTTTACTTTCTGACTACTCTCATCCCTGTTATTTGATGTGCTTGTACTTAATGTAAAAGTTTTGGTGACATATTTTATGGATGAGAATAAGGTATTGCTAAAAAATTAATAATGAAATTTATACCACCAGTTGCAGAAATTGATAAATTTTTATTAAATCAGGGAGTTTTTTCCTGAGTGATTGTGGCCATATTAATCCATATTATACAATCAGTCTAAAAAATCAGTTAGTTTTTTCCCTATGTGATTGAGGCCATCCAGTGTTGGTCACAAACCGATAACAATTTAAATTTATAGTTATTAGTGTATACATGATCGTGAAAGACCGAAATCAAGAGAATGTCAATTTTCACCAGTGAAAGTCAGCAATTACATAGTCGGTGCAGTGAATGTCCGAAATATTTGTTATATCCGAGTTGATATTCATTTATTCGTTGATATTAAAACATTTATTTGATATTTTAATGTCTGCTGAGAATAGATTAGGAGAAACATCAGTGTTCACAGTACCAGTTAAATGCATACTGGACAAGGGCACTGGTCCTTAAAAATACAATGGTACACCGGGCAAATGCATACCGGGCAGTGGCACTTAACTCTAGTATATATCTTGGACATTTACCAAAGCGACTGTGATTGTCAACATTCACTGGCGGAAGTCAACAACCACCAATTTCAGTTATTCACAGTAATATATATATTAAATGCTGTTGTTTTTAAGCATTTTTGTACTTTATTTGCCATTGCAAAAAATATATTAAGTTCCTTAGATGTAGAGTATTTCACATGTTATGCACTTATGTAGTAGTTAGCATGAAATTTCTATTTTATGGTATAATCTATTTGCCTTGACAGCTTTAAAATTATGACCTAGATTTATAGATATATTCACTAATTAAAAAGTTTTTTACTTTTGGAAGTTGATGAAATGAATTAATTTCAATTCTAATGTTCTGCGCAAAGTAGATAGATGACTATATGTGTATCTATCAGGGTTCCTAATTTTTTTGATTTAAAAAAATTTTTTAAAAAATAAATCAGATTTTTTTTTATTTAAATTGGATTTTTTTGATTTTTATTCAAATACACTGTAAGAACTTTGATTTATGATTAAAATAACTTTATAAATGTTTAATCAATATAAATTAATATTAAAACTTATAAGAATTTATAAGAATATTATTAGAATTTATAAGAATATTTTAGAAGGTTTAACTACCTAAAACAATTTTTCATTATAATACATAGCTTTGAATGCATAGCAACCATTTTGAAACAAATACATGATTGAAATTTAAAGACTAGATGAAATAGAGAATTTAAAGAATAGTTAAACTATTAAAACAAAGTTTCAATTACCAAACCATAATTTTAATTTAAAATTGTGATTTCTTTTTTCCCCCCTTCTTTTTCTTGATTTTTAAAATGACAAAATAAATGTAACAGATTGTGTTTATAAATGTAGTCATTCATCAAAAAATAAATAAATATTTAATCTCTATATTTTTACATTAAAATATAAATTTTTAATCCTGTATCAAAATTGATAAGTTAAGCTTAAAAAAAAACAAATTTAAAAATCTATGTACTCATTTAAATTTTTTTTCACAAAATTCCTTTAATGTCAAAGATACTGCAAACATATTATGTGGAAAAAAAATACTTAAATGATTACTTTAATCTGTACTTTCAATCTCAAGCATCAAATGATGTTTAAAAATGTAATTTCAAATATGTTGGAATTTAACACATACCAAGAAAGAAAGTAATTTTGTTAGCTAAAATTAATTAATGCAGCAATATTAAATTTTGAAACTAATGCAGCAATTTATTTAAAATAAATTTTTATAAGAAAAGAAATAAAAGAAGTATCAATAATTTAAAACACTGTTTTTTAACTTTTTAAATCAATATATATATAAAAATAAGTTGATTTAAATCGATGATTTTTAAATAAAAATAATTTGATTTAAATCATGATTTAAATTGTGATATAAATCAAGCTGATTTAAATCAACAAACCCTGGTACAAGTATATAAATTTTTTTTTAAACATTTTAATGTGTAAGAATTAATGTTTTATCTCAGGATATTGATGATCTACCTCAGACTCCTCACGAGGAACCGAAGTCACTACCTCTTCAAAATCGAAGTAATCGGCAGTCTTCCATTGAACGTAGTAATAGTCAAATAGGTAAACCTTTTTCCATCATCCAATTTGTATGAAAATTAAATGAACATTTGAATTATTAAAAGTAATTGTCAGTCTTTCATTAAAGTTATTGATTGGTAGCCTGATAATGGTTTCTCAAACATCCCATTCATATGAAGATTAAATTAGAATATCAAATAATTACAGAGTATCTGCGCACCTGGAAAGTCGTGAAAAATCAAGGATTTTGGTATTGAACAAAATTTGTCACGAAATATAATGATTTTAACTATTTTTGTTTTAAAACAAGATCATGGAAAGTCATGGATTTAGATTGCCGAAAAATCTAATTTTTAAAATGGAATTTACCAATTTCACAGTTTCCAATGTTCCGAATATCTGAATTTGTAACAAAATCCCCACTCATAGTCATATTTTATTAAAATATAGCATGTTTTTATCCTGTTCTTTAAAAATTATGGTGTTCTTTTAAAAAATGAAAGAACATAATTTCTAGAGCGAATTATCTTTTAAACTTCCATGATATTAGAATTTTTTATCTATTTATTATTATTTTTATTTTATCAAATTAAAATTCTAGTATAGGCTTCTTATATTACACTTACCTTTAATAAGAAATAAAACAGATTTAAATAACTGCATATATCTGACTGTATTTAGTTATTTGCTTTTGTATTTTTTTCCCATTGTATTTTTTTCCTTTATTTTATTGCTTCAACTCTTTCTTTACTCTGTTTTTTAAGTTAAAAATCTATAAATATGAAGATGCAGAATATAACAGTTTTGGTTATATCTATCATTTCAATTAATGTTAATATAATGCTTTTTTTAAATTTATTGTTGTGTTTTTGTCAGAGAAAATAGTATTTTCGTTAAGTCATGAAAATTCTTGGAATTAGTCACAGAAAGTCTTGGATTTGAAAATCTAAAATGTAGCCTGTAATTAAAATAATCAACAGCTTCTTTAGAGCCAGATTTTCAACAAACTAATCCTATATATATATATATATATATATATATATATATATATATATATATATATATATTGGGTTCAGAATGTTGAAAAGATTTGGTAATGTTTATTTAACTTTAAAGAAAATGTATCGATAATGTAGAAATGTTTTTTTAAATTTATTTTGCAGAAAGTGTGGGGAGTAGAGAAAGGAGACACAGCATCAGCGTGTGTGAATCTCCTCCTAAGTCTGGTGACCAGACCCCACAGTGTGAAGAAACTCTGAAATATTCCACACCATTCTATGAATGTTCTAGTCGGACAAGATTCGACTGTTGGAAATCTGTAAGTGATTTCTCAATATATATATATATATACCCTTTTTGTGGATATAATTGTGCGAGCTGATGATGAGATTATATCTTTTCACTTTTTTTGTTTTCCAGCCTTTTAATATATATTTTTTTAATTTTTTTAAAAATATTTTATTTTAGGTATATTTCTTTTTCTCTTTTCAATAATCTTTAATATTTTCCATGTTTTCTCTATATTTTTTTAACTTATTTTAGTAGTTACATGTATGTGCAGTATATAAAACTTATTAGTTTTATTTTTTTATTCTTCTTTTTGTCTTATTGTGCTATTTATATATATATATCAGGGGTCTGTCTAGGTTTTTCTGAGAGGTAACTATTTTGTGAAAATTTAGACATAATTTGTGGAAATTAAAATTTATATTAAAAAAAAATCAACGCAAAAATATGGATTTATCGTTTTTTAAGGGATACAAAAATAAAATTTTAAGAAAAAGTATTTTGTGAAACTACCGTTTTCTCTAAAGTTGAATTTGTGAAGGTGCCGCTAAACGGTAGTAAATTTGGCCTGAACAGACCCCTGTGTATTTATATATATATATATATAAAGAGTTCAAAATGTAGAGAAAACATAGAAAAAATTACAGAACAATGGGGAAAAAAAAGAGGGGGAATAATAATAATAAAAATCCGAAGAGAGGAAGAAAAAAAAATTGATCTATTTGTTTGTCTAACAATTGCTTTTCTTAATTTTCTTTGTTTTTTTAATTTTCTTTGTTTTTTTAATTTTAATTATGCTATATATATTTTGCTTAAGCCAACATATTAAATAATTAATCCGTTTTAAAACAAGCACAATATGATAGCATATTAGATTTTTTCTCTTTTGTCTAGCTTTTTTTTCCTCTCTGCTATTTTTTTTTTTTCATTTTTTTTTTTCACTATGACATTTAAAAGTAACACTGCTACCTCTCCTTTGAGGGAGAGGTAACAGCGATCAATGTGGCTCTGATACAGCTAATTCCAAGACACCTCTACAAAAAGACTGTTATTCTCTCTTGACTCCAAAGCTGCCACACAGGCCATTGCATCTAAGGAAATGCCCATATCCAAGAATATACAAGATAGTCTCTTGGAGAAATTGAAGATCGATGGTTGTCAGGTTACTCTACAATGGATCCCAGGACATTGCGATATCTACGGCAATGAACAAGCTGATATATGTTGGCAAAAAAAGGCACACAAATAATCCAACAACTAAATTCCAATATATCCTTTCATTCCACGAAAATCTACATCAAAAATTTAATGTGGAAAAATTGGAAAGTGTCCCTTTCTTCCCATATATCCCTGAAAAGTTGGGGGAACATTTTAGACTGGGGCATTTCAGACAGATCCCGTGAAAAGGCTGTGGCAGAATTTAGACTTGCGGTGGGTCATGACTGTCTTGCGCACCACCTCCGAATTAATGGAAAGGAAGCACTTGATGGGATGTTCGGCTGTACACGGAGACTCCGAAGTGAAAAGATATTGGAGTGCTAGGCAACTGCTAATGAGTCATTGACTTTTTTTCTCTTATCTATTTCATTTGCATATATTCTTCTTGTTAAGAGTTTGTCAATTTCTGCCATTAAAAATAAATTAAAAATTAAAGAAAACCATTTAAAAGTAAGATTTTTTCCGTTGGTCACCATAGATTGCCTTTGTGGGGGGGGGGTGATTTTGGTAGCAGTTCCCACCAAGGAAATATTAAAGATCTCTTGAAATAAGGTAATTTATTATTACAGTACAGAACCCGTTATCCGGAAGTCGGAAAACCAAAAAAGCGGTACAAAATTCGATAAATTTTCCTGACATTTTTTTTTCCTCTTAAAATTTTAGGATTTTTCTTTCTTTTTTGAAAGATGTTTACCTTACCGTCATTTTGGAAATAATTATTAGTGTATTATTTCATCATTTTTCTCCTTTTTATGATTATTTCCAAATATTTTTTTTTTAGTTGAGTTTAGCAATAAAAAAACGGCTTTTTGTAGCGATTCAGAAAACCAGAAAAATCAGTTATCTGGAATAGCGATGGTCCCGATCGTTCCAGATAATCGGTTCCCTACTGTATTATTATTTTTTTTTTTTTTTTTTTTTTTGGAATTGCAACAGAAAGTTTTTTCCTTTTGTATTAAGAGATTACGTATTAAAAAAATATTTATTGAAAAATTGTGATATTAGAGAAGGCTGTGTTCCTCCCTCTATAAAATGTGAGGGATCAGAGATCCCCCAAGTTATGTGGTTCCTGCAACTGTTGATGTTGAACAGAGTTTTTACAAGATGTAAAGAATGAAGAATTTACTTTAGGACATTAGGCAGTAAAGAAGGAAGAATTTACTTTAGGACATTAGGCAGTAAAGAAGGAAGAATTTACTTTAGGACATTAGGCAATCTTCTAATTTAAAAAAAAAATATTTGACAACACAATTCAATTCTGGAAGAAGGTTAGATTCTTCCTTTATCAAATAATTAGTTAAATTTTATTTTTTTAAATTTTTTTTAAAAATTTTTATCTCATTTTTTACTACATTGATAAATGCAAATTATGCTTTGTGATTTTTCACAAAAAGTGGTGGTAATATAAAACAATTTTTCCAACATTTTTAAAAACACTATTTTTCTTTTTGAAGTCATTTCATGAGGCTTTAATTGTATTTTTCAAGTCATTAACATTCTTTTTCAGTCTCAGTGGCAGAGCCTTGAATGTCTTTCCTTGACTTTAGAAGAAGTCGTCCACATCCGCAACGTTTTGACGAAAGCTGAGCTTGAAAGTCTAATTGTAGATCCTACACTCTACGACGGCATGTGCAAGGGAAAGGTAATCACTGCTCTTTGCTTTTGAAACCTGCTTATTTATTCTTCTTTAGTTTAAAAAAAAATTATTATAAAATTCGTCAACATATTAAATTGATAACTGAAAAAATAAACTGTAAAAGGATGTTTTCAAACTCATCGTCATCATAGCTAGCCAGACAGCCCAATGTGGGCCAATGCCTTCCTCTAAACATTTCTCCATAACGATTTCCAATTTATCTTGGATGTCCAATTCTTTTCATGAATTGTAAGAAATTTTTCCATTGGGTCTAAAAAGGGATATCTTTTTTATTGAATTATCATCACTCATTCGAATCACATGGGCCATACAATTCATTCTGTTTATTTTTATGTATTTAATAATATCGAACTGTTAATGTTTAATAATATCGGGCAAAGTTAAATCTCCTTCTCCAGTTATTGTTTTCAGTTACACCACCAGGTATACTCCTCAAAATCTTTCTCTCAAACATTGTGATACAATTTTCCTCCAGTTTTGTCATTGTCCAAGCTTCAGAAGTATATGCCAAGACTGGTCAGACAAGAGTTTTGTAAATTAAAAACAAATTTTCTCAACCCCTAGGCAGTCCTATTTGCCAAACGGAGTCTTGTTTTTTATTTCAGGAGAAATTTTGTTATCAACTGTTTTCAAACTGACCACCATTTTAAAGCAGCAACTTCCAGCAGTCTAAGAACAATGTTAACAGATGCCTATGCAGTCTGTTATAACGACAATCTATAATTGTAGATTAAATTATGGAAAGATGAAATTGTGCGTTATTATAAGCAAATAAACATATTTAATGTTAAAACAACTATAAAAAGAGTAAAAAATGTTTAGACATCAGGGGCTTCGCAAACTTATATTTTTGGAGGAACAAAATTCACATTTTGCTGAATGAAATTCCTATTTTGACCAAATTATAGATAAACAATCATTTTTATTCTTTGATAAATTTGATTTAAACTGTTCATGATCATCATAAATACTTCATTAATCTAAACATAAACTTATTAGTGATACAATTGATAATTTTTTTTTAACTTTGTGTTACATTCACCCATATTACTGACCAAACTGTAATTACCCATTCACTGTTATACTTTTCAAATTTTTCTTTTTTGTATAAAAATTGTGCAAGTTTTTTTTTTTTTTTTGAAGAGGAGCTAATTGATGTCTTGTCTCTAAATTTCTGCTGAAACTGGCTGGTTTGTATCACTAAATATGAGCTCCATGACAAGTGATTGAAAGAATAGGCTTTTCAATGACGAGGAGGGTATTTGATTTATTGAGGAAGATATATAAAATTTTATGGTGGCTAATATAATCAAAAAAAGGTAGCAACAAAATGGCTTTGCTTACAGTTTTTTCTCTTTTCCAATGTACAAACAGCCTTTTTATAATTTTAATAAACTTATCTTTTTTTTTATTTCTCACTAAAATTTCTCCTAAAAAAAAACTACAACCAAATTTAAAGAGAAAAGTACATTCATGAGAGGAATAATTCCAAAAATATTTTATGAATAACTTAATGTTCGCATTCTAAAGTGAATTGTATTTTAAAAAATTAAAACGCTTTGCAATTTATGATCTGTTTAAAGTAAAATTAAGTTTGTTAAATCTTGTATACCTATAAAACATTGTACTACAAAAGATTTTAGCTTAATAGATACATTTTGAAATATCATCTAATTAAGTGCGGGGACAGAGTTGTTATCGACAATGTCAACCTTCATCTATGAAACCCTAACATAGAATCGAGTTCTAGTGAATTGGAATTATATTTTTGTAGGGGTATAAACTCCCCTACCATACAAACTACCCCTATAGCACTCCCCTACCATAATTATATTTGCGATAGAATTCGAAACATGAATACTGCTAGTCGATTCAATGCTGTTTTGTGAGAAGCTGGGAGAGCTGTATTAAGATCATCGTACTTTTTTAGAGCTGTATTAAGTTCACGGTCGTGGTCGCTCCTGTGTTCCCTTTAGCAATCGAGTGTATACATTGTCGATCAAGACTGAGCAGCAATAGCACGAGGAGATGGACAATGTCGCAATCACAAGTAGCAAGTCAACTGTTCAATGTGGACCATCCAATGAAGTAGGCGTTTGTGTTCAGATCAAAGTGGACGTTAATGTCAAGATAGACGTGTTCATATCAAAGTGGGAGTTTCTGTCTAGGTAGGCATGTTCACATCACGTCCGAAGGTCACCAATGTGGGGATGTATTTATCGACAATGTTGACCTTCATCTATGAAAAGGTACCCCACCATGTAATCGAGTTAACATGTCTTATATACATGTCTTATATAGAATTGGAATGGTATTTTTGCAGTGGTAGAAACGCTACATACGTAAGAATCATCTTGTAAAAGAAACTTTATATATGAACGTTAATTGTATCACTAACTAAAATAGGAACATTTATTCATTTTACAATTTCAACTAAGAACTCTGCTGCCTGGCCATTAAACCACTTAGTAACAGGTTCTTTCAACATGTCATCATTTCCCAAAGTGCTTTTCACCTAGAAATTCTTCAAGTTCTGGAAACAGATGAAAATCTGGTGCTGTATGGTGGATGATCCAGTTAAACAATTTGTTAAGATATAATGAAACATAAAAAGTCTGTGTTTAAAGTTTTAAAAAAAAATATTCAATTTGAAATAAAATAACATTAAAAGCTTCTTAAAACTCTGGACAAGATATTACAGATTAGGCCTACAACGCAGATTTTCAGATCATCAAATATATAGAACATTAAAAATTCAAATAATTGAATGAATAGGTGATAATTTTATAGTTTTTTCAATACAGGACAATAATTAATACCTTTTACAGTAAGTACACATCACTTTCTGCTATAGCTATCCTAATGCGAAGTAAGCAACATTTTCATCCATTTAAAATGCTTTGTTCATGAATAAATTTTACTCTCAAACGAAAAGTAAAAGGATGCAAATCGAAAAAACATTACATATATGATATTCATTGTTGTTTACAAAACATTTTTATACAATGCAAATTTTGACTCCTTGATTTTTTCAGCAAAAATGAATTATTTTAGTCTTCTAAACATTTTTTCTTGTATATTATTGCTAAACTAGCTTCCTATGAAATTAATTAACTAACAGGAATAAATTGGTAACTTCTTATGAAATTGTGTTATCACTCGATGACGTAATGTGCGCAAATGCCTTTGGTTTTCTTTGCATTCACGATGCTGATCAATATTATAATAATAGTGTCTAACAATATTCCTGTGCTACTCGGGTACTCATTTTATCGAGCTTTTACTGTATGTAATTTATTATGGTCTGACATACTGCAAAAATATTATTTTATAATATTTCCCGTTAGCATGTTTTCTAGCAACAAAGTTAGTTACTGGTTTTGAAACTTGGTGAAAATAAATTCCAGGTTTCTTGTGCCGAAGGCTGCAAGCTGTATAGTTTGTCTATTGTAAGAACTCTCACCTCCAAAAAGTCTGAGGCCGTCTGCGACTATGGAAACAATGATAGTGCATTTTAGGGAGGGTAGCTTCTCTTCACTCTAAGGCTAACACGAAGAAAAATATTCCCTTTCTTTTGCCCACCCGAGCTAAAACCTGTCCTAAACAACGACCCCTACTTGACTACCCCTACGTGAAGTAGTTATACTTCGTTACCATGGTCACCGCCACAGGGCCAGACGAATGGCATGGGGATTTCTCACTTTAGACAAACTATACTATCTCTTCCTGTTTATCTTTAATTGATTTTTTTTTGTCCGATCTTTACTGTCAATGTAGAATTTTGTGACTATTTAAAAGATAACATTTTAACTGTTTGTTCTAGGTCTGTTTCACTTGCAAACAAGTTAGGTTTTCCTTCTTTGGTCCATGGAAAATAAAGTGTAAAATGTGTGAAAGGACAGTATGTGATAAATACAGCAGTAAAGTAAGCTTTTATTTTATTATCCTTACCTTTAACAGTTTTTTTTTCTCACAAGGAAACTCTTTCCACTTTTTAGGAATTATTTTGGTAGGTTTTTATGAAGCTCTTTGTTGTTGAATTGAAAGTCAACGATACATTTCACTATTAAAGTAGAATTTTATGAAGCTCTTTGTTGTTGAACTGAAAATTATTTAAGGATGTTTTTTAAAGCTCTTACACCAGGGAGATTAAAAAAGAAGGGGCAGTTTAAGAGCTTTCGCACAAAGCAAAGAAATCTAAAAAATTCTTACAAAATTCCACCTAGATAAGAAATACTAAAATCACTAAATAATTCTCAATTTTTGAAAATTGACGAATTTTAACCCCAAGCGCCACCTGTGCTTAGCTTTACATGGTTAACCATCCATAATCTATTCTTTTGTATGGTACTTTTATGTATACTAAGAAGCCTATGCCATAGTCATTGCAAGAGACTAATTTTTGAGAATTCAGAATACTTTATCAGAAGAAAAAAAATTCACACATGTAGAAAAGATTTTTTGAAATGTGCTAAATATTTGTAAAAAGCTTAATTCCCTTGTTTTTAATTTTGATGATTATTTGAAATTCTCTGAAATTTTGAGGATGGACTTTTAGAGATTTCTATTTACTGAGGTGGACATATACCCTCTTTCGACCCACCAGCTAACAATGCGCATAGCTAATCCTATGTTTTCTACTTTTACCAACCCCTAGAGCAAAATCACCTCATGATTTTTAAGAGTTACAGAAAGAACCCTACACTGTGAAAAGGAAGGAAGAAATAAGAATATAAAGAAAAGAAAAATTTGCATTTTTTGCCCAAATCAATCTAGTACTGCGGTTCTGAATTATTTTTTCGACCATGAAACTAAAAATGGAAACTCTTAAGTTTGCTTGAAGCTGTGTATATTCTATCCAAATGGAAGACTGTTGATAATTTTGAAAATATTTAATAAGAGCAATGAATCATCGTTTTTATCAATAATTGTCCTGGAATTAAAAAGACAGTTAATGTCACAGGTCTAAAGTGGCATCTGAATTGGTTTTTGGTTTATACATATGCAGAAAATAAAGTAGCTTTTGATTAATAAACTTGATTATGGTATCAAAAACTATAAAATAAGCTGGTTTTGGTTTTCAAAAGGGAGCTTTTATAAACGCTGAAAATGATTGTCAGATAAACAAAATTTTTTATTTTTCATTTCAATTATTTTATTTGAAATAATAATTTCAATGAGAAATATTGATAGAATATTTTATCTTAGATTCTATATTCTTTTAATAATTTATTCGATATATTGTTTTAAAAATTATTTTTCAAATTTTGGCAATTTGCCTTCCTTGGCATTTTACTTCAATAATTTTATATAAAAAAATAATAATAATTAATTTCTAAATTGTTGTTTGAATATAAGAAAAATTACCGATTTCAAAAATCATTACTGTTTTAAAAAATGTACTTACATCTGAAACCACTTGATCCTACCAATGATCCTGCAGTGGGCTGATCGTAAAGACCCTGTAGAACACCAAAGTCAAGCATTGCTGGCTATGGTCAGTAAATGACCACTTTGATCAGCCCATGTAGAGACTGAGGGTGCACGGTATCGGTCCTCGATAAATTGTTCGACTGTAAAGTGCTCGACTATCTGCACAAGTCATCGGGCTACCAAAGCAAATGAGCCATCCTCTCTGCAGAGAATAAAAATTGCAATGACATTTCTTCGAATCATCCTCAAGGATGTTTCTCAGACCGTCGCCAATATCCCATTGTGCAGCTTTAGAGTGACCTAAATAAAGTACCTCCGTACCTTATTGATCCTATCACTGAACAGTAAGGTTTGAAAAACACCTTTTGAGAAACTCTGGTCTATTTATTAGCCATGCACAAATATTTGTGTACTTGGAACATGATGAGCTCACATAATAATGTCCATTTTTGTTTGAATAACAAGGGTCGTTATATGAATTGCATAAATGAAGCTTCTCATGTGTAATGTTATTCCATTTTCCAGATGCGTATCCCAACTGAACATTCTGCCAGGATACCAGTTTACATGCTGAGTCCAACCCCAAGTCCACCCCCTGAGGAGGAAGCTAGTCATAGTTTTTGGAAGTTTTCTGAGATGTTTAGCAAGTAAGATGAAGTTCCTATTTTACTGACCCTTTCATAATAAGTTGTAGTGTATATCTATCACTACAAAAATACAATTCCATTTCCCTAGTATGTAAGACATGTTAACTCAATTCTACGAAGGAGTACCTTTTCATAGATGAAGGTTGACATCGTCTCCTCACCCCACAAAGTGTTTTCTTGACTTTATTTGGCTGTCTTAAGAGGACGCCATACCATGGGGGGAAACCTTTCATTGCAAATTCTTTTTCACCTCCATAACTAATTTGAAATTGAAACTAAAGAAAAAGGGAGTTCAGATAAACCTAGAGCAAGGCATGAAGTTTCAAATAATGAAAAGAAATGTTTTAAGTATCAAAATGAAAATAAATTATACGATGATAAGTTAGGATTACGTAATGGAAAAGTTCTCTTTCAATAATTTGTTTGCATTTTGATATTTTGATTTTTTTTTCAGCAACTGAAACTTCATTGCTTACTCTAGGTTTGTCTGAACTCACTTTTTCTTTTTTTTTTGAAAAATTTATCATGAAGGTGAAGGAGAATTAGCGACGAAAAGTTTCACCCGTGGTGTGGCGTCCTCTAGAGAGCACACTGTATCATGAGAGAAAATTTTTATGGGAAATTCTATTTCATCTCTGTTGATATTTTACAGAAAAGTGATTTCATTTAAGCCTAGAGTAAATATTTTTAAAGTAACTAAATGTGTTATTTCACTATGCAATAAGTTAAACACATTTTTTCAACATTTGATACTTCATTGTTTTCTCTAAATCAGGTATGGGCAAACTGCGGCCCGCCAGAAGGTTTTATCCGGCACGCAGATAGAATTTTAACTTGCCGATCCATAGCGAATATAAACAATATACACCCATTTTCTTGTCTAATTTGTTTAAAGCTATTTTTGTTCTTTCTTTTCTAACAACAAAGTACTGACGATCTTTTTACTTTCTCTATTTTTGTTCTTCAAAACATAAATTGATGGAAATAGCTAGCACAGTCAGCTTCAATTGGTAAAATGTTAAAAGCAAAAGTTCTAAATAGAATAGCAGAAAATTGGTGCCATCTGAAGCAGTTGTTTCTAAATATGCCAAAGTTTGAGTTTTACAAATCATTACCAAAAGCTAGTTTCCCAAATTTAATATCTCAGGCCCAGAAAATCAGTGCTATGTTTGCTTCATCTTATCTATGTGCACAAGTGTTTTCAACTATGAACCTTAGAAAAAATCATTTCAGAAGCAGACAAACGTTTAGCCTCGCTCCTTAAAATAAGAACATCTCGCTTGGAACTTCAATATAAGGAACTTTTAAAAATGAAATCCTAATTTCATTCATCTCATTAAATATTTAAATAAAAACTTGTATATCATTTTTTTTATTTTATTTTAGAAGTTTTTACTTAGCTCACCAAACTTTTTTTTCTTTGCATTTTTGCCTTGGATCAGAAAGGTTTGTCCATCAATGCTCTAGGTGTATAGTTGAACTCACTTTAATCTATACTTTCAAGTAATTATGAAGAGAATTTGCCGTGAAGGGTTTCTCCCAGAAGTATAGCATACTCATAAAATTATAATTATTTTTGTAGCATTTTATAAGATTGGAAATGCAAGGTTCTTGCCCCATTTAAAATCAAACAAAATGCAACTCATTTTCATACAAAATAATGTTTATATTTAAATAATGTGTTATTCTTTACAATATTGGTAATAATATATCAGTTCAGATTTTCTTTCACATTTTTCTCTTTTTATTTTATACTTCCATTTATTCATTACAGTCTTAATCTATGTAATGTAAAAATTGTTAGTTTGTATAACTTAAGAAATATAAAATACCTTTTATATGTTTTCATTTACGTATACAGTGAAACCTCGGTTAAGAGGACTTTCTTGGGACCGAAAAAATTGTCCGTTTATGAGAGTTGTCCGTCTACAGGAAGGATACCCTAATAACGAAGTTTATCACCATAAATTGTTTTTAGAATATTTTCAAAGAAATAATGAAATAATCTACAAGAATATATATTTAAACTTTCAAAAATATTTTGCGATAAAAAAGAATACATTAAAAAGCTTGATATAAGTACATAATTCTAGATGTAGCTACAGATAAATGAATATGATTTTCCTATTAGCTCAAATATTCAAGTCAGACATATGATACCGAATAGGAGCTTTTAGTTTTCAGTCAGTTTCAGTTATTAGATTTACATCCCCTTACACCTAAGTATTACTTGATAGGGAACATGGTTAATACTTCATATAGAAAAAAAAAGTACAGCATACCTGTAAGTCATGAGGACCTATGGAGTTGATTATTCACTATTGATCATTAGGGCTGCAGGTTTGTCGCGGCGCGAATTTCCGCGAAATTGTCATCTTTTTTCCTAAAATCCGCTAATTTCTCAATATGTCTTGACTTGCGTGAAAATTGCTTAAAATTCGAGTTTTTTTTTTTATTTATTATTTTTATAAAACAGAATTTTTTATTTTCCTGAACCTTAAATTGAATGTGTAAAATTGATTAGATATTTAGGGGAGTGAATCAATAGCAAAATGACATGAAAATAGTTCAGAGATAAGAGATAATCACAATCTTGTCAACTAAGGTGGTCTTTCTACACTTAGGGAGGGTAATTACCTTCCTGAAGTCAGTAAGAGTACAAAAGAAATTGGAATCACAAAGGAAGAAAAATGTTATAAATCAAATCTTTGACAGAAAAATTGTTATACATGCTATTGCACTGGGCAACGAAATTTCTACTGCCTTTCTACATATTCAGTTAATTTTTCCTAGGCGGCTTCTTGTGATCTCTTAAATATGGATCAGTTTCTTAGATAAGAGGGACAAGTAGTTAGTAGGGACTTGTAACTAGAAGTTTGAATGTAGAATGTTTGAGTTTTACAGCATTTACTTCTTACAAAGCAACGGCCAAGGAATTGCGCGTTGGTGAAGGAAAATTGATCGAGTTTTGGAAATCAAAGGCCAAACGCTCCAAAATTGGCAATTGGATGTTTGTCGGTGCCTAAAAACAGCGTTGACGCAGAAAGATCATTTTCTAAGTATAAAAATGCATTAAGTGATGAAAGACGAAGCATTAATGAGAATAATCTGACAATGTACAATACTTTGTACCAAAATTCTGTGCATTTAAATAAAAATGTTAATATTGCTTGAAATTCAAAGAAATACTTTTATTGTGTATTTATGAGCTTTTTTTTATTATTTGCGCAATTTCTGTCTTTTGCATCATTTATATAATAAATTTTTTTATGTTTAGAATTTGTGTAATTTTCAAAATTTCCTGCGATTTTTCCGCGAATTTTTTCCCGCGACAAACTTGCAGCCCTAGTTATGATGAAGGTGACTACATTATGATGAATTATTTTATAAAAATTAGGCAATTAAGATTTTAGATAAGTATTTTATTTTAAAATTGTCATTGAACAGCCGACCCGATTTTGTGGTTTACGACTACTAACGCTCCACTCAGTAGCCTTGTAATTTTGAACCTAATCTGGAAGACAAGGGAACTCCTGTATCAAGTAGTGTGAGAAATTTGCCTTTGTGGAGGAATTTTTGATGGAACTAACCCACATTTGGGTTACATGGTGAGCAAAATCTCCCAAGGTTAACCTGATGGCAAGAGGACTCTAACCTCTGATCCGTCTACCATTGAGGATATTTTACGTCAGTATTGTGGTCAGTGCAAGGCGAATGCGGAATTCGTATCGACCAGCTGGGATTCAAACCCGGTTCAGCTCATGAGACTGCGAACGCTCCATCACCTGAGCCATCTCGGCTCTTAGGTTAATATTGTAGTGGATTTATGTCTTTCACTTACTTTATTATTACAGAAAAGTCTTTCATTCTATAAGTTAGCAAAAGGTTTATTTTTTTTTAGAAAACTTGCATTTATAATTGAATTTGAATCTAATTATACAATTACCATTGACTTACAGAAAATCAACTGTCAGAAAGTCCAGATAAGTCTCAAATGCCGATTAAGAAGGAGATATCTGAATCTTCATTTCCAATACAATATGATGAAGATAAGGAAGAACTGGACAGAAAAGCTCCTGTCAAACGAGAAATTTCTGATTCAGGATCTGAAGGTTCAAATGAAGAAAATATTGCACAGGTTCGGAAGTCTACCATTTTATATTGTATTTATCCACTGACAATATGTATAAATCTTCATTTGCTTAAAAAAAAATATGCTGCTGGTAATAAAAATCTAAGTGTTTTGAGTGCTTAAAAACAGGTGCTCATTCTCAAGACTCCATGATGTGAGTGAGGAATATATTCATGCCTCATTCACATCTGGCGAGTCTTGAGAATGGGCACATATTTTCAAGCTTCAAAACATGTTGACTCTGAATATTTTTTTTTTTTTTTTTTGCAAATGAAATTTTATATCATCAATATGTCAAATGGAAATCTTGCCATTTTAAAGTTTAAGATATTTTTTCCATAATCATCTATAATTTACTCAGTTAAATCATCTTGATAATCCATCCTGCTTTATCCATATTTTAAATATCTCCAATACGTGATTTAAAATCATCGCTTGGTTTTTAAAATCTTTGTAATTGTATTCATTCATAATAAAAATAGCATTGGTATTTATTCATCATTTTGATTTATAATTAATAGTATTGGTATTCATTCATCATTTTGATTTATAATTCAAATAGTATTGGTATTCATTCATCGCTCTCCTAGATCAAATTGCCCCCATAGATAGCACCCAGGGGTGGTGGTCGGTAAAACTACATTTTCTTTGTAGTTAACTTCAGTAGCTAACTCTGTAGTTCTACTTTATTACAATTGTTGTTAACTATAACTACTTTTTTTTGAAAAATGTAGCAACTACAAACTACTTTAGAAATGCGTTCACTACTCTGCTACTTTTAGAAGACAAACTTAAATGGAGAACTTAATTTTCGACGATAGTCAAAATGGTGTTGAATAAAAAATTGGCTAGGTTAAATATATGCATTCACTACTCTGCTACTTTTAGAAGATAAACTTAACTGGAGAACTTATTTTCACCGATTGTCAAAATGGTGTTGAATAAAAAATTGGCTAGGTTAAATATAAGGAGATATTAAGAAGTTTTAATTCATGTTTACATGAAATAGTTTTTTTAATTTTAAAGCACTTTTTATGTATTTGTTCTTTTAACTTTCAAAATCTATGCTTTTCTGGTCAGTGATATAGGAAATGCTAGGAAGTAATCAAATATTTGTGATTTAAGTGATCAATGCTTTTTTATATCTTCAAAGAAATAAAGTGCAAACTTGCTGGGGAAAAAAAACAAAAAACATTGTCAAAGTACGAAAAACAAAAAAGCTGACCATGCCGAATAACTTTTGATCTAATGATCGGATCTTCACGTTCAGGACTTAATCTTAATGATTTGAGGGGGTGACCGAAAATAGGCTGATTAATTAATGCAGACGATATTTTAATTTATGAAATCAGATACAAAAGCGTACTTTATAGTTCCTGTGAAATCGAATTCTAAGAAAGTCAGATATTTAAGGTTCGATTTCTGAGGAACGATTCGACCGATTTTGCCTAGTATCAGTTCCTGGCCAAATTATTTGACGCACTGAAGATTCTATATAAATTATCAACTGACTTACACGACTGAAACCAGTTTGCACTTGTTTACGTTCGTGTATTAATTGGTTAACATTGTAATGCAATACTTTAAAAATAATTACAAATAGGAAGTATATAAAAATCTCTAGAAGAGCACTCATTACATGTATGTTTAAATATAAATGTATCGCATATACACTCGTGCAAAACATGCAGTTATTAAAACACTAGTTATTAAAAAACTGCAGTGCGTCTAATGATTTGGTCGAATTAATAATAATGTACTAATATAATACCTGATATAATAAATATTTATATAATCTATCGTCAAATTTACATTATATATCGTTTAATTTAAATGTAAACAAGTGCAAACCGCGTAAAAGCTGTATAGTATCACCTAATAATTAAGATTTTACATAGAAACTTATAGTGCGTCTAATAATTTGGCCAGGGGCCGTAGATCTTATTAATGCTCAGCCACAGAGGCATTCTCATTGCGTACGTTTACCCGAAATATAGTAAAGGATAGTTTAGATGAATGCAGTAAACCATTTTTATTCCGTGAACATTTAACGAAAACATTTTACAATATTTTTATTCATAGCTTTCTTTTATTTACGTCGCACTAGAGCTGCACAATGGGCTATTAGCGACGGTCTGGGAAACATCCCTGAGGATGATCCGAAGACATGCCATCACAATTTTGATCCTCTACAGAGGGGATGGCTCTTCCATTTTGGTAGCCCGACGACCTGTGCGCGAAGTCGCGCACTTTATGGTAAAACAGTTTAACGAGGACCGATGATCAAAGTGGTCACCCTCCCGCTTGCTGACCGCAGCCAGTGATGCTTGACTTCAGTGTTCTACTGGGAACTGTGTCTTAATGATCGGGATCATTAATTAAATAAAAATGACCTATCAGTATTGATTATTGACTCATTTGGTTGGAGGAAAAATTAGCTGCTAAGTTATTAGTCTACCTGCCACAGGCTACTAACTGAAAATTTAAATTTTTAAGTTTATTTTGAAGTCAACAATCATTGTCAGATTAACTTTGGATAACTCAGTCTTTGCCTTCAACTAAATTTACTAATAATGGTTTTGATACATCAGATAAATAAATGGTCTAAAAAATATCTAAAATCAAATTTCTACGCAGTTATTGGTTAAAATTCTTCTCACCTATAGCCTTTGGAAGTTGTTATAGTTTTCTCTCCTAAACTAACCGTTGCAATTTTTTTCAGAAAAATTTTATTTGCAGGATTTTTAACTACCAAAAACTTTTCCTAAGTGTATTTTTATTATTGTATGTAAATCGAGAAATACAGTTTCTTTTTCATTTCAGGCTCGTAATCAAGCTTCATCTTCCACGAATCTTAAGGAAACAAAAAATAAGAAGAGTTTTAAATTTTGAAATAAAATGTTTTGTTTTAACATTTGTAATTAAAATATTTATTTATCACTTTTACTTTGATGATGATTCCTATTAAATATTTATTTTGTTTATTGTGAATTTCTGGTTTTCATTGTATATTCTTTAAAAGTTACCAAAGTTTTAACTACCAAAAACTTTACCTAAGTGTATTTTTATTATTATGTATAAATCATTAAATACAGTTTCTTTTTCATTTCAGACTTGTAATCAAGCTTCATCTTCCATGAATCTTAAGAAAACAAAAAATAAGAAGAGTTTTAAATTTTGAAATGAAATGTTTTCTTTCAACATTTGTAATTAAAATATTTATCACTTTTACTTTAATGATGATTCCTATTAAATATTTATTTTGTTTATTGTGAATTTCTGGTTTTCATTGTATATTCTTTAAAAGTTGCCATCCCTTTGTCGATGTTGCCGTTCTTTCCAAGTAATAGCTAGGAGACGGAACCCTTGTGAAATCCTAGAAACAAGGAATGATTGATGTCTTGTTTGTATAAAAAGAACAATTCCTTTTTATTATTCAATAATATTAGATACCTTTTTATAGATTTTTTGTTTCTTGAGCTTATGACTGTGCACTTGCTTGTTATTTCAGTTAACAGTTACTTGTTGTCAAGGAAAAAAAGAAATTTTATTATTTTTTTTAATAATATATATGCACATTAGTGTTCAATAGATTGGTGATAATAAATGAGGAACTGTTGTTTATATTTTAATTCGATATGTATGAACATTTATATCATGATTTTGTAGATTGAATATAAAGATTTCTGAAGAACACTTTATATTTTAAATGTCGAAAAAGCAGACGTCAAAGTATATTATGGTTGTATCCTTTTAATATCTAAATTTTATTTATTATTATAAGCACTAATTTTTAAATATTTTTTTAATAACTATTATATTCTGAAGTGGTTGTTTTTTTTTAAGTAATTTAAATACCAAGCAATATGAAGTATTATAAAAAAAATACAATAAATGAAATAAAATAATTTTTAATAATATTTGTAAACAGTAGAGTTCATTAAAAAAAATATGTCCATTTCTTTAAATAAAAAAAAGGGAAAATATTTAAAGAAAAAAAATGAAATAATAGGTCTCAAACGTGAATCAATATTCAATCGTCTAGTCTAGGGGTGCACAACCTTTTTGGACTGAAGGGCCACTTGCACAGCAGGTTGGCTAACGAAGGGCCGCACATGTATTTAGACATGTTAATGACAAATGTTATAATGTTTATTTAAACATTAGCGTTCCATTTTTTTCATCAATAAACTTAGTAATATTAATAACTTAATAGTGTTCCATTATTCAAAATAAAAAGAATGCATTCAAAATAAAAAAAACTTATACTTTTTTTTTTCTTTTAGAAAAAAAAACTTGCTGTTTTTATCATATGAACAATAGGTTTATCAAAATAAAAAAACATTGAAGAAAAGAAATATTTTTTCAGATTAAATGCAGGTTGTGCACCCCTAGTCTAGTCATTAAGTGTGTTTTAATGCAATTGAAGTTTATGTCTGCATTAAAGAGATATTTCGCTTAAATTAATGAGCATGGTTGAAAACCTTGGAGAGGTTAAAAATTTGCAAATACTACTGCTCCCGGAGTAAAATATGTTTGCTTTAAGTTTTAATTCATTCACTTGTAAAATAGTAAAACTTTTTATCTTTCGTGAATTTATGGTGCAACAATTAAGCCTTCTAACTGAGACATTCATTTATATTTCTTGATTCCTGATATGAAAATACTGATAATTATTTAGTATGTTTTATTCAATATTTAAATTATTATTTTTTAATTTAAATTAATTATTTTACAAAGTTTAAAATTTTCAAACAAAAAACAATTAAGCTACATTTTACTTTTATTTTTTAATTAAAATATGATTATAAAAAAATTAGTAATGTAAATTTTTTTTTTATTTAACTGAAATTTTTTTATTTTGTAAGAAATCATTTGAGTTATTTTCTTAAAATTTAATTATGAAAATTTAAGCAAAATTTCATTATAATTCTCGTGAAAACAAATAATGTGTATTACCATCAAAGTTCATATTTTAAATGGCATGATCTTCTTTTTCGGTGGTAAATATCTCTTTTCAATTTATCCTTATTAATCTTTTTTTTTTTCCAACAAGAATTATAATGTAATCTTGTTCATATTATTAAGATTAAATTTAATAAAAACTTAAAATATTGGTTACAAAATAAAAGAAATTCAGTAAAAGACATTAAAAAAATTAAATTTCTAAGTTACAAATAAGTTTTCTCAAGTAATTCAAAAATAAAAAAAACAGCCAATTGTTTTTTGTTTTGAATATATGAATTTTGTAAAAAAAATTACATTAAAAAATAATAAATATATATTGAATAAAACAAACAAAATAGTTATCCACCTTTTTAGATCAGAAATCTAGAAATATAAGTAAAATTTAGCAGGCGATCATTGTGTCGTGACTTTAAAAGAGTAAAAAAGTTTTATTATTTCATAAGTAAATGAATTAAACTTTATATGGCAGCTAATTTTTACCCTATTCGAGGTTTTCAACCATTATCTTTACTTTAAGCTTAATTTCGTTTAAATGCACATTTTACAGCTGTGTAATGGACAAAAACACTCCGTAATCTAATGACCGGTTTTTCGTGTCATACGATTTATGGTTCAAGGGGGTCACTTCCTAGGATGGACTGAACTACTGGGACCTGCAATGTATTTGGAAACCTTAACGCGCTGGGATCCTTTTGGCTGATTTTAGTTATCAAGAGGGAGAAGAGATTTATATAGATTCTGTTGGAAATATGATCGATAATCGTCTCAAATCAGCCGAATCTATGCTCGTTGTTTATCTTTGGCTAAGTCACGGGATGAGATCCAAAAAGCTCGATGTCGGGCGTTTATCGGCAGTGAACAAACCACCCTCATGAAAATATGTTTTCCTTACGGGAGACCAGGGCGGTCAAAAATTCCCTGCGGACAACAAATATCTCGAGTCCGCGCGGACGGCCATTTTCCCGTTAATATTCGTGATACATTTTCAATTTTTGTTATCTTACAAGAGTCTAGCGCCTCACTTCTAAAATGACCTAATCTAGAAATACAGCAACATACTGCGCTTGGTGGAATTGATGTTTTCTCTGTCTGGGAGTACTGCAGTGGTTGAAAGAGGCTTTTCAGCAATGAGCTTACAAAAAAACACGTTACGTACTGGTCTTAAACAAGAAGCGTTAAACGCAATTATGAACATCCACCTAAATGGAAAACCCCTTTCAGAGATCTGTGCAGAAACCTCTGTAAATTATTGGCTTGATTGTGGAACTGGCAAAGGTCATATTTGTTTCATTTAAAAAACGAAGTACAGTGAAACCTGCCAAGTTGACCACCCTTGTAAGTTGGGCACCTGCATAAGTTGACCTCAATTATCAAGAACGGAATTTTTCCTATATAAAGAAGCAAAACCTTTATAACTTGACCACCTGTCTATCTTGTATGTTGACCACTGAAATAAGTCAATTTTGTCTAGGAGTATTATGAAATTCTATTCTAAAAACCTCATAAGTTGACCAGAAAAAAAATTCAGAAAATTTTCTGTCATTTTAGCAATGTATGTTAAAATTTCACTTGTTTGGTGAAATAGTGTAAAAAGCTAATCTAAACCCTTTTGCGAGTTGACCATCAGGAGAAACTGTAAGGAGTCAGCTTTTTACAATTTCTTTCATCCGTTCATTGAAAACAGGTGTGTTAGTTGAAAAGTTGCTCTTCCTGTTGCAATAGTGAGCATTTGAATAAATGAATACTCTGAATCTTTGATCTTTAAGTGTAGTAAATAAATTTTAAAGTGTCCAAATAATTTTATTTTGTGAAAGATTTCAAATTACATGTTTTCGTGTTCTGATATTTTAAGAAATTATATTTATTAAACACTTCACATACATAACTAACCAAATAATTTTTTTAAAAAAAATTTGTTAAATATTAGAATTATATGTATCAAATTGAAGTTCATTCAGGGTTAAACACATTTCTTAACATATTCATTTGCATATTTTCTGAATAAAATTTTAAAGTCAAGTAAAAAAAAAATTTAATATATAGCAACATGATATAGGAAAAGAAAAAGTAAACAATGACCCACCCCCTCTATAATTTACCCACTTGTCTAAGTTGATCGCTAAAACAATGCATCACAAGTGGTCAACTTACACAAGTTTTACTGTACCCTCGGATAAATTGACATTCCAGATAACTTGACCTTTGTCATTTAAATTATTTCATAAGAGAAAGAAGTTATTTCATATAAGAATTACTAGGTTTTACTATTAGTAACCCAGTATTTGTCATCCTAGTAACTACTAATTCATTGTGCAATTTATATTAATGGTTGTAATAAATAAGAGAAAATTATATTTTTATTTAATTATAAGCTACGGGTTAGTTTCAAAGGAGGACGGGTACATTGTTGAACAAGCCGTCCTCGGGGACAGCTAAAATTTCTGACTTTCTTCGAGCCCTGCATTAAACTCTAATTTCAGGCCGAATTCAAAATTTATAGGTTATATTATAGGGAGTTACGGGGTGTGATGTGTGCGTGCCTCCTGATACGACTTTTGTCTCTCTTTCAGCCATTATTCCCTCTTTAACAAAGGAAAATAATTCTTTTTACGCATAGAACACTTTATTCACGTTAAAATATTGAAAAAGAAGTTAAAATATAACATTAAATAAAATAAATTAATAAGTAAAAAGTATCCGAAATGTTTCCGTTTATTATCTATTATTCGCCATTTCCCAACAAAAAAAAAGATATTTTTATATACAGAACACATTATTCACGTTAAAATATCTAAAAATATATTAAAACAAAATATAAGAAAAATTAAAAAAATTTGAAAGTCGACCCTCGCAGGGTTTCGAACCCACGGATCCGGGACTACAAATCTACCTTGCCACACAGCTTTACCAATTGTGCCACACTTCACATGCCAGGCCCGCGGATATTTAGCTTAAAACACCTCCTCCCGGTTAGTCAACAAAACTTATTTTGGAACATTGTGTTCCCACTAATAGGTCTATAAAATACTCCTTTCGTACAATTGTTCGTTACATTAAACTCTAATTTCGGGCCAAATTTATAAGTTAATATTATAGGGAGTTACGGGATGTGATGTGTGCGTGTCTCCTGATACGACTTCTGTCTCTTTTTCAGCCATTATTCCCTCTTTAACAAAGGAAAATAATTCTTTTTACGCATAGAACACTTTATTCACGTTAAAATATTGAAAAAGAAGTTAAAAATATAACATAAAATAAATTAATAAGTAAAAAGTATCCGAAATGTTTCCGTTTATTAACTATTATTCGCCATTTCCCAACAAAAAAAAAGATATTTTTATATACAGAACACATTATTCACGTTAAAATATCGAAAAATATATTAAAACAAAATATAAGAAAAATTAAAAAAATTTGAAAGTCGACCCTCGCAGGGTTTCGAACCCAGGGTATCCGGGACTACAACATTACCTTGCCACGCAGTTTTTCCAGCTACGCCACACCTCACTTGCCAGGCCCGCGGATATTTAGCTTAAAACACCTCCTCCCGGTTAGTCAACAAAACTTATTTTGGCCCATTGTGTTCCCACTAATAGGTTTATAAAATATTCCATACGTACAATTGTTCGTTACATTGAACTCTAATTTCGGGCAGAATTTAAAATTTATAGATCAATATTACAGGGAGTTACGGGGTGTGATGTGTGCGTGCATCCTGATACGACTTTTGTCTCTTTTTCAGCCATTTTTCGCTCTTTAACAAAGGAAAATAATTCTTTTTATTTATAGAACACTTTATTCACGTTAAAATATTGAAAAAGAAGTTAAAAAAATAACATAAAATTAAATAAATAAATAACATAAAGTTAAATAAATAAATAAATAAAAATTATCCGAAATTTATCCGTTTATTAGCTATTATTCGCTATTTCCTAACAAAAAAAGATAGTTTTATATACATAACACTTTATTCACGTTAAAATATCGAAAAATATTTTTTAACAAAATAAAAAAAAACTAAAATAATTTGAAAAACACTCCTCGCAGGGTTTCGAACCCAGGGCATCCGGGACAACAGATCTATCCTGCCACACAGCTTTACCAACTGCGCCACGCTTCACATGCCGGGCTCGCGGATATTTAGCTTAAAACACTGTGTGGCAAGTTAGATTTGTTTTCCCGGGGGCTATGGGTTCGAAACGCTGCGACTGTCGACATTTAAAATTTTTTCTTTCTTTTTTTATATATTATTTTCTTTATATATTTCTTGATATTTTAATGTGAATCAATTGTTCTGTATGTAAAAAAAAAACAATTTTTTCTTTGGGAAATAGCGAATAATAGCTATAAAACGGATAAATTTCGGATAAATTTGATTTATTTATTTATTTTAATTTATATTATTTTTTTAACTTCTTTTCAATATTTTAAAGCGAATAAAGTCTTCTATATGTGCAAAGAAATATTTTTCGTTGTTAAAGAGCGAATAAAGGCTGAAAACGGGACAGAAGTCATATGAGGAGGCACGCACACATCACACCCCGTAACTGCCTATAATATTAACCCATAAATTTCAAACTCCGCCCAAAATTAGAGTTTAATGTATCGAACAATTGTACCGAAGCATTTTTTTATATACCAATTAGTGGGCCCACAATCTGCCAAAATAAGTTTTGTTTACTAACCGGGAGAAGGTGTTTTAAGTTAAATATTCGCGGGCCAGGCATATGAATCATGGCGCAGTTGGTAAAGCTGTGTGGCAAGTTAGATTTGTTGTCCCGGGGGCCATGGGTTCGAAACCCTGTGAGGTCGACTTTCAAATTTTTTCTTTTTTTATGTATTATTTTTTTAATATATTTTTTGATATTTTAATGTGAATCAAGTGTTCTGTATATAAAAAAAATCTATTTTTTCTTTGGGAAATAGCGAATAATAGCTAATAATCGGATAAATTTTATTTATTTATTTATTTTAATTAATAATATTTTTTTAACTTTTTTTCAATATTTTAAAGCGAATAAAGTCTTCTATACGTGAATAAAGGCTGAAAACGGGACAGAAGTCATATCAGGAGGCACGCACACATCACACCCCATAACTCCCTTTAATATTAACCTATAAATTTCAAACTCCGCCCAAAATTAGAATTTAATGTATTCAACAATTGAACCGAAGGATTTCTTTATATACCAATTAGTGGGCCCAAAATCTGCCAAAATAAGTTTTGTTTATTAATCGGGAGGAGGTGTTTTAAACTAAATATTCGCGGTCAGGCATGTGAATCATGGCGCAGTTGGCGAAGCTGTGTGGCAAGTTAAATTTGTTGTTCCGGGGGCCATGGGTTCGAAACCTTGCGACGGTCAACATTCAAATTTTTTCTTTTTTTTTTATATTATTTTTTTAATATATATTTTTATATTTTATCGTGAATCAAGTGTTCTGTATAATAAAAAAAAAATTTTTTTCTTTGGGAAACAGTGAATAATTGCTAATAATCGGATAAATTTCGGATAAATTTTATTTATTTATTTATTTTAACTTATACTATTCTTTTAACTTCTTTTCAATATTTTAAAGCGAATAAGGTCTTTATATGTGAAAAAAAATATTTTTCTTTGTTAAAGAGCGAATAAAGGCTGAAAACGGGACAGAAGTCATAGCAGGAGACACGCACACATCACACCCCTTAACTGTCTATAATATTAACCTATAAATTTCAAACTCCGCCCAAAAATTAGAATTTAATGTATCCAACAATTGTACCGAAGGATTTTTTTATATACCAATTAGTGGGCCCACAATCTGCCAAAATAAATTTTGTTTACTAACCGTGAGGAGGTGTTTTAAGCTAAATATTCGCGGTCAGGCATGTGAATCATGGCGCAGTTGGCAAAGCTGTGTGGCAAGTTAAATTTGTTGTTCCAGGAGCCATGGGTTCGAAACCTTGCGACGGTCAACATTCAAATTTTTTCTTCTTTTTTATATTATTTTTTTAATATATATTTTTATATTTTAACGTGAATCAAGTGTTCTGTATAATAAAAAAAAACTATTTTTTCTTTGGGAAACAGCGAATAATAGCTAATAATCGGAAAAATTTCGGATAAATTTTATGTATTTATTTATTTTAACTTATACTATTTTTTTAACTTCTTTTCAATATTTTAAAGCGAATAAGGTCTTCTATATGTGAAAAAAAATATTTTTCTCTGTTAAAGAGCGAATAAAGGCTGAAAACGGGACAGAAGTCATATCAGGAGACACGCACACATCACACCCCGTCACTCTCTATAATATTAACCCATAAATTTCAAACTCCGCCCAAAATTAGAATTTAATGTATCCAACAATTGTACCGAAGGATTTTTTTATATATCAATTAGTGGGCCCACAATCTGCCAAAATAAGTTTTGTTTACTAACGGGGAGGAGGTGTTTTAAGCTAAATATTCGCGTTCAGGCATGTGAATCATGGCGCAGTTGGCAATGCTGTGTGGCAAGTTGAATTTGTTGTTCCAGGAGCCATGGGTTCGAAACCTTGCGACGGTCAACATTCAAATTTTTTCTTTTTTTTTATATTATTTTTTTAATATATATTTTTATATTTTAACGTGAATCAAGTGTTCTGTATAATAAAAAAAACTATTTTTTCTTTGGGAAACAGCGAATAATAGCTAATAATCGGATAAATTTCGGATAAATTTTATTTATTTATTTATTTTAACTTATACTATTTTTTTAACTTCTTTTCAATATTTTAAAGCGAATAAGGTCTTCTATATGTGAAAAAAAATATTTTTCTTTGTTAAAGAGCGAATAAGGGCTGAAAACGGGACAGAAGTCATATCAGGAGACACGCTTACATCACACCTCGTAACTCTCTATAATATTAACCTATAATTTTCAAACTTCGCCGAAAATTAGAATTTAATGTATCCAACAATTGTACCGAAGGATTTTTTTATATACCAATTAGTGGGCCCACAATCTGCCAAAATAAGTTTTGTTTACTAACGGGTAGGAGGTGTTTTAAGCTAAATATTCGCGGTCAGGCATGTGAATCATGGCGCAGTTGGCAAAGCTGTGTGGCAAGTTAAATTTGTTGTTCCAGGAGCCATGGGTTCGAAACCTTGCGACGGTCAACATTCAAATTTTTTTTTCTTTTTTATATTATTTTTTTAATATATATTTTTATGTTTTAACGTGAATCAAGTGTTCTGTATAATAAAAAAAACTATTTTTTCTTTGGGAAACAGCGAATAATAGCTAATAATCGGATAAATTTCGGATAAATTTTATTTATTTATTTATTTTAATTTATACTATTTTTTTTAACTTCTTTTCAATATTTTAAAGCGAATAAGGTCTTCTATATGTGAAAAAAAATATTTTTCTTTGTTGAAGAGCGAATAAAGGCTGAAAACGGGACAGAAGTCATATCAGGAGACACGCACACATTACACCCCGTAACTCTCTATAATATTAACCTATAAATTTCAAACTCCGCCCAAAATTAGAATTTAATGTATCCAACAATTGTACCGAAGGATTTTTTTATATACCAATTAGTGGGTCCACAATCTGCCAAAATAAGTTTTGTTTACTAACCGGGAGGAGGTGTTTTAAGCTAAATATTCGCGGTCAGGCATGTGAATCATTGCGCAGTTGGTAAAGCTGTGTATCAAGTTAAATTTGTTGTTCCGGGGGCCATGGGTTCGAAACCTTGCGACGGTCAACATTCAAATTTTTTCTTTTTTTTTATATTATTTTTTTAATATATATTTTTATATTTTAACGTGAATCAAGTGTTCTGTATAATAAAAAAAATTTTTTTTTTTTTTGGAAACAGCGAATAATAGCTAATAATCGGATAAATTTCGGATAAATTTTATCTATTTATTTATCTTGACTTATACTATTTTTTTAGCTTCTTTTCAATATTTTAAAACGAATAAGGTCTTCTATATGTGAAAAAAAATATTTTTCTTTGTTAAAGAGCGAATAAAGGCTGAAAACGGGACAGAAGTCATATCAGGAGACACGCACACATCACACCCCGTAACTCTCTATAATATTAACCTATAAATTTCAAACTGCGCCCAAGATTAGAATTTAATGTATCCAACAATTGTACCGAAGGATTTTTTTATATACCAATTAGTGGGCCCACAATCTGCCAAATTAAGTTTTGTTTACTAACCGGGAGGAGGTGTTTTAAGCTAAATATTCGCGGCCAGGCATGTGAATCATGGCGCAGTTGGTATAGCTGAGTGGCAAGTTAAATTTGTTGTTCCAGGAGCCATGGGTTCGAAACCTTGTGACGGTCAACATTCAAATTTTTTCTTTTTATTTATATTATTTTTTTAATGTATAGTTTTATATTTTAACGTGAATCAAGTGTTCCGTATAGTAAAAAAAACTATTTTTTCTTTGGGAAACAGCGAATAATAGCTAATAATCGGATAAATTTCGGATAAATTTTATTTATTTATTTATTTTAACTAATACTATTTTTTTAACTTCTTTTCAATATTTTAAAGCGAATAAGGTCTTCTATATGTGAAAAAAAATATTTTTCTTTGTTAAAGAGCGAATAAAGGCTGAAAACGGGACAGAAGTCATGTCAGGAGACACGCACACATCACACCCCGTCACTCTCTATAATATTAACCTATAAATTTCAAACTCCGCCCAAAATTAGAATTTAATGTATCCAAATATTGTACCGAAGGATTTTTTTATATACCAATTAGTGGACCCACAATCTGCCAAAATAGGTTTTGTTTACTAACCGGGAGGAGGTGCTTTAAGCTAAATATTCGCGGTCAGGCATGTGAATCATGGCGCAGTTGGTATAGCTGTGTGGCAAGTTAAATTTGTTGTTCCAGGAGCCATGGGTTCGAAACCTTGCGACGGTCAACATTCAAATTTTTTCTTTTTTTTATATTATTTTTTTAATATATATTTTTATATTTTAACGTGAATCAAGTGTTCTGTATAATAAAAAAAACTATTTTTTCTTTGGGAAACAGCGAATAATAGCTAATAATCGGATAAATTTCGGATAAATTTTATTTATTTATTTATTTTAACTTATACTATTTTTTTTAACTTCTTTTCAATATTTTAAAGCGAATAAGGTCTTCTATATGTGAAAAAAAATATTTTTCTTTGTTAAAGAGCAAATAAAGGCTGAAAACGGGACAGAAGTCATATCAGGAGACACGCACACATCACACCCCGTCACTCTCTATAATATTAACCTATAAATTTCAAACTCCGCCCAAAATTAGAATTTAATGTATCCAAATATTGTACCGAAGGATTTTTTTATATACCAATTAGTGGACCCACAATCTGCCAAAATAGGTTTTGTTTACTAACCGGGAGGAGGTGTTTTAAGCTAAATATTCGCGCTCAGGCATGTGAATCATGGCGCAGTTGGTATAGCTGAGTGGCAAGTTAAATTTGTTGTTCCAGGAGCCATGGGTTCGAAACCTTGCGACGGTCAACATTCAAATTTTTTCTTTTTTTTTATATTATTTTTTAATACATATTTTTATATTTTAACGTGAATCAAGTGTTCTGTATTATAAAAAAAACTATTTTTTCTTTGGGAAACAGCGAATAATAGCTAATAATCGGATAAATTTCGGATAAATTTTATTTATTTATTTATTTTAACTTATACTATTTTTTTAACTTCTTTTCAATATTTTAAAGCGAATAAGGTCTTCTATATGTGAAAAAAAATATTTTTCTTTGTTAAAGAGCGAATAAAGGCTGAAAACGGGACAGAAGTCATATCAGGAGACACGCACACATCACACCCCGTCACTCTCTATAATATTAACCTATAAATTTCAAACTCCGCCCAAAATTAGAATTTAATGTATCCAAATATTGTACCGAAGGATTTTTTTATATACCAATTAGTGGGCCCACAATCTGCCAAAATAAGTTTTGTTTACTAACCGGGAGGAGGTGTTTTTAGCTAAATATTCGCGGTCAGGCATGTGAATCATGGCGCAGTTGGTATAGCTGTGTGGCAAGTTAAATTTGTTGTTCCAGGAGCCATGGGTTCGCAACCTTGCGACGGTCAACATTCAAATTTTTTCTTTTTTTTTATATTATTTTTTTAATATATATTTTTATATTTTAACGTGAATCAAGTGTTCTGTATAATAAAAAAAAATTTTTTTTTTTTTTAGGAAACAGCGAATAATAGCTAATAATCGGATAAATTTCGGATAAATTTTATCTATTTATTTATTTTGACTTATACTATTTTTTTAGCTTCTTTTCAATATTTTAAAGCGAATAAGGTCTTCTATATGTGAAAAAAAATATTTTTCTTTGTTAAAGAGCGAATAAAGGCTGAAAACGGGACAGAAGTCATATCAGGAGACACGCACACATCACACGCCGTAACTCTCTATAATATTAACCTATAAATTTCAAACTGCGCCCAAAATTAGAATTTAATGTATCCAACAATTGTACCGAAGGATTTTTTTATATACCAATTAGTGGGCCCACAATCTGCCAAATTAAGTTTTGTTTACTAACCGGGAGGAGGTGTTTTAAGCTAAATATTCGCGGTCAGGCATGTGAATCATGGCGCAGTTGGTATAGCTGTGTGGCAAGTTAAATTTGTTGTTCCAGGAGCCATGGGTTCGAAACCTTGTGACGGTCAACATTCAAATTTTTTCTTTTTATTTATATTATTTTTTTAATATATATTTTTATATTTTAGCGTGAATCAAGTGTTCTGTATAATAAAAAAAACTATTTTTTCTTTGGGAAACAGCGAATAATAGCTAATAATCGGATAAATTTCGGATAAATTTTATTTATTTATTTATTTTAACTTATACTATTTTTTTAACTTCTTTTCAATATTTTAAAGCGAATAAGGTCTTCTATACGTGAAAAAAAATATTTTTCTTTGTTAAAGAGCGAATAAAGGCTGAAAACGGGACAGAAGTCATATCAGGAGACACGCACACATCACACCCCGTCACTCTCTATAATATTAACCTATAAATTTCAAACTCCGCCCAAAATTAGAATTTAATGTATCCAACAATTGTACCGAAGGATTTTTTTATATACCAATTAGTGGGCCCACAATCTGCCAAAATAAGTTTTGTTTACTAACCGGGAGGAGGTGTTTTAAGCTAAATATTCGCGGTCAGGCATGTGAATCATGGCGCAGTTGGTATAGCTGAGTGGCAAGTTAAATTTGTTGTTCCAGGAGCCATGGGTTCGAAACCTTAAGACGGTCAACATTCAAATTTTTTCTTTTTTTTTATATTATTTTTTTAATATATATTTTTATATTTTAACGTGAATCAAGTGTTCTGTATAATAAAAAAAACTATTTTTTCTTTGGGAAACAGCGAATAATAGCTAATAATCGGATAAATTTCGGATAAATTTTATTTATTTATTTATTTTAACTTATACTATTTTTTTAACTTCTTTTCAATATTTTAAAGCGAATAAGGTCTTCTATATGTGAAAAAAAATATTTTTCTTTGTTAAAGAGCGAATAAAGGCTGAAAACGGGACAGAAGTCATATCAGGAGACACGCACACATCACACCCCGTCACTCTCTATAATATTAAATTATAAATTTCAAACTCCGCCCAAAATTAGAATTTAATGTATCCAACAATTGTACCGAAGGATTTTTTTATATACCAATTAGTGGGCCCACAATCTGCCAAAATAAGTTTTGTTTACTAACCGGGAGGAGGTGTTTTAAGCTAAATATTCGCGGTCAGGCATGTGAATCATGGCGCAGTTGGTATAGCTGAGTGGCAAGTTAAATTTGTTGTTCCAGGAGCCATGGGTTCGAAACCTTGCGACGGTCAACATTCAAATTTTTTCTTTTTTTTTATATTATTTTTTAATACATATTTTTATATTTTAACGTGAATCAAGTGTTCTGTATTATAAAAAAAACTATTTTTTCTTTGGGAAACAGCGAATAATAGCTAATAATCGGATAAATTTCGGATAAATTTTATTTATTTATTTATTTTAACTTATACTATTTTTTTAACTTCTTTTCAATATTTTAAAGCGAATAAGGTCTTCTATGTGTGAAAAAAAATATTTTTCTTTGTTAAAGAGCGAATAAAGGCTGAAAACGGGACAAAAGTCATATCAGGAGACACGCACACATCACACCCCGTCACTCTCTATAATATTAACCTATAAATTTCAAACTCCGCCCAAAATTAGAATTTAATGTATCCAAATATTGTACCGAAGGATTTTTTTATATACCAATTAGTGGGCCCACAATCTGCCAAAATAAGTTTTGTTTACTAACCGGGAGGAGGTGTTTTAAGCTAAATATTCGCGGTCAGGCATGTGAATCATGGCGCAGTTGGTATAGCTGTGTGGCAAGTTAAATTTGTTGTTCCAGGAGCCATGGGTTCGCAACCTTGCGACGGTCAACATTCAAATTTTTTCTTTTTTTTTATATTATTTTTTTAATATATATTTTTATATTTTAACGTGAATCAAGTGTTCTGTATAATAAAAAAAAATTCTTTTTTTTTTTGGAAACAGCGAATAATAGCTAATAATCGGATAAATTTCGGATAAATTTTATCTATTTATTTATTTTGACTTATACTATTTTTTTAGCTTCTTTTCAATATTTTAAAGCGAATAAGGTCTTCTATATGTGAAAAAAAATATTTTTCTTTGTTAAAGAGCGAATAAAGGCTGAAAACGGGACAGAAGTCATATCAGGAGACACGCACACATCACACCCCGTAACTCTCTATAATATTAACCTATAAATTTCAAACTGCGCCCAAAATTAGAATTTAATGTATCCAACAATTGTACCGAAGGATTTTTTTATATACCAATTAGTGGGCCCACAATCTGCCAAATTAAGTTTTGTTTACTAACCGGGAGGAGGTGTTTTAAGCTAAATATTCGCGGTCAGGCATGTGAATCATGGCGCAGTTGGTATAGCTGAGTGGCAAGTTAAATTTGTTGTTCCAGGAGCCATGGGTTCGAAACCTTGCGACGGTCAACATTCAAATTTTTTCTTTTTTTTTATATTATTTTTTAATAGATATTTTTATATTTTAACGTGAATCAAGTGTTCTGTATTATAAAAAAAACTATTTTTTCTTTGGGAAACAGCGAATAATAGCTAATAATCGGATAAATTTCGGATAAATTTTATTTATTTATTTATTTTAACTTATACTATTTTTTTAACTTCTTTTCAATATTTTAAAGCGAATAAGGTCTTCTATATGTGAAAAAAAATATTTTTCTTTGTTAAAGAGCGAATAAAGGCTGAAAACGGGACAGAAGTCATATCAGGAGACACGCACACATCACACCCCGTCACTCTCTATAATATTAACCTATAAATTTCAAACTCCACCCAAAATTAGAATTTAATGTATCCAAATATTGTACCGAAGGATTTTTTTATATACCAATTAGTGGGCCCACAATCTGCCAAAATAAGTTTTGTTTACTAACCGGGAGGAGGAGTTTTAAGCTAAATATTCGCGGTCAGGCATGTGAATCATGGCGCAGTTGGTATAGCTGTGTGGCAAGTTAAATTTGTTGTTCCAGGAGCCATGGGTTCGCAACCTTGCGACGGTCAACATTCAAATTTTTTCTTTTTTTTTATATTATTTTTTTAATATATATTTTTATATTTTAACGTGAATCAAGTGTTCTGTATAATAAAAAAAAATTCTTTTTTTTTTTGGAAACAGCGAATAATAGCTAATAATCGGATAAATTTCGGATAAATTTTATCTATTTATTTATTTTGACTTATACTATTTTTTTAGCTTCTTTTCAATATTTTAAAGCGAATAAGGTCTTCTATATGTGAAAAAAAATATTTTTCTTTGTTAAAGAGCGAATAAAGGCTGAAAACGGGACAGAAGTCATATCAGGAGACACGCACACATCACACCCCGTAACTCTCTATAATATTAACCTATAAATTTCAAACTGCGCCCAAAATTAGAATTTAATGTATCCAACAATTGTACCGAAGGATTTTTTTATATACCAATTAGTGGGCCCACAATCTGCCAAATTAAGTTTTGTTTACTAACCGGGAGGAGGTGTTTTAAGCTAAATATTCGCGGTCAGGCATGTGAATCATGGCGCAGTTGGTATAGCTGTGTGGCAAGTTAAATTTGTTGTTCCAGGAGCCATGGGTTCGAAACCTTGTGACGGTCAACATTCAAATTTTTTCTTTTTATTTATATTATTTTTTTAATATATATTTTTATATTTTAGCGTGAATCAAGTGTTCTGTATAATAAAAAAAACTATTTTTTCTTTGGGAAACAGCGAATAATAGCTAATAATCGGATAAATTTCGGATAAATTTTATTTATTTATTTATTTTAACTTATACTATTTTTTTAACTTCTTTTCAATATTTTAAAGCGAATAAGGTCTTCTATACGTGAAAAAAAATATTTTTCTTTGTTAAAGAGCGAATAAAGGCTGAAAACGGGACAGAAGTCATATCAGGAGACACGCACACATCACACCCCGTCACTCTCTATAATATTAACCTATAAATTTCAAACTCCGCCCAAAATTAGAATTTAATGTATCCAACAATTGTACCGAAGGATTTTTTTATATACCAATTAGTGGGCCCACAATCTGCCAAAATAAGTTTTGTTTACAAACCGGGAGGAGGTGTTTTAAGCTAAATATTCGCGGTCAGGCATGTGAATCATGGCGCAGTTGGTATAGCTGAGTGGCAAGGTAAATTTGTTGTTCCAGGAGCCATGGGTTCGAAACCTTGCGACGGTCAACATTCAAATTTTTTCTTTTTTTTTTATATTATTTTTTTAATATATATTTTTATATTTTAACGTGAATCAAGTGTTCTGTATAATAAAAAAAACTATTTTTTCTTTGGGAAACAGCGAATAATAGCTAATAATCGGATAAATTTCGGATAAATTTTATTTATTTATTTATTTTAACTTATACTATTTTTTTAACTTCTTTTCAATATTTTAAAGCGAATAAGGTCTTCTATATGTGAAAAAAAATATTTTTCTTTGTTAAAGAGCAAATAAAGGCTGAAAACGGGACAGAAGTCATATCAGGAGACACGCACACATCACACCCCGTCACTCTCTATAATATTAACCTATAAATTTCAAACTCCGCCCAAAATTAGAATTTAATGTATCCAAATATTGTACCGAAGGATTTTTTTATATACCAATTAGTGGACCCACAATCTGCCAAAATAAGTTTTGTTTACTAACCGGGAGGAGGTGTTTTAAGCTAAATATTCGCGGTCAGGCATGTGAATCATGGCGCAGTTGGTATAGCTGTGTGGCAAGTTAAATTTGTTGTTCCAGGAGCCATGGGTTCGCAACCTTGCAACGGTCAACATTCAAATTTTTTCTTTTTTTTAATATTATTTTTTTAATATATAATTTTATATTTTAACGTGAATCAAGTGTTCTGTATAGTAAAAAAAACTATTTTTTCTTTGGGAAACAGCGAATAATAGCTAATAATCGGATAAATTTCGGATAAATTTTATTTATTTATTTATTTTAACTTATACTATTTTTTTAACTTCTTTTCAATATTTTAAAGCGAATAAGGTCTTCTATATGTGAAAAAAAATATTTTTCTTTGTTAAAGAGCGAATAAAGGCTGAAAACGGGACAGAAGTCATATCAGGAGACACGCACACATCACATCCCGTCACTCTCTATAATATTAACCTATAAATTTCAAACTCCGCCCAAAATTAGAATTTAATGTATCCAACAATTGTACCGAAGGATTTTTTTATATACCAATTAGTGGGCCCACAATCTGCCAAAATAAGTTTTGTTTACTAACCGGGAGGAGGTGTTTTAAGCTAAATATTCGCGGTCAGGCATGTGAATCATGGCGCAGTTGGTATAGCTGTGTGGCAAGTTAAATTTGTTGTTAAAGGAGCCATGGGTTCGCAACCTTGCAACGGTCAACATTCAAATTTTTTCTTTTTTTTTATATTATTTTTTTAATATATAATTTTATATTTTAACGTGAATCAAGTGTTCTGTATAGTAAAAAAAACTATTTTTTCTTTGGGAAACAGCGAATAATAGCTAATAATCGGATAAATTTCGGATAAATTTTATTTATTTATTTATTTTAACTTATACTATTTTTTTAACTTCTTTTCAATATTTTAAAGCGAATAAGGTCTTCTATACGTGAAAAAAAATATTTTTCTTTGTTAAAGAGCGAATAAAGGCTGAAAACGGGACAGAAGTCATATCAGGAGACACGCACACCTCACACCCCGTAACTCTCTATAATATTAACCTATAAATTTCAAACTCCGCCCAAAATTAGAATTTAATGTATCCAACAATTGTACCGAAGGATTTTTTTATATACCAATTAGTGGGCCCACAATCTGCCAAAATAAGTTTTGTTTACTAACCGGGAGGAGGTGTTTTAAGCTAAATATTCGCGGTCAGGCATGTGAATCATGGCGCAGTTGGTATAGCTGAGTGGCAAGTTAAATTTGTTGTTAAAGGAGCCATGGGTTCGCAACCTTGCAACGGTCAACATTCAAATTTTTTCTTTTTTTTTATATTATTTTTTTAATATATAATTTTATATTTTAACGTGAATCAAGTGTTCTGTATAGTAAAAAAAACTATTTTTTCTTTGGGAAACAGCGAATAATAGCTAATAATCGGATAAATTTCGGATAAATTTTATTTATTTATTTATTTTAACTTATACTATTTTTTTAACTTCTTTTCAATATTTTAAAGCGAATAAGGTCTTCTATACGTGAAAAAAAATATTTTTCTTTGTTAAAGAGCGAATAAAGGCTGAAAACGGGACAGAAGTCATATCAGGAGACACGCACACCTCACACCCCGTAACTCTCTATAATATTAACCTATAAATTTCAAACTCCGCCCAAAATTAGAATTTAATGTATCCAACAATTGTACCGAAGGATTTTTTTATATACCAATTAGTGGGCCCACAATCTGCCAAAATAAGTTTTGTTTACTAACCGGGAGGAGGTGTTTTAAGCTAAATATTCGCGGTCAGGCATGTGAATCATGGCGCAGTTGGTATAGCTGTGTGGCAAGTTAAATTTGTTGTTAAAGGAGCCATGGGTTCGCAACCTTGCAACGGTCAACATTCAAATTTTTTCTTTTTTTTTATATTATTTTTTTAATATATAATTTTATATTTTAACGTGAATCAAGTGTTCTGTATAGTAAAAAAAACTATTTTTTCTTTGGGAAACAGCGAATAATAGCTAATAATCGGATAAATTTCGGATAAATTTTATTTATTTATTTATTTTAACTTATACTATTTTTTTAACTTCTTTTCAATATTTTAAAGCGAATAAGGTCTTCTATATGTGAAAAAAAATATTTTTCTTTGTTAAAGAGCGAATAAAGGCTGAAAACGGGACAGAAGTCATATCAGGAGACACGCACACATCACATCCCGTCACTCTCTATAATATTAACCTATAAATTTCAAACTCCGCCCAAAATTAGAATTTAATGTATCCAACAATTGTACCGAAGGATTTTTTTATATACCAATTAGTGGGCCCACAATCTGCCAAAATAAGTTTTGTTTACTAACCGGGAGGAGGTGTTTTAAGCTAAATATTCGCGGTCAGGCATGTGAATCATGGCGCAGTTGGTATAGCTGAGTGGCAAGTTAAATTTGTTGTTCCAGGAGCCATGGGTTCGAAACCTTGCGACGGTCAACATTCAAATTTTTTCTTTTTTTTTTATATTATTTTTTTAATATATATTTTTATATTTTAACGTGAATCAAGTGTTCTGTATAATAAAAAAACTATTTTTTCTTTGGGAAACAGCGAATAATAGCTAATAATCGGATAAATTTCGGATAAATTTTATTTATTTATTTATTTTAACTTATGCTATTTTTTTAACTTCTTTTCAATATTTTAAAGCGAATAAGGTCTTCTATATGTGAAAAAAAATATTTTTCTTTGTTAAAGAGCAAATAAAGGCTGAAAACGGGACAGAAGTCATATCAGGAGACACGCACACCTCACACCCCGTAACTCTCTATAATATTAACCTATAAATTTCAAACTCCTCCCAAAATTAGAATTTAATGTATCCAACAATTGTACCGAAGGATTTTTTTATATACCAATTAGTGGGCCCACAATTTGCCAAAATATGTTTTGTTTACTATCCGGGTGGAGGTGTTTTAAGCTAAATATTCGCGGGGCAGGCATATGAATCAACTCGGACCCTAAGTAGGGGTCCATGGTTCGAACATGGTTGCCGAAGATAATTCTTATAGGCCGATTATGGGGGTTTTAGTGGGCCCCTGAAGTTATACTGTTAAGATGAGAGGAGAGAGCTTTTGAAGCGAAATTGTGGTAGGCTTCACGTATCACCGTGGAGTGGTTTGGTTGGACACCAGACAAGCAAGTTCGCTGCTGGAGGGAGGGGTCCTGGGTTCGAATGCCTGGGACGTGCACTTTTTCGAAATTATTTCTTTTTTTTCTTCTTTTGTTTATTTTACATTATATTATTTTTTTAATGTGTTTTTCGATATTCTGGAGGGTCCTGCATTTTGGAAATAAATTTTTTTTATTGCGAAAATGGGGAAAAAATGGTACAATCCAGGAAAATCAGTTTGTTTGCTCTTTTTCGACTCCTTTTGTAACATTTTGGATTTTCTAGCATGCATGGTGTATTTTCTGTGTGTGAAATCCAGCAAAGAAAGCGTAAAGGAGTAATAAAAAAAAGAGGAAGAAAATAAAATGGCTCGAGTAAGGTTCGATCATATTTCGAGACCCCCTAGCTCCCTTTAATATCAAGGTATACTTTTCAAACTCGGACCCTAAGTTGGGGTCGATGGTCCAAACATGGCTGCCGAAGAAAACTGTTCTGTTATCTAATACATTGTTTATTGTGCAACTTACAGTCCCTGACCAAATTATTAGACGCGCTATAAGATTCTATGCAAAATTGTAATTATCGGGTGATAACTATACAGCTTTATTATTTTCACGCGGTTTACACTTGTTTGCGCTCCTGTATCAATGGGCTAAATTAGACAATATATAATATAAATTTGACAATTGGATAAATTAGACGATATATTACATAAATATAGAATATTTATTATATCAGGTATTATATTAGTATATTTTAATAATTAGACCAAATTATTAGACGCGCTGTAGTTTTTTTAATAATGGCATGATTTGCACGAGTTTAAACGTAATACTTTTATATTTAAATATACATGAAATGGGTTTTTATTCAGGAGGATTTTTTATATACTTCCTACTTATATTAATTTCAACGTATTGCATTACAATGTTAACCAATCGATACACAAACGTAAACTAGTGTGCAAACCGGTTTCAGACGCTAAAAAACATTAAAGTTGTATAGTATCACGTGACACTGTCAATGTTGTAAGCATAAGAAGTTCCGTCAGATGTTAAAGCAAAAACATTCTTTTGCATAGATAGCAGTTAAATGAAAGAATTTCGCTATTAATGACGGAAGAACTTAGTTTCACGTAAAATATTTCATTTTATTTCATAACCTTCGTTGAACAGTCAACCCAATTTTTAGGTTCACAACTACTAATGTTCAACTCCGTAGCCTTGTAATTTTGAACCCAATCCAGAAGACAAGGGGACTCTTGTATCAAGTATTGGGAGAAATTTGCAAATCCTCCACAAAGGCAAATTTCTCCCAATAATTGATCCAAGAGTTCCCTTGTCTTCTGGATTGGGTTCAAAATTACAAGGCTAAGTAGTTGAACATTAGTAGTCGTAAACCCAAAAATTAGGTCGGCCGTTCAATGACGGTTATATATCACTGAGGATATTTTACACAGCACTGTGGTCGGTGAAAGACGGATGCGGAATTTTTATTAACCAGTCATTGTTGGAATTCGAACCCGGTTCATCTCATAGGAAGGCGAACTCTCTATCCGCCGAGCCATCACGGCTCTAGGTAAATGTTTCATAAAGTCACTTAGCTTCTTGAAGCTGCGTATATACTTAAGCTGTGAGCTGTCCATCCAGCTAAACAGGGGTTCGAATCCCATCGTTGACACCACATAATTTACTCCATTCCTTCAGCACGTGAGAAGTTTCTACTGTCTTGCACTCCTCATATACATAATTAGGCAAAATAATTGTGAAATGAAATTCATACTTACAATAACTACATTATCATTTTCACAGAACCGGAGCTCGTATATAGCCCCATTGCACTTTCTGTTTTTACATATATATATATATATAGATAGATAATAACCTATTTTTAGACTTTTAAATTTTTCAGGCTTAACATTAATTTTTGTGTTTTTGTTAAATGTTTTTTTATTTGTTGTAATACAGATAATTTGTGCCTGGTAAAAATATTTAATTTAATTTTATTTTAAATTGTGCAATTTAGCGTTTATAAAAAGGATCCTAACTGATATATATATGTGTAAAAACAAATTTACTAATTTTCAATGACAATTTTACTAATTTTAAATAAATAAACAATTATCTTTTATGTTTAATGTGCATTCAATTTTATATCATAAAAATTAGTTAGCTTTAAAAGGAAACAAAAGGTTGGTTTATTTGAGATGCTTGTTTACTTCTAAAATAACATTTTTTTTCTAATTTAACTTTCTACTCCAGAATCAGATCATTGGCAGCACTCTGACATGAGGATGTATCGTCAAAAAGACCTCTTTAAGTAAGAGCTTCGCACAAATATTTTGAGTGCATTTTAATATACTTAATTTGCTTTGTTAAATTTTTTGTTTTTATATTTTTTCGCGTTTCCTTGTTTGATCTTTCTCACATTTGATGCAGATGTTTGTCAGGTCACTGGTTGAGGTTTTAATGGTCTCTCCTAGAAAGTTTTTTTTCATCACAAAATCTATGAAAAAAAGCCAGTGCCTCCCAAAAAGTGGTCGTAAAAAAATAAAAAAAAGACAATCATTCTCTGAACATCATGTAAGTCTTTTTCTGCACCGGCTTATTGAAAACCACCAGTCTTTAGGAAAACAATCTCTTTTTTTTATAACATATATATTGCAACTATTCACATAAAGTGTTGGTCAAAATCTTTTGAAATCAAATGTTAAAACAGAAGTTTAAATATTTAAGAAAAATGTCCGAAAAATCTGTGATTGTCATGAAATTGTGGAGCCCTAACCCTTATCACCCCCTTGGCATACAATGGGCTGTTGAAAGAATGCTTTGCTTTATTGCTTGAGCTACAATGCAGTGAAAAACAATGCTTGATACTACTTTTCCAATAAATCTCTTTGCATTATTTATTTAGCTTTATTCTTTATTAATTTTCTTTCTTACCTTCAATTTTAGAGTAATATTCGAAAAAGGAAAAAAAGATAGCAGTAACTTGTAATGTAAAGCCAAACTAAAAATATTTTATTTAAACTATCAGCAAATGTTGATACATGCCTGTAAATCATATTTACTACAAAATATTTGAATTAAAAAGAGTCAATTTTAACATGTTCTAAAATGTTTTTTTTTTTAAATTCTACACTATGTGGTGCAGCAGCCTATGAAGGTAAAAGCCTACTATGCACATCCAAGTTTTTGTGACTCTAGGCTCTGGAGTGCCAGAGCAAATGTTGGATGGTCAACCAAGTGTTGAAATCCCTAATGTTTGGCACTTATTCAGGGTCCCCACTCAATTTCAGAAAGAAAAAACATTCCATGACTTTGCTAGAAAAAGTTCAGTGAAAATCCAGATCATATTTTATCTATACCATGCAATTTTTCATCAGAAATGTTTTTACTTTTTATTTGTAGTGTCAAATACTAGATTTTGTGAGCAAAACATCATTGAAAGAGGAATAAAAAATGCAAGTTTGGCTAAAATGTAAAATTTTTGCAACAAATAACTGTAATAGATATCAGAATTATTTATCTCAAAAGATTACATAAAAAATGTGGTTTACCAGAAACAAATCTGTTACCTGATCTACAGTTGAAAACTTTTTAAGAGAAAAAAAAAGACATGAGTAAAAACTTATTATTTTGATAACATATTCCTATCTTTTGATTTTTTTTCTTCTATTTTTTGAACATAATTAATCCTATCTTGCAGCAGGCTTCCCACTCAATTTCTAAAAAAAAAAATTCCAAACTTTTCCATGTATATCAGGCAAATTTCAATAGAAATCCAAACCATATTTTATCATACCATGAAATTTTTCATTAGAAAACTTTGAATTCTTGTCAAATTTCTTGTAATGTGAGCAAAAAAACATATAATATAATGAGAATGGAAACATAGAAAAGTTTCACTAGAAAAAGAATTCCACTTCTAAGGTATTCAACTTTTAATATAGACATACTTTATAAAATAATTCTACTAGATGCTAGAATTAACTCGAATCTCGATAACTGTTACTGACAATTCGAAGACTGATCATTTAACAGGTTTGTTGAAGGATTTTTCTAGACAATTCAACTTTCCTTGATTTTTAGAGTCAAAATAAAATTCCCTGAAAATTTAAGGTTTTCTGTGTTCTCATTTTATTGATCCACTGAATGGATGAAAGACTGTGACAACTTTGCCTGCTCCAAACTCTGGATCTGTGCACGAGATTGCAGCTTCACTCTCTCCAGTTAAAACAAATTGTATAACAGGCAGAAAAATTAAATAGAGATTAATTTTTTAAATACCTGCTACATTTTAGATTTTCAAATCCATGACTTTCCATGAATAATTCTAAGAATTTGTCATTACTTACAATTTTAGTTACTTACGGTTAAGAATTGTGAAATTATGTCACGAGGCGGTGTTCAAATCAATATTATTCAGTTGCCATTCAACTCTGGAACAGGGCGCATCTCCCTGTCACCTTGACCTTGTCAATTTTATATCTTTAAACTTGTAAATAAATTATTTTGTGTGTTACAGTCCACTGGTTAATAGATCGATACATCATAAACACTTACAATTGAAGTTACAATTTTCTCCGACAAAAACACAACCATAAATTAAAAAAGCATTGTAATAACAATAATTGAAATGATAGATATAACCGAAACTGTTATACTCTGCATCTTCATATTAATTGATTTTAAACTTAAAAAACAAAGTAAAGAAAGAGTTGCAGAAATGAAATGGCTAGAAAAAAAAATATGAAAGCAAATAACTAAATACAGTCAGATATATGTTATTTAAAGCTGTTTTATTTCTTAAAAGTGTAATATAAAAAGCTTAAACTAGAATTTTAAATTAATAATAAAAAAAAAATAAATTTTGAAATCACCAAAGTTTAAAAGCTAATTTGCTCTAGAAATTATGTTCTTTCTTTCATTTTTAGAAAGAAACCATATTTTAATAAAATATGACTGGGAGAGCGGATTTTGTTATAAATTCAGATATTTACACCGTGAAAATTCCATTTTAAAAATTAGATTTTTCGGTAGATATTCCCTTATAATAGTTTAGTTAGAGCATATAATAGATTGGTAAAACTATTATAAGCTCTCAAGTTTAGTATTAGTCAAGTTTAGATTATCAGTGTTTATGGTAATATTTATCTGTATCAACGTACATTTATAATTTATAAATGTATTCTTAAAAATTCAACGTTGTTTTACTTGATAAACAAATATTTAAAGCTAATATGAAACAATATTTATTTTTTTATTAACAGAAAATATTTCATGTTAGAAGTATTTTGATTATTTATAGTATTATGAGCTTTAAGACAGTTTTGGAAGAAAATTTTAAGCATTACTGTCAAAAACCAGTTTAAGAAATCCAAAAAACTCAACCTCCAAGGTATAAAAACCATTTTTTTTAAAACCCAGACACAAATTATCACTTTTGTATTTTTTTTTACAATAAAAGGGATGAAAATACTGTATTTTTTTACTCGAAAAATCAATTAAAATGAACACTGCATAACACTCATACAAGCAAACTTCAATTAGAGTCAATTAAAAAAAAAACAATCTCTTGTTTGCAACTAAATTGAGACCAAGTCATTAATAGAAAGTGACTTTAATTCATGTAAAAAAGAAATCAAAAATTTTATAAATATCTTCATTATATAAATATTTCACAACAAATAATCTCTGTGTTCAAAAGTTGTGTGTTCTCTGTGTTCTTCTATAACAATCTCTTCATCAGGCAATATCTTGACATTTTCATCTGACTTGTTAGCATCATCAATTGGGTCGCTCTCTTCCTCTCCAAAACAAAAGTGGTCTTTTTCATCTAACGTCTTTCCCACTTGGCTATTAATATATGAAATTTTATAACAATAAAAGTAAGTAATCATTAAATCAATAGTAATGAAAATGATTATCAATAATGGTGAAAATAAAGATTGAAAGAGAGAAAAATGATTTTTTTTCCTTTTTGAAAGATATAGAATAATTTTCAATTTAAAAAAAAAAAACATCCTTAAATTTATGTTTGTTTCTCATTAAATTTAGAAAACTGAATTGACAGAATACTACTAAGTATAAAGAAGTCATTAGTAAAATAAAATTTTCAGATAATTCTATATACCTTGCACTTTCTCATTGCTTCAATTTTATATTACAAAATTATTTGCAGTAAGAGTATTTCCTGAGCATATTTGAAGATTTTCTTAAAGTTAACAGATTTTTTTTTTTCTAATATTAAAATCAGCAAACACAAAACTATGATGAAAATTTTAATTACTTTTCTTTAATTCATTTAAAGATATTAAATTAAATGAAATTTAAAATTTTTTTATTTATTTATTTACGGAAATTTCTGAAATTTACATAAAATATGAATTTTTTTCTAATATAAATTTTTTGCTTGATATATGTGCCTAATTTTGGGAAAATGAAGATATAGAAATTTTGAATATAAGAACATGAAGATTGTGCTGCAGATTGACTCAGTAAATTCTGCTGTAAGGTATATAAGTTGCACTGCAATGCCATAATCAAAAATACAAAAGTAATAACCAATCAGAGTTTTTAAATGAAGGAGTACATTGTATAAAACAGATTTCATAAAACAGTTTGCAAGAAAGTATTTAAAATTGATTTAAAATGGTTCTTAAAAACAAAATGCAACTTTCTAAACTAGCTAACATGCGGTAAATGAAATTATCACTAAGTTACAAAAGCTAAATTAAAAATAATGTAACTCTAGTGGAGAATATCAGAAAGTCTTTTTTTTGAGTAGGGGTGTACGCTAAAATGATAATAATATTTGTTTTCTTGGAAAGGTGTGTCGTTTATGAAAGAGCAAAATCATTGATCTGTCTGGGTTTTTTTAAGAGGTACCTATTTTGTGAAAATTTAGACATAATTAGTGCAAATAAAAAATTAACACAAAAATATGGTAAAGGAAGAAAATATTTTCAAAAATTGTCACTACAAATAAAAATCATTTATGACTTATTTCTATATATTTTTCCCTATATATTCAAAAAAAATTTTGGTATTAAAAATTAAAAATTTGGTATTAAAATTTAAATTAAAAATTTTGGGTTAAAAATTTTATCTAAATTACAAAAAGCATAAATCTGTAAAAAATCATTGTCCATAGTAAAATTTCAACTTGAATTTAATAAAAACATGCATTTAACAGTACTAATACTAAAAGTTATTCAAATTATGAGAACACTTTCCTCCGGGTCATACAAAAAAAAGTTTCACAGAGAAAAAAATATTAGAAATGTCAGTTAAAAGAAATTTACAACAGTGTTTATGATAATGTTCGAATTTCAACTTCTTGTAAAGCTTACAGAGGGTGAGCCTCGCGTTTAATTTTAAAAAACTCAGCGGGGAAAAAATTGGCTTTGATATGGCGTAAACGACCGATTAGGTTTCCCACATTGACTGAACACGTGCTACCGTTTTGTAAAAGACAGCTGGCAGGGAAGCTCTTCTTTTCCATAGATTGCAACAAGAACACAGGTTTGCATGAGAACTTGCTTTTTTATTTGTGAAACTGCCGTTTTTCCTGAAGTTGAATTTGCGAAGGTACCGCTAAACGGTAGGAAATTTACCCTGGACAGACCCTTGAGCTCAGTATTTATTTAATATCCATAAAAACAATACAGTATAACCCTACAACAACACAGAATTCAATACAAGTTAGCGTTCAAAAATCGTGCAATTCTAAGATGTATTTATTACTTAATTCTATATATTTAAAAAATAATTAATACATTTAGGTACATATTTATAAAAAAAAAAAAAAAAAAAAATACCTTGGCAAATATACTAAATTAAAAAATATATGACACTAAAATTTTATACTTTTATTGTAAAATATATAAAATTGTATCTATTATTTGAAATCAAAGTTCTAATTTTTGGTTAAATTAGAACTAATCCATATTGCCTTTATAGACAACTGTATTTAAATCAGGGTTGGCAAGTTTTTGACACATGACGGTTTTTACCGTTATGTCAAAAAACTCCCTGTCAAAAACCCATAGTTTTGGTAAAACTGTATTTTTATTTGAGTTTAACTTCTTATAACTTAAAATTAATTTATTTTTGGGCAATAAAATTAGAAAAAAAGTTGTTAAAAGATATTTAAGAACAGATTCTTGCATTTTCCCAACATGATTATATCAAAACATACTATTTGAAGTAAAATATTAGGATACTAAACAAAATTTTCAACATTTCCAAGCATCATTTTGTTTGTCATATTACATTACTGAAGAATGTCAAGTCATTCTTGACTTAGAGTTTGTTAGTAGTTACAAGTTTTGTTTAGCTTATTTCTAATATTTAAGAAATGCCAAATTTTAAATTCTTCTTCTTAGTTCTTGAATTTATTAATAGTTCCAAGCTTTTTTGCTTGTTTGTTTATTTCTAACAATTAAGAAATGCAAAATTTTGAGTCCTTTGCAAATCAAGCAATAATGATAAAAGCAAATATCACTATTTTCAATAAGTATATTACAATATTTCTGCATGAATGTATATCCTTCTCTAAGAATGCATGTATACAGTTGCAAAATCAATAGCAATCATTTACAACATTCATTTATAAAGGCAATTATAGGAAAATAATATATTGTCCGCTATATGCCATAAATTGAAGGAAACAGTAGGCTTTTGACGGTTTTTACCACTGTCATGTCAAAAACCAGTTTTTGACGGCAAAAACCCAACACTGATTCAAATCCTTAAAAATATTTTCTCACAGCGCTTGTTTTGAGATTAAGCTCTTTTGTTCTCCTATACAGTTTATTTTTATGTTTGTACGATTACCTACGGTTACTTTCTTATGTTTGTATTGTTTAAAAAAATGGTTCCAAGGAGTAAAAAATAAAGATTTGTTAAATAGCTGCAAAAAACAAAAAAAATTTTCAAAACTATAATTTTTTTTTCAATCATAAGACCCTTATTTTCTTGAAGAAATCTTAAAATAGTTTTTAATTTTGGAGAAATTGTAATGGTTAGCACCTCTGAAAACAGCACAGGAATATGAGTGTGATGCTATTTTCAACATTTGTTTTGATGCCAGTTGATGGTAAATTCAGAAGTAGTAGGTGTGAACAAATTGTGTAAATATTTTCATAAATAAGCAGACATTCAATTTCAATATGAAGATGAAAGAAAAGCCATGATCTCCAAATAATCTGCTGTTGAAAAATTTAGTGTTAAGAGTTACGATTCTGAGAAGAAAAAGAATGGAACAGTCTTCTATTCTAACTAAAGATAGTATTATCTCAATATATTTATCTTTAGCGCAACTATATATTACATTTTACAACTGCATTGAACAGTCAAGCCAATTTCAGGTTTACAACCATCAATGCTTAACTATGTTTCCTTGTAAATTTTGAACCCAACCCAGAAGACAAGAAAACTCCTGGATCAAACATTGGGACTAACCAACCCTTGTAATGTTGCACACAATTTTTGCACAAAACTTAATTTATAATCCTAAATTGAGGTACAGTGTTTCAGAAGATATAATTTTCAATATTTATAAAACATTTTCTTGAGAGTGTAAAGACAAATGTATCTAGTCCATCTAACTGAAAAAAAAAAAAAAAAAACACAAAATTCTTCAAAAAAGACAATCTTTTACAAGGTCTAACATCAAAGCAAATGTATTACATTAGAGAATAAAAAGAAAGATAATATACATACAAGTACAAAGTAATAGCAATTGTATGTGGTCACCTTTAAGACAAGTTAGAATATTTTTAGATTTAAAAATATTTAACACATATTTTTTCACAATTTTATTAAAAAATATAATTGATAATTTTAAAACTAAAATTAATAACAATAAAAACCAAATTGAAGAGAATTTAATTGTTTGAAAGAATCAGGGGTGATTTTGAGCCGAAGTCAAAAAACCTGAAAATTTCTTGAGTAAAATCTTTACGACGTGTTTAAAAAAATAAATGTCTTTATAAATTTAAATCATTGATATTTTCACAACATGAAATTCTAAATAAATTATATACAACATAATTTAAATTAATAATTCTGTAAAGAGATGCCAAGCATAAATTCTAGTTCCTAATATTTCTAAATAAATTATACAACAATTTTCATGCATAAAAGTGATCAATGATTTCTTGAAACTTCTGGATCTTGGATTTTATGAAATTTTCAGATTGCGGTAAGCAGAATCATCTCTGAAGAATATTGGACTTAATACAGCTTAATTAGTAGATTGCATCACTACAAGGTTTTAAAAATTAACATAAAATGATAATTAATTACCTAAAAAACTTTTTTATTTTCATATCTCCTAATTCTTTTGTTAGTGTTACTTGAGCTAAAAAAAAATTAAAAAAAATTGAAACAAATATGTTTAATCTATTTATTATGTTTTTTTTTCCAAATAGAATATTAAAGTGTTAATACCAGGATTTAAATCCCTTATTTGCAATTTTGAAAGATAAGGAACTAAGTCAACTTGTAGCTGTCTCATACTAAGAGAAGAGCCTGAAAAGAATAGGCAATGCACTTAATTCATAAGCTATAAAAAAAATCCAAGTTGAACAATAAAATGTAAATTAAAAAGTTACCAACATTTCATAACCATAAATACCCATAGCTGCCAACATGGATAGGAATAAATCCAGTAGATTTTACAAAAAAATAAAAATTTTATAACTGTTCCATAATTTTTTAACCGCTTTGGGAAGTTTGGGATTTTTATAGTCATCACAATACAAAAACTTTATTACACTAATAAAGTTTATTACACTATAAAACTTTATTACACTAATAAATAGTCTGCAATATTTTCCATTTATGATTAATATTAAATGAATTTGAAATGTTTCTTTTGATTATTTTTAACTTCTATTTTAAAAAGACAAGTAAGTCATCATTGATGATTAAAAGATTTTACTATTTAAGTTAAGAATAAAACAAACTTAAATTTTCAGAAAAAAGAAAAGCTTTAAACTAATTACAATAAGTGAGTCTCATTCCATTATGCACTAGCAATACTTATTCAAGTATTCAAGCAAGTGATAAATTGCGTAAAAATTCTATTCCGATTAAGGATATTTTTCAAAAACTTAATCAATTATAGGGAATTTTCTAAAATGTACGAAAATCAGGAGAATTTTTATACCAGTAGACCTGGAAAAAAATGGCAAAATCCAGTATGTGACTGGTAAATCCAGGAGAGTTGGCAGCTCTGAATACCCATTTTAAAAACATCATCATCATCATCAATGGCTCGACAGCCCAGGGTGGGCCTTGGCCTTCTCAAGAAGTTTAAACGAAGTTCAAGTGAGTTTAAACTTCTGAAAAAGTTTAAAAACATACAAATGCAAATTTTGAATATTTTAGGTGGATCTAAGAATCTAGTTAAAAATTTCCAAAGTCTAAAAAAGTTAAAGCTTTCTAGGAAGATCAATGCTTCCTAATAATGAAAAAAAAAACTAGAAATATTTTCTCTGAGAATTGTAATCTATAGTAACTGTTAGGTTATTTCAAAAGATTTTGAGCATAATGAAACTTTTTAGAAAATTATGTTATTTATGCCCATGCAAATTTTATATCAACTATAATGCATGGAAGAATTAGTGGCTTTTGGATTTGGTTCCTCTTTGAATTGTGGCATTGCAACATAGTGTCTCTTTTATTATTAGAAAAAAATAAAACCATAATTTTTTTCCAAGAAAAAAAATATTTTGAGAGAATTGCCAAATTTTCCAACAATAAATAAGCACCTTTTAAGTACTTTTTAAGAGTTCAAAATATATTTTTATACATCATATCTCCTAATTCTTTTGTTAGTGTTACTTGAGCTAAAATAAAAAAAAAAAAAAAAAATTGAAACAAATATTTTTAATCTATTTATTACGTTTTTTTTTCCAAATAGAATATTAAAGTGTTAATACCAGGATTTAAATCCCTTATTTGCAATTTTGAAAGATAAGGAACTAAGTCAACTTGTAGCTGTCTCATACTAAGAGAAGAGCCTGAAACGAATAGGCAATGCGCTTAATTCATAAGCTATAAATTTTTTTTTTTTTTTTAAATTTCGTCAGCAAATACGGAAAAATTTGAGAATAACAGGAGATAGTTGTAAAATACAGGAGTGTTCGTTAAAAAACTGGAGACTAGGCAGATATGGCATTGCAACCAATACATCTATTCCATAGACAAAATGTTATTTTATTGTCAGTTAGAAAGTCTGAATGTTCATTCCAATAAAACATGAAATTTTTGTTTAATTTTTTTATAAGAAAATCACATTCAAAATAAGTGTTAAACATTTTTGCTCTTTCAAACACTTTGTTTTAAATTAACAAAAATATGAAAGCTCTCAGTAGTAGTAAAGATCATAATATTTCTGAAAACACCAAAAATATCTGATCATATACATGCAAAATTTTAGTATATTTTCAATATAAAAATTAAACAAAATATTGACAAAGAGAAGAAAAAGTTCTCAAACAATAAATGTTTTTACTGTCACCGATATATAAGAATCTAGCTGAAGTATGAGGTCATTTTTATTTTACTAACATTTTAAAACCACACCAATTCACTCATTTCTTTTCGTTAAAATATTTGAACATAAAAGTGACTTTTCTGCGTTTGTTAGTGCCTAATCACTTGATCAGCTTGGATTGAAAAAAATCTAAATTTAGAAAATATTTTTTCTAACCTAGCTGTTGAAGAAATTAGACATGAGGCTGGCCAGATGCTTATAAGAAAATCACATCAAAACAGAAAAGTCTTCTGCTTGCAATGGATTAATAACTTTAGTAAATTTCTTTAAAAGGGATTCAATAAATTCATGACTCATATTTTTCTTGTTTGAACTCTCTCTTTTTGTTAAGTGAAGGAATTAATAGTTTTTTTTTTTGAAGATAAAACTTGAGGTATTTGTATTTTTCTTGATTTTAGTATTGCTTAGATATAAGAGCTATCTGGATATATGTTATTTAGCAGAAATGTATTTTAGTAATCAGCATAACAACATATGCTTAGAAGAGAAATTAAAAATTTAGAACAAAGTAGATAGAATAGCAGAAGAAGAATATTTTTGTCAAAATAAGCTCTGCATTTATGAATAAATACTTGCTGTAATTTTAGGTACTTATGATGCAGCAACTTCGTGCTTAGAAGTGTAATTTCATTTAGACCACACGGTACGAGTCCCCATATCAAGTGTCGACTATATAGTTAAATACCTATATATTCGACTCTAAGCAGAAGCCTAGAATCGAAGGCGCAAAAATTCTTAAGTCAAAAGCTCAGGATGAATACTTGTTGGGTGGGGAAAAGTATCTAATTTGACTAGAATACATTGTTTTAACAAAAACTTCACATAACAAATGCATTGTATGGCACAAAAGATGACATTGCATAAGAAACACTTGAAATCAAATGTAATAGTGGCAGAGGACAAAATCATTTTCAGAACATAATACTGACAGTTTGAGAAATTATAGGTCCATATAAGTTTGTAATTCTGGTAAAACACTTCTTATTAGTCCTCATTTTAGTTTTTTTAAAAAAATTCCATGCTGTTGCCCATTAAGGCACTGAAGGTGTGATTGTTCTCGTTTTCTAGTCTATGCCCAAGAATTTTGACTTCTGCCACACCCATATGCAGTGTTGCCAAATTAGGGGTTTCCCCCCGAAATTTAGGGGGATGTTTTATCTTCAGTGGGTATTTTAGGGGAACTTGTTTTTAGAGGTTTGTTTTAGGGTTATTTGTGAATTTTACTAGTTTCAATTTGGTTACATTCTAATATCAAATTTCATAACTGAATGTGGGAGATGGTAATATGAAAATCAATGTTAAACCAAAACAAAAAGATTAAGATTTAATTTTAGAACGTAACCCCTTTGTTGAATGTTTGTAGTAACTTATTACTTAGCTCAATCAACCTGTACGTTTGGTGAATTTGAAAACAAATTATTTAAAAATTTTAATGTGTATGGTTTAAAAATAATAACAAAGGATAAATAAAAAAAGAAGTACATACAAAAATACAAGAAAGATTAGGAACACAAAAACCAGTTTAATGGTAAATTAATAGTACAATTGTTCATCCTTTTTTCAATTATCAGCACATTATTAATTTCTTGATAATAAAATGTTAAAAAGTATTAAAGCAACGTTTTCTATACATTATTTAACTTTTATACTACTTTATAATACTTATACATGTTTAAAACTTTGGGTTCTTTTTTTAATTTTCAGGGCATTTTATAATGCCATCTGGGGTGACTGGTTACCGGTACCTGACAACATTGCCCATATATCACACCTATTTATAAGGCAGACCCATTCATACAATCTTTCTTTCACTCACTTATCGTAATTTTGACCTGAAGCAGAGAATGATCAATCTCCTATCAAGTACCCCCAGAGGCATAATTTGTTATGAGGACATGGAGCACTTTGTGACCCGACAGATTTAATGTGCACCAATCACCATTTACTACATAGAGAATCCATGGCTGGATTCGAATTCCTGTTCTCACAATCATGAGTCTAGTACCCAACCAACCAGGCTATCCCGGCCTTTTAATGTCATAAATGTATGATATCAATAAAACTCTTTACACTATTTTTAGTATTACTATATTACTCATGGGCCAGGATAGCCTGGTCGGTAGGGAGCTGGCCCCATGTCCGAGAGTTTGAACCCCGCCGGCCGAAGATTCCCCGTGCATTAAATGGTGACTGATGCATGTTAAGTTCTCCATGTTCCCATAACAAATCAATACCTCTGGGGGTACAGGTATTGGAGATAGATTGTTCTCTGATTTAGGTAAAAAATTACGATCTGTGGATGAATTAATGGGTCCGCCCTATAAAAAACGGGCTGTGGCGTGTGTGTGGCTGAAGACGAATTCTTGGCCATAGGATGGCGCTACTGAAAGAACAAGAATCGCACATTCTGACTTAAATTTGCTTGGTTTCAGCAAGCAGGCTTGCCCGTATGGCAAGTCGTATTAGAAACAATAACAAAAAACCTATTTTTTATGTGAAACAAAAGAAGAATTTGGAGTGTGGCTTTCACTTGAAAGCAGTTTATATTTGAATAATGACAGTATTAATTTCTAAATTTTTTACTTCAGGATTAGAAATGAGAGGATCCCTTTCAAACATTTTCAGATGAGTAGGAAGTACATCTTGATTTGATTTCTTTGATGCATCACCTAAATAAAATAAATATCAACAATTAAGTTATTTAGCAAGTACCACAATCAATATTGAATCCCATAGGAAATAAACTTACGCTTGGAGTAAAGAATTTTTCCCAATGCATGAAACAGAAACAGAGAGGAATCCCTTTTACTACCATCTTCAGAGGAAGAAACACTCCCTTGCACAGATAAGGGCTTCTTAAAGTCTTAAAAAAATATTGATAATTTTAAAATTGAAAAAGAAAATTAATTAACATCAACAAAAAGAAATGCTAACCCTTACAAGATGCCTACAGTGCAAAGAGTTGCAGTTAAAGTCATCAAATTTAATGTGAAAATAAATATGAAACTTCTGAAACGTTTTTTTTATTTTATTTCCAATACCCACCCATGTTAACATTTTGTCAATTTAGACATTTACAGTGCAGATTTGTTGGCCACTCTTTCAGGGGTACCATATTAGGTGGGCCAAAGTTTGCTCTCACAGTAAGGACAGATACTACAGAGGAATAAAGAACATCCATGCTTTGCATGGGATTCTAACCAAAAACTTTCCTGGTGCAAGGTCAGTTCCCTGACCCCTACATAGTCCAGTCACACCTCTTGAAAGTAAGAGAAAGAAACAATTTAAATTTTAATTAATCTTTCCTTACACAATATGTTATTATTGTTTTATGATTTTTGCTGTATTTTTATAAATTAAGACATTCAATAAACTGAATATATCACTCATTCAGAGAAACAAAGTGAAGTGTTAAACTAAGCATCCTACAAGTTCTGTTTTTTTTCCCTCATCATGCAGTTCACACAATTTTCAAAATGTTTTAAATTACGACAACCAAGAATCTATAGCAGCCATGAAATTCATATAAAAATAATATTTGCACTCTTGTTTGAAATAGAAATGACAAAAAAAAAAAAAATATTAAGTGGCTTTTAAAGTGCCAGAAAAAAATATAACTTTAGTTTCAAAAACTTAATGAATAAAGAAAAACAAATTTTTTTTCTACTTTTTCTGTCAACATTTAATTTCTTTAGTTGAAAGTAAACTTTAATGTCATTCAGTCATTTTCCTATTTCTGTGAACTTTGATTGCATTTTCTTTTCTTTTTTCTGGATATTTTTAAATAAAAATTATTGAATAAATTTTTGTAATTGTACTCTTTCACCTTTAAGTGGGAATATTTTTTCTCCTTCAGGAATCTTTTACTTAGATATAATATTTTTAAATGTTTGTTCATAGAGTTCTGTTGTTTTAAAAAATAAGTAATTTAGGTTTCTTTTCTTTCTTATCAAATATTTTTTATGCTTGAAATATATATGTTTAATTTTGACTGAAGATTTTTCACATATTTCTTCTTTTTCTCCTTTAACATTAAAAAAATTTAATGCTTAAGATAACATATCTCTAAAAGCTTCTGAAATTTTTTAGATCACTATGTAATAAGTGTATTGTAACATTTTGCATAGGTATGAAGTTTAAAAAGTTATCTTTTACTCCTTCTAAACAAACAATATTCAATTGAAATAAAAAGTTAGAAAGCAAAAATAAGCAAAAGGAAATTTTAAACATATGCATGTTAGCAAATGCTAACCGAAAAAATTTGCTAACATACATATCTTTAAAATTTCGTTTCGCTTACTTTTGCTTTCTAACTTTTTGTTTCAAATGCTTACATAAGACAGATTTGGTTTTAAACTGCTTTTAGAGCCTTAACTTTTTGACTTATTAATTGAACCAAAAATTTTTATCTTAAAATTTCCTTTAACAAATTTCATACTCTGATTGCAAACAATATTCATAATACTCAATACTCCTCAATATATATATATATATATATATATTTATTTTTTTGCACTCTAAAAGTTATTGTACTAACTGTTTTTACTACTAACTAAACTGAAGTTTTGCTTATTTTTGGTTTCTAACTTTTTATTTCAATTGTTTACATAAGACAATTTGGGTTTTAGCTGCTTCTAGCACTTTTCCATTTTGACTTATTATTTTAAAGTTTTAACCTAACATTTTTATCTTAAAATTTGTTTAAATAAATTTCATACTTTGATTGCAAACAATATTCATAACGCTCAATACTCTGTAGCAATTTATTCATGCACTTAAAAAGTTTTTGTGCTAACTGAAAAAAAATGGAAAAAAAAATCTTATAAATATATGAACATTTAAGGGAATAAACTTTAAAGTTTCTTTATTTTTATATGATAGACTTTAACAATGTTTCTAAGTTATTTTTAAAAGTGAAATAAAAATAAAAGTCAAATCTAAGATAACACTATCAAAACTATAGTGCTTTTGTGACACACAAACTATAAAATCACATAAAAATCATTATTAATAAATGCATTAATGAAAGTCTATTATATAATGGAAGTTCATTATATGATAAACTTTAACAATGTTTCTAAGCTATTTTTAAAAATGCAATATAAATAAAAGTCAATTCCAAGATAAACCTATCATAACCATAGTGCTTTTGTTACACATAAAATAAAAAAGTACATAAAAATTAGAATCATTATTAATTGCATTAAAGAAAGTTTATAACGTCTAACCTATAATGGAAGTTCATTATATGATAAACTTCAACAATGTTTCTAGGTTATTTCTAAAAATGCAATAAAAATAATCCTTTCAAAACCGTAGTGCTATTGTCACACAAAAAATAAAGAATCACGTAAAAATTAGAATCATAATTATTACATGCATTAAGGAAAGTTTATAAAGTCTAACATATAATGGAAGTTCATTATATGATAAACTTTAACAATGTTTCTAAGTTATTTCTAAAAATGCAATAAACATAAAGTCAATCCTTAGATAATTTTATCAAACGCATATTGTTTTTGCAATTTGAAAAATGAAGAATCATATGTTTATAAAAATTAGAATCATTATGTAGATAACGTACAAGACATGCACATGAACTGCATAGAATTTATGGCATTCCGTATATCTCCCAAAGAATCGGCAACAATATTTTCAATTTCAGACTTGCTTAGTTTTTTGTAGCAGGAATGCACCTAAAATTTAAAAGAAATGAAACTTATTAATTTGTCTCCTTCAATGAGATCTGAAGTTTAATGCAGGAGACACCTTACCTTTGGTGAGTTATTAATTTTTGTGAGCACTTTCATCATCATGGTTGGGGCAATTGCATTAAAACTAAAAAAAAGTAAAAAGTATTCAACAAAAAAATTATTAATAACATGTAAAACACAAAGCTTTAAAGCAAAATTCATTGAATTCATAGTTTTCAATAACACAAAATAAATTAGATACTTATACAAAATAAGCATTAATAAAATAAACAGTAAAACTATTTACTGAAACTTTTTTGTTTGCATTTATAAATGTGTTAATTTTAAAAAAAA